>NW_021703774.1:18399980-18899094 GCF_005190385.1 Monodon monoceros | reverse complement strand
ATAAATAAATAAATAAATAAATAAATAAATAAATAAATAAATAAATAAATAAAATTTGTTAAGATAAAAAAAGATCTCTATTTTCTCCATACTAATCAATAAATTCTACATAATTCTAATTTTAAAATCTCAAGCATTTTTAGTGAGGGTGTAACTTTTGTGTTACTTCTATTTTTTTCTGAAAAATAAAAGAAATTTAATGAATATAGGCAACACAATTTTCTTTTACAAAGAATTATGAGGGGTTGCTACTATAAAACAAAAGGTACCATAAAGGTACTCTAAAGCTTATTTAGCTAATCATCTTAGAAGAAACAAATAATTCAGTGAGCAAAACAAACCTTCTAAAAGACAGAAATATAGTCATTTAATATATGATAAAATATTAAGTCAGGGGAAAATGTAGATTAGTAAATATTGGGACATTTTAAGAAAAATAGTCTTTTGCCCTGTACACATCAGACTTCTAAGTAGGCTCCATGAATGTAAGATCTAAACAAATAAAAATTTTATTATTTTACAAGAAAATATCAAGATAATTTTATGTTCTTGGGGTAAGAAAGTCTTTTTAAAAATTGCCCAAAACTCAGTAGTTATAAAGGCAATGATTGCATTTAACTTCATAAATATTTAAAATTTCTATATGCTGAGAAACTCTAAAGGAAAGCTGAAAAATATTTTTAAAAGGAACCACGTGGAATTTAATACATGTAACAAAATAAATGTAATATTCATAAAATAAGAAAGTCCCCTACATTTAGAAAGTACAAATAGAAATATTAACAAGGCATAGAAATCACAGAAATATACATGAATAATTATACTACGAAAATATTATCAATCTCACTTATAATAAAAGAAATGTATGCTGAAAAAAAAATGAGGTACCATTTTTCACTTAGACTGGAAAAAATGTTGTAACAGTCATGGTTTGTGAGAACATCTTGAAATGGGCATTTTCACACACTGTTGTTTGTAGTGAGTGTAAATAATTACAAACTTTTTAGAGGACAATTTTTTGGAATATATTAAAATTTCAAATGCTACTCGGCAACCCCACTTAAACCCATTCTATGGAAATACCAGAAAACATTTTCAAAGACATCTTCAAGGCTGTTCATTGCAACTCTATGGATAACAACAGCAACAACCAAAAAAATGCTAGCAATCAGCAACTATCTATAATGAGAGAATGGTTAAATAAATTAAGTTACCTTAAGAAATAATATGCAGCTGCCTAAATATAAGATAGCTCCTTATACACTAACCTGTAAAGATGTTCACAGTGTAAAGTTAAGTAAAAACAGAAAGTTGCACAAAAATACAACCCTGTGCATAATCCATGGACCCTAAAGTTTTCCAGTTTCTGGGATTACTCTTCTCTTTAATGTCCAAATAATCATTTTCTGCATGTTTGAAGATGTCTTGTCTTCTGTTAGATTCTCCTCCTCATGTATTTCCAAGGAATCTCTGAGGAATACTTCTGGGTCCCATGGGTCCTTCCTGGCTACCTCTTGTCACCTCAGCTGACAGTCTTGGTTTAGACCACTGCCCATCTCCCTGGAAGTCTCATCATAAATTCTTATAACTGGATCCTAAACTGAGTTCATATCTCTCTACTATTCATCTTAAACATGGTTGTTGGTCCTGCTCTAAGACTTAAGAATAAGGTGATTATAAAGTAGAAAGTAATAATTGTTAATGGCATGAATCACTTATATAGTGTACTGTCCTAATAAGAAAGGAAGGAAGGGAGGGAGAGAAGGAGGGAAAAAGAGAGAAAGAGAGAAAGAGAGAAAGAAAGAAAGAAAGAAAGAAAGAGGAAGAAAGAAAGAAAGGGAGGTAGAAAGAAAGAAAGGGAGAAAGAGAGAGAGGGAGCAGGGAGACAGGAAAATAGACGGATATAAAGAGTTGATGGATAGATACACAGATATATAGAGAGAGTCACATAATCCTCACAACAACAGCCCTAGGAGATGAATATTATTATTAACCTCATATCACAGACTTAGAAACTGAGGCACAGAGTGATTACTTTTCTTACCCATGATCACTCAGGTCACAGGCAGTCTCCAGACTCAGATGAATATGACTGCCATGCCCCTCAGCAGCAGCTCTCAGCTTAGCCATCTCCTTCCTTAGTTCTCTGGCCTCTCTCTCTCTGGGACCTTGTCTTCTTCCCCATCACAAATCCATCCATGCCCTACAATGACTCTCAAGTGTCATTCTCCAATGATAGAAAAAAATCCTTCCATCTCCCTAGTCAACATGACAACCTTCTCTGGAGAGATGTGACAACCCTTTACCTGATTTTGCAGTTCAGCTTCTCATCATCTCTAATTCCCCATTCCACAACAGAATGTAACCAAAGGGCCTATTGAAATGTTTTTCCTTATCGGAAAAACAGTCTAACACTATGAATTGGGTGCCCTTCTGGATAAACGTTCAACTGTTGGAGTTTTGAAAATGTAGAATCCCCTGTTTCTGGTCATCAAAGTTTCTAGAATACTGGAGTCTGGTCTCAGAACACCCCATTGTATTGATAATGAAATGAATAAATAAATTTTAAAAGATATATGTATTTCATAGGAAAGAAAAAGCCAGAACAACACAGCAATGTATTAATAATGATTAATCCCTGGTGGCTCCCATGGACCCAGGATCTCTGGTGGCTCCCACAAACCCAGGGCCACAGCCCACCCTAGACCTAGACCCTATAACAGTTCCCACAGACCCAGTATCCCAGGCTGCTCCAATGCCAAGCCAGCCCCTGTAGCCCTAGGATTCAGATAAGCTCTTGTGGACCCTGGAACCCAGTCCATCTTAGTGCCAAGCTAACCCATGTACAGTCATCCTCGAGGCCAGATCCAAGACCCAGACTCTCGACCTTCCCCAGCACAGAGTCAGCAGTGCAGGAGCTGATACCAGACTCATGTTAGTGATCCCTGGTGCCTGGTTGCCCCCACAACAGACCCAGGATATGGGCCCACCACATGGGCACAGCACCCAGGCCCATCACCATAGACTCAAGCACAAAGTTTGACCCAGTGAACCTAGGCTCCAAACCCACTACCATAGACCCATGCTTGAGCCCAACCCCCTGGACCCAAGCACCGTACATGCCCATCTGCTGGCCCAGGCACCAGACCTATTCACTCAATAATTCCAGTAGCAAGTTTAACATCAGACACTACCAGGTGGCCCACACAGAATCTCTGGGCAGGATGACTGGTAAAGATTGTCTTTGCTAAACCCTGTCTCTAATGACTGAAAGAGATACCTACTTCTTCAGATTCATAGACACCAATGCAATGCCACAGGATCATGAGTAATCAAGGAAACATGACACCACCAGAGGAAACTACTAAAGCTCCAATGACTGACCCTAAAGAAATGGTGATATATGAACTATCTGACAAAGAATTCAGAATAATCCTCTCAAAGAATTTCAGTGAACTAGAAGAAAACACAGGTGGACAACTAAACAATATTGGGAAAACAATCCATGAACAAGATTAGAAATTCAACAAACAAATAGAAACCACACACAAAAAAAGAAAACATCTGGAGATTTTAAGGTTGAAGAATAGAATGAATGAACTGAAGAATTCAATAGAGAGCTTCAGCAACAGACTTGACCAAGTAGAAGAAAGAGTTGGTGAACTAGAAGACAGGTTATTTGAATTCACCCAGAAGAGCGAAAAGAAAAAAGAATGAAAAAGTGAAAAATGCTTACATAAATTATGGGATACCATTAAGAGAAACAACCTGGAGTTCCAGAAGGAAAAGAAAGGTGAAAAGGGGCAAAAAGCTTATTTAAGGAAATAATAGCCGAGAACTTCCCAAATATGGGGAGAGATTTGGAATACAAGGTCATGAAGATAATAGAACACCCCAAAATTTCAATCCAAATAATCTTCTTTAATATGCATTATAATAAAATTATTTAAAAATCAAAGACAAAGAGAGAATTTTAAAAGCAGTAAGAGAAAAAAATTCCTAATATATAAGGGAACTAACCCCCCACCTATACATTTATCAGATTTCTCAGAAGACATTTTCCAGGCAAGGAGAGAGTGGGATGAAATATTTAAAGTGCTTAAGAAAAAAACAAAACTACCAACCTAGAAAACTTCCCTTTCAGAAATGAAGGAGAGATAAAAAGTTTCCCAAACAAAAGAAGAGAGAGTTCATCACCACTAGGCCTGCCTTACAAGAAATGCTGAAAGGAGTTCTTCAAGCTGAAATGAAAGTATGATAATTAGTAACATGAAAATATAAAACACGCTGGTAAAGGTAAATATATAGTAAAATTCAGAATATTCTAATACTGTAATATGGTGGTGTGTTAATTACTTAACTCTAGTATAAAGGTTAAAGGAAAACAGTATTTAAAATAACTATAGCTACAATAATTTTTAATGGATATTCAACATAAAAAGAGGTAAACTGTGATAACAAAAATATAAAATAGAGAGAGGGAGTAAAAAGGTAGAGTTTTTGTATGAGATCAAAATTAAGTTCTTATAAGCTTAAAATAGGCTACTATATCTATAAGATATATAAGCCTCATGGTAACCACAAAGCAAAAACTTACAGTATATACACAAAAGATAAAGAAAAAGGAAACAAGGCATACCACAATGGAAAAATCATATGTTCACACAAGAAGACTGCAATAGAGAAAAAAAAAGAAACAAGACAACTAAAGAAGCCAGAAAACAATTATTAGACATCCCTTGGTATCTGTGAAAGTTTGTCTTCAGGATGCCAGCATGGATACCAAAATCCACAGATGCTCAAGTCCATTGTATAAAATGGTATAGAGTTTGCCTATAACCTATGCACATCCTCCCACATACTTTAAATCATCTGTAGATGATGTGAAATGTAAAAGACTACGTAAAGAGCTGTAAGTACAATGTAAATGCTATGGAAATAGTGGCCATTACATATCAAATTCAAGTCTTGCTTTTTGAAACTTTCTTGAATTTTTAAAAAATATTTTTGATCTGTGGTTTGTTGAATCTGCAGATGTGGAACCTGCAGATATGGAGGGCTGACTGTAATAAGATGGCAGCAGTCAGTCCTTACCTATCACTAGTCACTTTAAATGTAAATAAAATACATTCTCCAATCAAATGTCATAGAGCAGCTGAGTGGATAAAAAAAAATGACTCAACTACATGCTGCCTACAACAGACTCAATTCAGCTTTAAAGACACACATAGGCTCAAAGTGAAGGGACAGAAAAAGATATTCCATGCAAGTGGAAACCAAAAGAAAACAAGGGTAGCTATACTTATGTCAGATAAAATAGGCTTTAAGTCAAAAACTATAACAAGAGAAAAAGGTCACTATATATTGATAGAGCAGTCAATTCATCAAGAAGATATAACAATTTTAAATATATATGCACCCAACTTCAGAGTCCCTAAGTAGATTAAGGAAATACTGACAAATCTGAGGGAAGAAAGAGACAATACAATAATAGTACGGGGCTTCAGTACCTCACTTTCAATGATGAAGAGATCATCCATACAGAAAATCAATAAGTAAACAGTGGACTTGGACTATACTTTAGACCAAATGTACCTAACAGACATATACAGAACATTCTGTACAACTACAGAATACACATTCTTCTCAAGTATACTTGAACATTCTCCAGAATAGATTGTATGTTAGATCACAATCAAGCCTTAGCAAATCTAGGAAGTTTGAAATCATGCCAAGTATCTTTTCCAGCCACAATAATATAAAACTAGAAATTAATAACAGGAGGAAACTAGAAAATGTACAACTAGATGGAAATTAAACAAACATGCTTCTGAAGAATCAATGGTCAAAGCAAATATAAAAAGGGAAACTTTTAAAATCTCAAAACAAATAAAAATGGAAACACAACATATTAAAACTTATGGGATGAATCAAAAGCAGTTCTAAGAGGGAAGTTTACAGCGATAAACACCTACATTAAGAAAAAAGAAAGCTCTCAAATAAATTTTCACATCAAGGAACTAGGAAAACAATAATAAATAAAGCCCAAAGTTAGCAGAAGGAAAGATATAACAAACATCAGAGCAGAAATAAATGAAATAGAGACCAGAAAAATAATAGAAAATATCAGTAAAATTGAGTTGATTTTTTGAAAAGATAAACAAAATTGACAATCCTTTAGCTAGACTAACAAAGAAAAAAGAGAGAAGACTCAGTAAATAAAATCAGAAATGAAAGAAGGACATTACAACTGATACCACAGAAATACAAAAAATCATAAGAGGCTGCTATGAACAATTATAAACCAACAAATTGAATAACCTAGAAAAAATGAATAAATTTCTAGAAACACACAACTTACCAAGACTGAATCATGAAGAAATAGAAAATCTAAACAGACCTATTATGAGTAAGGAGATTGAATCACTAAACAAAACCCTCCCAACAAGGAAAAGCCGAGGACCAGATGGTTTCACTGTTAATATCTACCAAGCATTTAAAGAAGAATAAATGTCAATCCTTCTCAAACTCTTCAAAAATATTGAATACAAAGGAATACTCCCAAACTCATTTTACAAGTCCAGTATTATCCTGGTACCAAACTCAGATAAGGGCACTACAAGAAAATGAAAAATATATGTTGGTATCCCTGAATATAGAAGTAAAAATTCTCAACAAAGGCTAACAAATTAAAATCAACAGAACATTAAAAGGATCATACACCATGATAACATAGGATTTATCCCTAGGATGCAAGGATGGTACACTATATACAAATCAATCAATGTGATACATCACATTAATAGAATGAAAGATAAAAATCATATGATTATCTCAAATGAACACAGAAAGATCATTTGACAAAAGACAACATCCTTTCATGACAAAAAAAGTCTCAATATTTGGGGTATAGAAGGAATATATCTCAAAATAATAAAGTTCATATGTGACAATCCACAGCTAATATCATACTCAATGGTGAACGATTGAAAACTTTACCTCCAAGATCAGGAATAAGGCAAGTGTGCTCCCTATTCAGCATAGTACTGGAAGTCCTAGCCAGAGCAATTGGGCAAGAAACAGAAATAAAGGCATGTTAATCAGAAAGGAAGAAGCATAATTGCTCTATTTACAGATGATATGATCTTATATAGAAAAATTTTAATTATTCCACTCAAAAACTATTTCTGTGAAAAATGCCTTTAGAATTTTAATAGGGATTGCATTTAATCTATACATGGCTCTAGGTAGTATGGACATTTTAACACTATTTATTCTTCTGATCCATAAACATGAGATATCTTTCCATTCATTTGTGTTTTCTTCAATTTCTTTCATCAAAGTCTCATTGCTTTCAGTGTACAGATCTTTCACCTCCTTGATTAATTTATCCTTTAAGTATTTTATTGTTTTTGATGTTATTGCAAATGACATTGTTTTCTTTATTTTTTTCTGATATTTTGTGTTTGGAAATGCAACTGATTCTGTATGTTGATTTTCTATTCTTCAGTCTTGAATTTGTTGATTACTATATTATTTTTTGCATTAATTATAATTACTTTCATTTAAATTTAAGTTAATTAAACTAACTTCACTCTAAATTAAGTACTTGACACATTTATTCTTAAATTTAAAATTTAAATATGGGGCAATAGAATCATTCTGATCATTTATATGCAATATAATCCCAAGAAATAAAAAAAATTAAGTGGGTAAAATCTGACTGTACTATACCAAATAGCCAGGCTTTTTTAAATTTTAATTTAACTTTTTTTCATTTTGCTCACTAAGTTTAGTATAGTATAGATTTTGCCTTAAATTTAAGGTTTTAATATCATATTTGAAACGGACTCAACTCCAAAATCCCATACATAACAAATTATCAGTTCTTGGAAAAGAAAATAATTCTTCACCCTTGGCAGTTAAAAATGCTATTTTTGGTGCTATGTTAGACACCAGGGGATCCAGGAGCCTCAGTCCACAGAAAGCCACATGAGCCTTTGTATGCCTCACTCAGAAAGTAGAAGCCAGGATAAAATTCTCCAGATTGACTTTTCCCTGGCCCCTGACACTTCAGTCACTCAGCAGAAACCTTACTGATGCCATGTGCTCCAGAAAAAGGGTTTGCCAACCCCAACAAGGCAGAGAAGATCACTGAAGTGCTCAAATTCTTGGCTGGGCCTGCGGATTTAACAGCCTCTTTGTAGAGGATGTTTTTATTTTTGATCCTATATCCCAGAAATTTGATTTTTTTGGAATAGAAAATATGAACGTGGGTGGGCCTACTCATTTCATACTGTCTCTTCCTCCACCCTCTCTCTCCCTCTCCCTCCCTCCACTTCCCCTCACGCCACCCCCTTGTTTCATGGTCTCCATTCTTTTTCTCCAATCATTTTCTTTTCTTTGTGGGCCTTTTTCTCCCCACATTCTCCTAGAGCCTTTCCCTCTGACTCTTTCTCTCTTTATTCCCATAAATGGTTTCCTCTATCCTAGCCCCAGCAATTGGTTGAATCACTTCATGGCAACTCCAATTCAAGCATCAAGATGACCAAAATAAACAAGCAGCAGAAAAGTCTTCCTAATTTTTCAAACATCTTAAGGATCAAAGGAGGCCAACTCTGGCAAAATTCATCTGTTATTTTTTAATAACTGCTTTTCAGCACCTCCCAATTCTCACAGGAATTGGCACAACAAATCCACAGTATTTCTGACAACTAAGTTGAGTCTTTGAATACAGTTTCAGCATGCTCTACACTTTTTAAAAGTCTCTTTCTCCCTCTCCTTTACCTCTTGGCCAAATTATACTATAAAATTATGTTTCAAAGATTCTATTCTCGTCCCTACAAGCTAGAAACAGAGAGCAAGGAATTAAGAAATAAATCTCATCCCTAATTCCAGTAGGACCTCAGTTTGCATGTAAGGCAAAATGTAGGTTCTGCAGAGGAGAGGGCTATGGAACCACACCAGCTGCGAAAACTTAGGCAAGTTGCCCGCCTTCTTTGTGCCTTAGTTTCCTTATAGATAGTTATTAGAGCCATCCACAGTTATTACTCTTCTCTCCCCCGAGTTACATGCTAGTATTTTCCTTTTCTACTCCCTTTGAATTTAGGCATAGGCACATGACTTGATTTGTCCAATGAAATGTTAGCAGAAATGCAATGCATCACTTTAAAAAAAACTAAGAGGCAGTTCACCAGATTGCCCTTTTCTTCTCCAGAGATCACAGAAATGTATTTTAAGGTGGAATCTCTGTCAGCCTGGGTCCCCATATGATTTCAATGAGTCTAGCCCCCTCTGCCCCACCCACATAGAACATAACCCATTATAGCATATACATTTTAAGCCACTGAGATTGGAGGGTTGTTTGTTACATGTTATTACCTAACTCATCCTCTCTGATACATTCAGAAGATCAAATGGAATGACTCACACACAATACATGGACGTAATAAGTGCCCAGTGACTGTTGGTTATCATTACATCTATGAGATGCTTCAGGCAAACTGAATAGATTATTAGAAGCAGACCAATGGCCATGTCTTACAGCTAACTTTGAACAGTAACAACAGATGTGTAAGGAAACACCACTTAGAATCACTCACTGGAAAATATCCCTGCATTCCCTATCCCTATCTCCTCACCAACAATAAATTATAATTTCATGCACATTCTGGCCTGCCTATACAACTCACGCTCCTAACAGAAATACCTTCCTCTACTTCTTCACCCTCCTGGGATGTCTTCCCAGACCAATCCTGACTCATGCAGATTATCCCATATTATACAGCAAACCACTCTTTCAAATGCATATGTCCATAGTATGCACTGTATGCATATCCACTTAGGTTTACCAAAAAATGTCTTTAGTTCATTTCACAATTGTTCAATTTCCCTAAAAGAATAGGAACCATGTCTTCTGTTTCTCTGATGCAGTTTCTCTGTTTCTTTTGCAGTTTCCATATTTCTTTTGCAGTTTCCATATTTCTCATAACACACTTTCACAGCACGGCCACCTCTCCCTGCAAAAATTTGTCATGTAGACAGGCCCCTGTGAGTATTTCCTGTCAAAAACAAAATAACTGAGCTTTCTCAGAGCAGGGAAAATGTAGCTATGGGACAAGGCATGACTCAGTAGCTTCCCATAAATCATTTGTTTGTCTGTCTATTTGAGTCAGCAAACCAGCTGTCAACAACCCACTGAAGAGTGGATCAGAACAGAATGGACAACAGGAATCCAATGATAACTGCCGAACTTGACTTCAGTCTTAGACTTCTCCTTTCTCCGTTCAACAGGCAACATGCTTTGTTTGTATTTGACAGCTCAGTGGTGGCTAAGCATGTGGGGCATAGCATCTCTTTCACTTCCACATTGCCTAGTTTCCCAGAAACTAGACTTAGAACACTAAGCCACAACAAAGAGATGCCCATTTGGCAAACTGACCCCCTTTATTACCACAGGAGTTTCTGTATTTTCAAACTGGTTGGCAATACCTGAGAGGAAAGAAGCTATTTCAGACTGTCAGCTTTCAGCCTTGAGATAATCCCCTCTTGGACATGCATGCTCATGGGGGCTACAAGTAAACTAGAAACATAAGAGCCATAGGCAGCCTCAACCTCACATGAGTCCATCCTTCATCATGTGCCCTCATAAATAAAGTACTTCCTTCTTTGGTGAGGCCCCTTCTCCAAATAACCTCCACACTTCCCTTTCTGGTTAATGAAGAGAATTGATCACGTGAAGAATCACCCTCCAAGTGATCAAGTGAATGAACTCTACATGTGTACTGTTATTGCAAGAGATACAGACAGGAAGATAGACATGCTTTCACACTGTCTGTCCGTGTAAAATTGAAGGTAGCTGTCTTATATCAATGAAACAACTTACCCCTACAAGTCAACTTACATGTACTGATAAGTAAATATTTCCTATTTTATTACTAAGTGAAAATGGTACACAGTAATAAAAAAATACTGTATAATAGTCACACCTATCAGATCTTTAGATTTCACCTCCTTATACACTCCTTCAGCCACTCTATATAAAATAATGTCCTCTTCCACATTATTTTCTGCACCCTAACACTACTTTTTTACAGAACTTATCAATAACTGAAATTATTTTCTCTTTTGGTTTATTTGTTTATTACTTTTTCCCATCATTGGAATATTAGCTCCATAGGCAGGAATTTTGCCTGGAACAGTCCTGGCATGTAACAGATGTTCCTTAAATGTTAGCAATTTTAGATAGACAGCGAGAGATGCTTACATACACAGAAAATTCCCAATTGGTAAGGAGAAAACTATTAACATGATTATCTTTGGGGAATTGACCTAAGAAGTCCAAAAATGAGAAAGACGACCTTCACTTATCATTTTATAACTTTGTATTATTTGGATTTTTACCATGAAAATGTATTTTTTTCATAATAAAAACATTTAAAAATAAAATTAAATATTTGACGATATAAAAATTTTTAATTTTACATGGCAAAAAAAATCATACACAAAATCAAAAGACAAATAATGGATTAGGAGAAAAACTAATTTCAGCACAGAGACAAGATAATATAATTCCTAATATATAAGAAATGCCTAAAAATTAATTGGAGAAAGATGTCAATGGAAAAATGGGTAAAGAATATGAATAGGCAATTCAGAGAAATGAATTTCCAAAAATGAAAATATATTCAACTACATGTACATAAAGATATTTTTTAATGTTAACGGTAGCCCAGCTCTTTTTTTTTTTTAATGCTGAGCCTTCTTTTTAATTTATTTATTTATTTATTTTTGGCTGTGCTGGGTCTTCGTTTCTGTGTGAGGGCTTTCTCTAGTTGTGGCAAGCAGGGCCACTCTTCACCGCAATGCGCGGGCCTCTCACTGTCGTGGCCTCTCTTGTTGCGGAGCACAGGCTCCAGACGCACAGGCTCAGTAGTTGTGGCTCACGGGCCCAGTTGCTCCGCAGCATGTGGGATCTTCCCAGACCAGGGCTCGAACCCGTGTCCCCTGCATTAACACACAGATTCTCAACCACTGCGCCACCAGGGAAGACCCTAGCCCAGCTCTTAATGACAAATAAATAAATAAATAAACGGGAAAAAAAGTATTATCAACAGAGGACTTGATCAAATTTCATATATTCTCACAATGGAAAAATTTTTTAAGATATTAAAAAGGAGTATAATCTTTATTGACTAGAGAACTGTCCATGATATTATGTGAGAAAGGAAATTATAGAGTAATATAACTAGGGTAATTAATGATTCTACTTTTTGAGAAACATACTATTTTCTTCAAAAACTTTGTACATATTGGTTGTATATATATACATGGATCTTCCTCATCTTATGATGGGGTTACATCCTGATAAACCTAAGTTGAAAATGCCCTTAGTCAAAAATGCATTTTATACACCTAACCTACCATGCTTCATAGCTTAGCCTAGCCTAACTTAAATGTGCTCAGAACAGTTACATTAGCCTACAGTTACACAAAATCATCTAACACAAAGCTTATTTTATAATAAAGTGTTTTGTATCTCACATAATTTATTGAATACTGTAGTAAAAGTGAAAAACAGAATGGTTGTATGGGTACAGATGGCTGTAAATGTATAACTTATTCACCCTTGTGGTCACATGGCTGACTGGGAGCTATAGTTTGATGCAGCTGCCCAGATAACCAGAGAGTATCGTACTGCATACCACTAGCCCTAGAAAAGATCAAATTTCAAAAAATACAGTTTCTACAGAAGGTGTATATTGCTTTCGCACCAACTTAAAGACAAATAAATCATAAGTCGGGGATACATACACACATAGACATATGTTTGTATGTCTGCATAAGTATAGAGAAAAATGGAAAATAATATGCTGTTAACATTGAGACCTCAGACTAGCAGGCCCTATTTGGGAGTAGAGAAGAAAAAAATTTTTGTTTTACCTCGTTGAGTGATTTAACCTATTAAAATGAGTAAAATTAATTTCCTAATTGAAAAAATTAATAAGGAAAAACCAAAATTACTTACAAAGGAAACAAATAGGCTTTCCCATTAACTGCAAAATCCTTGAACCTAGCTCCATGCCTCGAGTTTCCCTCATCAAGAAAAGCCAGCCCTATCATGGACCTGGTTTTTCCTTAGGAAGAACGATTTCTTTTGCCCAAGATTTACCTAGTCCTATTCACACTGAGTAATCCTATAGTGACACTCTGAGGCGTCAGGCTGTGACCTTCACATCCACTCAACAGTCCCCTGGAGGCAGCAGCAGGGCCCACACCAAACCCAGAGCAGGAAGGAGATGTAATTACGTACTGGCCTTCTTAGGTTATTCCTGTTTCCAGGCTTACGTTGGGTGTATACCCTCCATTAAACCCCAACCTTGTGGGAAACCTCTCCTGGGAACCCTAGGTCTTCCAGGTATGAAGTTCCAAGTACAAAAATCTGAGTTGAGCCAAGGACTCCAATCCAGAACTGCATCTGACCACACCTGAACGCTCTCTCAATCTCCCAACCACTCCGACTCTTTCTCCTCTTCATTCATCATCACTCCAGAATCTCTCCAGTCAGGAAATTTAATTGGTGGCTTCTCTTTCCTCAGGAAAGATCTTCTCCAGAACGTAGCTCCCTGAACCCTACCCCTCCCAACCCCAGGGGTCAGAGAAAGCCAAAAAGAAAGATGAAATCCACATTTGAGATGAAATGATGATTTATGAAGGACAGATGAGGAAAGTTGGAGAGAGGTTTTGCTTACATAGATTTGAAGGCCCCAGAGAAGTGCAAAGTATTTTATGTCCCTACGAGTTTGTTAATTTGATTCATCACCCAGAAGGAGAATTACTAGATAAAATAAAGGACACTAAGTTATATTTAAATCAAATAGACAATGAATGATTGTTTTAGTACAAGTATGTCCCAAAGATTGCATGGGTCCTGTACTTTTATTTACTAAATCTGGCAACTCTACCCAGAAGGGAACTGTTTATCCTCTCACTCCTATTCTCGGGGATATCTTCATTTTCTATATCAATATTCTTCATTCACAAATGACTCAAGCATTAACCACAGCTCCACTCCCTCTTATTTCTCAGAAACTTAGAAATCTTCACTCAATAACAGGAAAATCTGGTCTAGTTTCCTTCCTAAGTAATGTTCTATCAGGAGTACAAGAAGGTTGCCTTGCTCAGATTACCTGATGACAAGACAACCAGCTAACTTATAGACCATTTCTTCTCAGCAACATGGGCGAGAATTTATTTAGAGTTGGTGTTGTAAAAAGAAAACCTCTTCCTAATCCTGAGGAACACTTACAGGAAGTGGTAATTGGCAATGATGGGGTTTATTTGATGCCTATAAAGAGCTTAGTTAGATCATTTAGATGTCAAAGAAGTGTGTAAGACCTATACTGGCCAGAAGCCAACTGAGATGTGCTTGATCATCTCACATAATGTGAAGACACCCTCGGTCCATTATCAGGAACACATGCCAAGAGGAATTTTCTAGCTGTGGTGGTGCATTGCAATGAGTCATCCCCCCTCTCTTCTTGGATCTTACCATGACCAACAACACAATTCTAAGACTGGAAGCTGGGACTAAAGCAACTGCCTTTGTGTAAACCTTGCAGACGCTCAAGAGAAAGGCCTGATTCTGAGATTTAACAAGCTAAGTGAACCGGCTGCCACTTGGACCACATGAATTATCTAATTAATGTCTTCCTTCAGTCCAGTGGACCTTGTTGATTTGTTGATATCTGTTAATAAACTATATTCCTTTGATTTAAAAAGAAAATTAATAAAATTATTATTTGAAGGAGGGAGAAGAATAGGTGTTAGATGGAAAAGATGGAGGGTAGAAGAGGAAAAAAACAGCAGATGTAAAAATTAAACCTCAGTAGGAAACAGAGTTTGTTTAACCATGCCCACTGACATTGTGCTGTGGCAGCCTGCCCTTCCTCTGTTCTTTCATGGTGTTCCATATCTGCCCAAATATAAATAATTATGTCAGCTCAAATAATATGCATGATACTATTTTGTTAAAGGAATATTGATATTTAGCAAAATCTTAAATGGGTATTTCTAAACTGAGGTAATATGGATGATTTAAATTTTTTGCTTATTCTGCGTTTTCTAAATTTTCAATTTCTAAGTAGACATATGCTACTTTTTCACTGGAAATATATATTATATCTTAACGCTACTTTTGTAATGGCACTTCTGTGTCATGTGATCCTTCAAGGACTCTCTCCTTGGGGCTCCTTCCTCTGGATCCCCTCAGGAATGTCATGTTTCACATCCTAGTCAGACTCATGGCCCCTTGCTACTTGGAAAAGCAGGGAAAAAAAACCCAGAAACTTATTGAATTCTCAATTAGCTTGATTGGGAGATATGTCCCAGATTCAATAGGAGAAAGGCAGAGGGAGCTGAGGAAGAGTAACATGTGAGGAATGACATTCAATCAAGAAGAACTTAGTACCTGATAATACTCTACTTTTATGTCAGAATTTTGAGTTTGTTAAGTGCAATGTTTAAAGCAGTGGTTAAGACCTCAGAAATAGACTCAGAAAGACTTAGATCTGAATCCCAGCTCCAACACATCCTCCACCTGGGCATGGTATACAACCTCTGTAAACCTCAATTTCCTTATCCATCCAATGGATAACAATCATTACCTACATCACAGGGATTGAAGAGAACAACCCATGTTAAGCAGTGCCTGGCACATAGTTAGTGCCCAGTGAATGCCAGCATGGTATTATCACCAGGTAGTATCATCCTTATTTTACTGGCAAGGTCACTACCCTTGAAAAAGTTA
This sequence comes from Monodon monoceros, assembly GCF_005190385.1. Classification (NCBI taxonomy): domain Eukaryota; kingdom Metazoa; phylum Chordata; class Mammalia; order Artiodactyla; family Monodontidae; genus Monodon; species Monodon monoceros. The sequence goes on along the minus strand of NW_021703774.1, from coordinate 18,883,286 downwards.
AGTGACACTGGGAGTCATTCAGATATAAGTAGAAAATCTGAAACTGGAACCTAGTCTTCTAATGTCATATACAGTCCTCTTCTTGCTATGATTTCCAATTCACTGTGTAAAAGCAAAACTTTTATTATACGATTAATGCAGTTTTATTGAGTTTAACTGAATGAAGCAGTAGCTTTGGTGCCAGAAACCCAAATGATACTTACAGGGATCTTACGTTTCACTGCTACTGTCTAGACTCAGAAAGAAAGAAGGAGGGCAATCATCTTAGTAAAGACGCTGAGAAAAACCACACAGGATCTCAGTCTTCTCAGCTCCTCCCTCCCCTCAAGTGTTGTTCGGAACCAAGCCTCCAAGGCTCGTCCAGTGTCACTTCCTGCCACTGAGTAATCCTCACAGATGAGTGGCACTGACCATAGCTGTGTTCCAAGAGCTCAGGAAAGAGAATTCTCTGAGCTTCACTTTGGAATTGGCTCCATCTCGTAATAAATACTGTCCAAACTCATCAAGCGAGGTTACAGAGAAGTTAATTGTTCCCAAAGAACTTCATTTAGTTTATATATTTATGAAATTTATCCTCTTGCCAAGGCCTCATACACAATTATTTTTCCAGTAAAGGTGACACAGAGTTTCTCCGAAAACAAAATTAACTCTTCCAGATGCTCAGGTTGAGGGTCATGAGTCATTCTGGCTGCCCAGTATCAAGGAGGACATATAGATCTAGGAATCTGTGTAACTTCTTAACATAACATGTTTAATTGAATTTAGGCCCTCTCCCTTTATATACCTGCCAAGAGAGTCCGGGGTAATGGTCTTCATCCCTCCCAGAAGAGCGCCAAGCCAGTAAAGCTTGGTGCCATCTTTCCTGACTAATAGTTTTTACAACTAACTTTTGAGTTAGACCAGGGTTTGTCATTAAACAACCATGAGCATTTGTCATGGGCAAACACTATGCTAAGGAGGAACTGGGAAATTCCAAATCAACAAGCACCTCCATGTGCTTAAAACTCATAGTCCAGGAGGGGAGGGTGATGCTATTTTCAAGCTACATTGTGTTATTTTAAAAAGATATAAGAAAGCACTGAAGGAGCAGAGACTGGAGATGCTACTCTGTGAGAGTGCACTGCCAGAGGCTTTTTATGGAGGAGGCGACATTCAGGCTGGGTGGCTTAGGAAGAATGCTGGGGAAAGGGGTGCAGAACATTCATGATAGATGAAACCACATGTGAGAGGCATGGAGGAGTGAAAGAGCACAGGGGTGGGTATGTGGAGGGGGTAGGGACAGCATTCCGATATGGGGGACACATGGTAAGACAGTGGCAAGAGATGAGGCTAGTGAGAACCAGTGTGTGATAAGCTTTGTATGCCCTGCTGACGACTAGACTTTATCCTCATTCTTTCTGAAAATGTGGTTGTTTGTGTAATAATAACACAGTGACTGATAAGAATCAGCTTCTTGATAACCTATGTCTGCAGCCACCACCCATCCCTACAGCTGTTCACCATAAGGACACTGCCACTGGGTCTCTCCCTCAGAGGAATAGTGCTCTTCACACCCTACCCCCCCGACACACACATCCAACATATGCCACCTTCAAATCCCCCTCCTCTCAGGGTCGCAGGCCTCCACCCTCACTCTTCCAACCCAGTGGTCACTACCCTCTGACAGGCCTGCAGCCCCTCCCTCATCACCAGCGTAAGATAAAGAGAAATGTGTTCCTGTTCTCCCAAATTGGAACCTGAAGCACCAATATTCTCCTCCTCCTAAATCCAATGTCTATTTCTCAGTCTTGATATCAATACCACTTAGTCTCTTAATTTTTGTCTTTTCTGAAATTTTCTACTGTCTTGACTACTGGGCACTGCTCTCTTCTGGCTATGACCCAGCATCTCTGGATGCTCCCTTTAGATTCTCCTTATCTATTCTTATGAACTCGCTTCTTTCCTGTTGTGTCTCCTGCCTAGACTGCCCCTAAGCGCTTCCCTCATCCCCAACCTTCTGAGCAGGGTAATGACTCAAGTACATATCTGACTCAAGTACATATCTGTAACTGAGCCCCATCTCCCCCAGGTGTGCCTCCTCCCCACAACCTCCTTTTCTTTTTTCTCTTTCTTTTTTCCTTTTTTTCTTTTTTTTTTGGCAGACAAGGAGCAGTATATTGCCATCTATATTCACCTCTGATGTTATCTTATCACCAAAACCAATCTATCTTCAGGTCTTATTAATTTTACCTCCTTAATATACCTAATCCGTATCTTCTTCTCCTTCCCCATCTACGCTGCCCTCATGCCTTTTGGATACTCCCTGATGTAACTCCAACAGCCTCCCAGCCCTTCTTCATATCCTGTGCTGGTGGCTTCTCCCATCCAGTATTAACACAGTGACCAAGTGAAGCTTTAAAGTGCAAATATGATCATGTTAGTCCCCAACTTGAAGTCTCATCTCCAAATGGTACAAACAAACCCATATTTGTCCAGTCTATTACTCTAGCCCTTGTTTACGTAATAATCAACCTCCCCACCTGTCGTTAATAAGCTATAAGCTAAGAACTTTTAAGTCTTCATACTGATTCCCCTTCCCATACCCAAAGATACTCCCCACTTTTACTCCCTTTCAGGACTCCATACTTGTCTTCTAGCAAAACAAAATGAATGCAGACATACTCTGAGAGCCCTGCCTAGATCACCTTCATCTTCAGTTTATGGTCCTATGTACTCACATAACACACTATTCTATCATCCACCATGGCACCTACACTAAGAAATGGGCAGATACCTTCTGATTCAACTGTGATCAGGGACCCATGTTATCTCTCTATTCCCACCAAGTAAGCACTCAGTGCATCCTTGAATAAATAATTAAATGCCTATATCCTCAGAAATTTGGTGATTGAGTTCTTTCATACCAGTTTTCAGCTGCATATGGGTTAAGTATATTCTGTGATCTAGCTGGGAAATCTAACTACCATTTATAAATTTGCTTCTATGGGAAAAGACACTGATAGTTCAAAACGACTTGCAAAGAGAGTTTGGAACAAAACCCATTAGTAAACTGAAGATTGACTATATGTATCTCTTCGAATTTCTGCTAATTCTGAAATTGGTCTATATCATCTTTCCTCTCTTGGTTAAGGAGGTATTAGAATAGAGAGAACATAAATATACCTCTAACAGTAAGTATTCTTAGTTCACCTTTCTAGGCATCTAATAAACGCTTGTGGTCTGGCTACATTGGCATGGACTACAGGTACCTTTCCCCAGTAGGTGCTTAGACATTTCTTTTGTTTTCTGGCCCTATATTCCTGTGATCTTATTTAGGAAAAACTTATACTTGGAAATCCAAACTTAGAAACCAGATATATTCAGGGGTTACGACTCAAGTTACTAAATAATTTTTCTCTTTAGAAATTTAGTAGTGACTCACTCTGTTCATTAAAGAGCAATAAAATATTACCATGGAACTCTGAAAAGAAATACAGAATTTAAGAACCAAATTAAGGCTGGTTATATTTATAGTCATGAGCATTTCTTTTGGAAACACCATAATCTAGCCCTCCTCAGTTGGGATTTATTCTTGTGGCATTACAACTCTCCATCTACCAAGAAGCACAGCAAAAGACCATTTGAGTAGGAAGCAGATGTGTATCTTCTGGAGCTTAACACCACTGGCTCAAATCTGACAGTGAAAATTTACAGCCCTGGCTGTGACTGGGAGGCCTCCTCCCCAGCTGAGGGATTAGAATTGCTAAAGTGTTAGTGACCAAAGGGGGCTGGTCAGGGAACGAAGGAGACTGAGTCTTCACTGGGAGGAAATGAACACAGAGATTATCAGTGGATGATATAATCAAAAACTCATACACCAGTATCCAAGTTTTATTACACTACTGAGGAAAACAGCTCATTTATATTGGATTTCCTGTCCTTTTTTTCTTAATAAGGGGAATCACATATCTATGAGTCATCATGACTGTTATAGATTTGATGGGACATTTTACCGTGATAATGTATGTGACTTTTTAAAAAAGGGATCAAAAGCTACAAAAATTGCATGCCTCTTTGTTTATTGACAGAATAGTAAAAAGACGAGTTGATATATTTCCCATTTTTCATGTTTCTTGAAATAGCCTTGACTCTTTCCAGTAGGCACATATCTCTGTTTAACAGTAACATACAAAAATTAATAAACAGGGAAAAAGCACTATGGGAATAGACCATAATAAAGACAAATGGAATCCATATTTCAAAAGTTGGCAAGAGCTAACAGATATGCTCTCATTTTTTTATTTGTGTAATAAAATGTTCTGTATTCAGAGTCATTTCTTTCCTTGTTATTTCTCTTCTTGAGCAGAAGCCATAAACACTTCAACAAACAGAAAGTATGTAGATTGAATGTTCAGTTCATGTTGCTGAAGTCTTTTTATGAATTACTACTTAATGTTGAAATGGCAAAATATTGTTTTAATGAGAAGGCTCAATTTGTTTTCTAGAAAGATCACTTACACAAAATATTCTTTGGAATATTATAACCATCGATTAGTCCTTTTTGAGTATCCAGTACTTAGGAGCCATACTGAAAAAAAATAAAGAAGTGGAATGAGCATTACAAAGATGAAGCTGTTTTTTAAAGGGCCAAAGCCTACTTATGAGACAAAGTAAAGAACTGAGCATTTTCAAAACTGTATCACCAAAGCAAAATTAAAACCTGACTTGGACTTCAGGGTAGTACGCAAACAGCCTTTCGTCAATTGGCCTCACATCCCTTGCAAGCAAATCTACAATTTTTCTCCAACCTAACATCATACTTCGGAGTGTAATAACTAAGTCCAACTTCTGAGAAAGAGCAGACCTTGGAAAATGTCTAGTGAATAGAAGATTTTCTGGACAGCAGGTTTAGAAACCCAGACATTACCAATGCACTCGGGTCTATGCCCAAAGAAGTCCCTATTATCTGTTATCAGTAGAACCTCGGCATGGATTGGGTTTTCCAGAAGTGGGATGGGCTACCAAGATCAGCTGTACTCCCCACCTAGCTTGGCCTTCGATGATCTCCTATGCTGTGTCTAGGGAGCTGGCCAGTGCTGACTGCTGCAGAAAACTTACCCCAGTAAGTAGAGTGAGGCTGAAATATCTTACCTGGAGACTGAACCATTGTCCTCCTCAAATCTGTGGTCTAACTTACTGCTAATCAGCCACAAGGAGGACATAGAGACAAACTTTGTGACAAGGGGGACTTGATACCAAATCAAATAAAAAGAAATCATTCCCCAAGAGAACATGTAGAGACAGCTAGTCAATCAGTTGACAAATGTAAGATTACTCTACAGACTCACTGAATATGATGAAATCCAGACCACGTCAAATAAATTTTTCCTGGTTAAGTCCCAATTCTTACAGCAGAAGGTCCCTCCTCAAACTGAAAGATGCTATCAGTGAAGCAATGGAGAAAAATGATCAAAAATGCTCACTTGGGTTATGTGTGCGCACTATTGTCAAAGCTAATCAATTGCCTAGGTAAGATGAACTGGCTTCCTTCGAGTTGTTAACACTCGTTGTGAAACGATAACTTAGATTTCACAAGGTTGAATGAGTTTCACATAATAAAACTTTCTTGGGAAACTGAATGGACACCATCATGTATCAGTACCCACAATAATGACTTCTTCCATATATAATGAATCTTCATAACTTTAAACAGAAGTTGGTCCAATACCTGGGTCCAAGTTCATCGTGGGCTCTTCCAAAACTGGTTCCCATGGGATGAGAACATTTACACCATATGTACATTTTGTGTAGTTCCATTTCCTCTGGAGTGAGCCCAAACTGTTCTGGATGCCTTGGCTAGTGGTGAAATGGATGCAAGCATGTCCTATAGGAAAATGCTTCAGCCCCTGCCTTATCCTAATGAATGTAATTAACCGCCTCCATAACATTTGAATTATTAATGCTCCCTAATAGGGTGGATAAAGTGTCTCTGGAGCAAAGCTGCTTGGAGTTCTGCTAAAGCTCATGCCAAATTTAATTTAAAAGTTCATCTTGAAGAGAGACAATGCTGGCATTGTGTTACATTGATTTAAAACAAGTCTGTCCTAAGGATTTTCTTCATTCTTATCTGCAGTAATAGAATATGAAAGAGAGAGAGAGGGGAAACATCAAGTGCTGGAAAATATCTTTCTCAGAAACTATAGCAGACGGGTCACAACATTTTTAAACAATGATAGTAACATTTATTATATCAAAGCCATTTTATGTTTTATTTGGAACTCTGGCGCCTTTTTTTTTTCAAGTTCCCATAACATGACAGTAATTATAGCCATCAAGATGTTCCCTAGAAGATAGCAGTCCAAAATCCAGATGCTGCGGCCCCGTTGTCCCATCACTGGAGCTCAGAGTGTGCGCATTACATCATGGTGTAGTTTATTTTAAAAGTGCTTTAAGAATGTAATGATAGTAATTGTAGACAGGGAAAATTAATGGGGAGCATTGCCGGTCTGCAAATTCCATTTATAAAACACTCCCACTGCTCAAAAAGAGAGTGGTTTCTTGTTAACAGAGGCTTCAAAACACAATTTGGAGGATGTATTAAATAAACTCTGTGCTAAAGTCATTTTCAGCTGGGTCCTGTGTGTACATATTTCCCTCTCGCTTCACCACTAGTTCACCACACGACTTTCCCTGAGAGGATACGAGATTGAACAGAGAAACAGAGGGTGCGTGTTCCCATGTAAAAACTACCATGGCTGCAGAGCAAGGGCAGGTTAAGTGGTAGAGCTGGTCTCAGGCCAATGAACACATACACAGTGTGTAAAACAAAGAGAGAGCTGACAAGGTCCACACATGCCTACACCCATACATCCAGCCATGTTCCTTTAACAACACACTATGCTTGGATTTTAGTGATTTGAAGGGTTCCATAGTTCACCAATGGTACATGCAAGATATCCAGACCAAAAGCGTGCTTTTCCCTCTAGCTTTATGGCACAGGATAGATGTCCCTACTCAACACTCCTTCTTTCGTGTTCCTTAAATCTATCACCTTCCTCCCGTTGTCTGACTTTAGTGAAATTAAAACAACCTCCACACGATTGCTTTTCAGATCCTGTTCATGATGGAATCAGCTGTTCGAAAGGCGATCGTTTTGTCCTGTGAAGTGGTCAAGGGAATTCCAGTTGTTTCTGAAGTCTCAAGGGAGAGCATAAGAAGAGACCAAATTTGGTAAACCTCTCCTTCATTCAAATCTCAACGAAGCAAAATAAAATATTAAAGCTTCTCCATCCAGAAATTAGTTTTAAGAGTGTTTTATGCCAAGTTGACGAACCAGTATTTGTACCCCAAGGATGGCAACCTCTCTCATTACCTGCAGCATCACGTCTCACACACAGGAAGGTCTCTACGCCTACCCCAATCACAGTGCACACATGAGCAACTTGCTTGACTCCCAAGGTAAGCTCATGGACCAGAACTGTAGCCTCCATCCTTTTAAGGCATCTTACACTAAATTTAAAATAAAAGGAGGAGGGGAAGGAAAGTGAAACAAGAATGAGGACTGGTTTGGACATATGGACATAATATATGGACATATATGGACATAATAGTACCTACTGTGTACCAGTCACTTGTTTTTTTCATTGTTGTATTTTTTTTTATTTTTCTCTATATCTTGGGCTTTGGTCTTTAGCGGGAGTTTGGTGTGTTTTTTTTAATTTTTTTATTGGAGTATAATTGCTTTACAATGTTGTGTTGGTTTCTGCTGTACAATATAGTGAAGCAGCTATAAGTATATATAAATCCCCTCCCTCTCGGACCTCCCTCTCCCCTCATTCCACCCATCTAGGTTATCACAGAGCACTGAGCTGAACTCCCTGTATCGTGTCACTCACTTTTTTTTTTTTTTGCGGTACGCGGGCCTCTCACTGTTGTGGCCTCTCCCGTTGCGGAGCACAGGCTCCGGACGTGCAGGCTCAGCGGCCATGGCTCACGGGCCCAGCCGCTCCGCGGCATGTGGAATCTTCCCGGACCGGGGCACGAACCCATGTCCCCTGCATCGGCAGGCAGACTCTCCACCACTGCGCCACCAGGAAAGCCCCAAGCCAGTCACTTTTTAACAAGCTTTAAAGTTGTTATCTACTCTCTGCACCAATCCTGTAAGGCAGGTATTATGAACACTGTTTTATGGATCAAGAAACTAGAGATAGAAAGATAATGCTGCTAGTGTAATGGCTAGTAGCCACATAGCACTTAAATGTGCTCCAGGCACTGGTCTAAGCCCCTTCCATCTGACAGATATACTTTTCATCACAACCCTGTGGAGGTAGAGACTATTACTTTCTCCATTTTATACCTATTCCCTGAGCAGGTGAAATGAACACTTCAACAACCCTCTCCTCAAAAACATTCTAGGACCCCGAGCTTTTCTTCCTTAACACGCACCAATGCAGAATACCCAGGCACACCCACCCCTTCATACCAACTCCAGATCACTACTCCTATCTATGTTATGCTCCCCTTACCCATGGGAAATTTATGTTCTCTCCCTGACCTCAATAAAACAGCCAGACAAGTCTGAGCTAATAAACTATTCTGTATTAACTGGTGTTGAGGAGGATATGAAAACGAAGAGTAGTTCATTCACCTATTAACACGAGGAGCTGGCTGTACAGTAACCTATTCTGTGCCGCACACTCCAATAGGCTATGCGTGCATTCACCCATCAGAAATTTACATGAGCCATCTCATTCTATCTTTACAGCAATTCTGAGAAGTAGGATTTTTTTCCCATTTATTTATTTATTTTATTGAAGTAGGGCTGATTTCCTAGGACTTTTTATGTGCATTTAACATATGAGAAAGTCCATGTTGGTTAGGTAAATTACCCAAGGTAGCAAAGTTAACACCAGCTAAGGTCAAACACTGGATAAACTAAGGAGTTAATAAAGAGATGAATCCAAAGCCTCTACCTGCCCCACTATACCTTTCATTCACTCAATCAACAAATAGTTCTTGAGTATGTCCTATGTGTCAGGCACTCTTAGGCACTAGACATAGAAGAGGTCCTGACATCTAATTTTGATGGACAGAGGCAGAGAAGAAAGAAACGAGCCATCAGACCAACAAGAAAAATGTCAGGCGATGATAACTACCATGAAGAGAAGTAAAATAAGGTGTCAGAGACTGGTGGCTATTTCATGTTAGGGTTAAGTGGCAGCTGTGTGGGGTTCACGGGAGAGCATCTGAAGCCACAGGAAGGGCCATACAAAGTCCCTAAGAAGGAAAGGAGCTTTGACCAAAAGAAAGGTGGTGAGCAAGGGAACTCAGAGAGGGTGCAAGTCTCACTGGATGTGGTAATCCAGGGTAGGAAGTCTGGAGTTTGTTCTGAGGGCAGTGGGGAGCCCTTGGAAGCTTTAATCAGGGGAGTGTCAAGGCTTGATTTCTTTTTTCTTTTTTTTTTTTTTTAAGATTTTTTGATGTGGACCATTTTTTAAAGTCTTTATTGAATTTGTCACAACATTGCTTCTGTTCTACATTTTGGTTTTTTTGCCCTGAGGCTTGTGGGATCTTAGCTCCCGCAGCAGGGATCGAACCCAATCCCCCCTGCATTGGAAGGCAAAGTCTCAACCACTGGACCGCCAGGGAAGTCCCTTGATTTCTTTTTTAAAGACTTCTCTCTGCCATACCATCTGCTTTTCGGGGTCCCATGTCTTTCTCCTCCCACTTACTTCTCCCAGTCCAAACCCACCTGGGCCCTTTATCTCATTGTCAGGGCATTTCCTCACTTTGATGGGTATAAAAATTGGAAAGTAGCTGGTAAACTATTTCCTACTTAGGAGTAACTTCCTGATAGTTAACGTGTCACTCCTCCTGGATGTACCTGGGTTATACTCAAGGATAATTGTGTCCGACTCAGTGACATGCTAGTTAGAGCATTCTGTTGCCCTCATGTCAAACCATACAGGCAACCTCCTGCTGCACCCACCCCGAAGTCAGCCTTGACCACCCCCTGATGCTGCTTACCTGACTACCCCACTCTGATCAGGTTCACCATGATAACTAGGGATTCATTAAAAGGAGAACCTTGAAAAGCCCCATGTGATGAGGAAACTCCAGAGAGAGAGCATTTCTCTTGAATAAAATTGTTCTTTTATGTTACCTGAAAGGGAAAATAAGTGGGGGATAGTGGGTGGAGGGCTGCCCTCTTAAGAGCATAGGTCTTGAAGTCAGACAACTGAATTTGAGTTCTGACCCAGACATCAGCCGTGTAACTTCAGACAAATAATTTACCAGCCCTAATTTCTTCACCTTTAAAATAGGATGACACTACTTCATAGCTTAGTTCGTAGAAGTAATGGAGTGATGACCACAGAGTATCTATTAAAAGGCCACATGGGGTCCACCCGTTGGTAGATGTTGAATAGATGGTGTTGGAGGGGGTAGTCATGGTAGTAGTTATTGCTGCTGTTGTAGAAGCTGCTGCCTCTGCAGTCGTGGATATTGGGTGAGCAGATCATACATGGGCCTCCATTTTTCCCTTTGAAAATTAAGAGAATCATACTGGATGATCTCTGAGACAGTTCCATCTCTAAAATGATTCAAGAGCCACTGAAATAAGAAAACTCTTAAATCTGAAGGGGAGACTTATAAAGTGTGAGAAAGCATATATGCCCTGACAATAACGAGGGCAGAGAACTTTTCTGGGTGTTCCTTTAAGTGCATCCTCTGCCCCAAAGGCCTCTGCAGGTGAAGTTCCTACACCCATACCCCTCCTCTGAGAGCAGCCAGTCAAGACACAATTGCCTCCCACCCTCCCTATCCCAGCCCTCTAGGTGGGCACAGAGCACCGAGCTGATCTCCCTGTGCTAGGCGGCTGCTTCCCACTAGCTATTTATTTTACATTTGGTAGTGTATATATGTCCATGCCACTCTCTCCCTTCGTCCCAGCTTACCCTTCCCCCTCCCCATGTCCTCAAGTCCATTCTCTACGTCTGCGTCTTTATTCCTGTCCTGCCCCTATGTTCTTCAGAACCTTTTTTCTTTTTTAGATTCCATATATATGTGTTAACATACAGTATTGGAGGGGATATGGGGATATATGTATATGTATAGCTGGTTCACTTTGTTATAAAGCAGAAACTAACACACCATTTTAAAGCAATTATACTCCAATAAACATGTTAAAACAAACAAAAAAAAAGACGCAACTGCCCTTCATGTCTCCATTCTCCACTAACTCCCTGTTTCAGAATCAGAGTCTAATAAATCTCCAAAGCTGAGCTTACTAAAGCTGTTCGTTTCATGTGAGTTTTATCTCCACGATTTTGGCCTCTCAAACTTTCCCCAATCTGTTATTGTTTAGAGCAAGAAAAATTTCCTTTTTCAAGAAGTCAGAGGAAGTACCTGTTGCCTGAGTTCTCTACTTGACCCATAGTCAGGCTTTGTAGGTTCTGAGGACACTTCCTGGTACTTGGTCCAGCAGGCCCTTGAAACTAAAGATCAGAAGACATAGGTGGAGAGCTTTCCCCTGGCCTAGTCCCAAGCAGTGACTCACGACTCACTGAGCTCCTCCGGGATCCTGCTTCTCCTTCAGCATAGAGTCCTTTGATGCTACTGCAACCAGCTTATCCCAGAGACTGCTCAGAGCAACCCAAGTACTCAACCAAAAGGTGCCTTGAAGCAGTACCTCCCAGCCAATCCCAAAGGAATTAATTTTAATATCATATGCAGATTTATTACTTCAAGAAATAAGCACTTCCTGCGTCAAAAGGAAGCATAAGCATGCCTGGGAGACTCATCTACAAAGTACCAAGAACTAATATATAGAGAAAGTCATCAGGCAAAAATCCTCCAGGAAAATTCCCTTATTCTCAGGAAAGCATGTGTAATGCTCAAGGAAAAGAAAAGTCTGTAAGAACATTCTTGGGAATTTCATCAGGGGGAAGTTTGCTAATGACTTCAAGAAACATTCTCCATTAGAAAGAACTGGAGCCGTGGTCATTTCCCAATTGCATGTCAGACCATCCAGGCCAACCCTTAATGAGGCTCCAGGCCTCAAACCCTGTCACCAAAGCAGAAGCTTCCAAGGGCACAAATTAGAGTATTTGCAGACATTCATAAGGACATGAGAGGGCAGGTATGTTTATTTCATATAAAGGTCATCTACAGTCTAGTTGGCATCTACCTGCCAACAAGTTGAGGAAGATTTGTTTTTAAGAATCCAGTTCCACACACCAATACATCAGCCATCTACTGGCTGCTTGATCTTTGACAGTTGTTTAACTTGTCAATAAATAATAATGATAGTATAATAGTACTCACAACGGTACTGTTGTGAGGATTAAAGGGAATAACAGGTGATCATACTTTGTAAAATGTCAATATTATGCTAACATGTTCATTTTTGTTCATTCATTTGACTAAGGTGCTTGGAATATAACAGTGAACAAAATATTTTTTAAAACTGTCCTTAGAGAGGTTAGCTTCTTGAGGGAGGTTGGTAGTGGACCTACAATTATAATAAATACAATAGATAAGTAAATTATAGATTACAAGAAGAAAAAGTGCTATAGGAAAAAGCACAGTGAAGTAAGAGGAATTGGGAGCACCCATGAGGTGGGTGACAATGGGAAATAGGATTGTCAGGACAGGCTTCAACCAAAGGCGACATGTGAGCAAAGACCTGAGAAAATTGAGGAAGTCGGTCAGGTAGAAAGCTCAAAAAGGAGGTCTCCAGACACGTAGACCCAAAGGAGGAAGCATTTCTGACAATGAGAACCAGCAAGGGGGCCAATGAGGCTGGAACAGAGTGAGAGTGAGGGGAGGGGGCACAGTAGGTGAGGAAACCAGGTAGGTAACAAGTGGAAAGACCACAGATCATGAGGTCCCCTTACTATTATGAGGACTTTGGTTTTCATTCTGAGTAAGATGGGGAACGCTTTGCACAGAACAGTAACATGAGCTAACTTTTAACTTTGTAATGATCACTCTGCCAGCTCTGTTGAGAAAAGACTGCGAGGGAGGAAGACAGGAAGCAGAGAGATAAGTTAGGAATCTATTGAATATTCGAGATAAGAGAGGTCAGTGCCTGGACCAAAAGAGCAGTTGTGGGGATGGTGAAAAGTGTTTGGATCCTGAATATTATTTTGAAAATAGAGTGTTCGGGATTTCCTAAGGGATACAGGATATGGGATGTGAGAAAGAGAGGGGAGGATTTGATGCCAACGTTTTTGGCCTGAGCAACTGAGATGGGGGAAGACTGTGTGAGGATTTGAGGGGAATAAGTTGATGAAGACTGAGGGTTTGAAGGGGAAAGTAGGAGTTCAACCTTGAGCATGTAAGTTCAAAATATATAATTGACATCCCAGTGGAGATATAAAGTAGGCAGTTTGAGTATAGGAATCTGGAGATTCAGGAAAGAGGACTGAAATGGACCTAAAAATTTGGTTTTCCTAAGCCTAGGTTGTATTTATAGCCACAAGATCATATGAGCTCACCAAGTATTGGTTGTAGATAGAGATGAAAAAGGATCCAAGAACTGAGCCCAGTGTTCAGAAGTCAAAGAGAAGAGGACAGGGCTTCCCTGGTGGTGCAGTGGTTGAGAGTCCGCCTGCCGATGCAGGGGACGCGGGTTCGTGCCCCAGTCTGGGAAGATCCCACATGCCGCGAAGCGGCTGGGCCCGTGAGCCATGGCTGCTGAGCCTGCGCGTCCGGAGTCTGTGCTGTGCAACGGGAGAGGCCACAGCAGTGAGAGGCCCGCATACCGCAAAAAAAAAAAAAAAAAAAAAAGAGAAGAGGACAAACATTTAAAGGAGACAGAAGGAGAAGCCAGTGAGTTTGGGCAAAACCAAAAGAGAGTGGGATCCAGAGAGAAGAAAGTCTTTCCAGTGTCAAATAGTGCTGATAGGTCATTGGATTCAGCAAATGAAAGCACTAGTGACCTCAACAAAAGCAGTGGAGTGAAGGAGTGAAGGTCCGACTGGAATGGATTTAAGAAAGCATGAGAGAAAAGAATTGGAGGCAGCAAGGAGAGACAAGACTTTGTAGGAGATTTTCTGCTAAGGAGAACAAAGAGTTGAGATGCTAGTTGGAGGAGGGGGTGGAGTAGGGGGTCAGAAGTAGGATTTCTTAAGAAGAGTAATAATAACATGTTAATAAGCTCATGAAAATTACCTGGAAGAGAGAAAAATGACTAAATAGTAGAGAGAACTGTGGAAGCAACACCTTGATTTTGCATGAAGGGACCAGTGCATGAGTTGCCACACTGGCTTCAGAGAAGAGCAGAGATGGTTCATTTATGGTGAAAGGCAGGAAGCCAGAGAATGTGGGTACAGGTGGACACGCCATGGTGGGAATCTATTAACGTTGCCCTCTAATTATTGCTCCTATTCACTTACCGTGGACCCTGGTGATTCCCTGTTAATGTTAATTTGTTGGAATTAAAACCTTAAAGCTATATTTTGATAGAAAATCCTTTATAGGTATCTTTCCACCGTAGACCTGTTTTGATAGGGAAGGAAAGCAAAACATTAGGATAAGTGTAAAGAATATGAAGAGCTCCAGAAAGCCATCCCAAAGCTCAACCGTCTTGCATATCGAGAGTCAGGACTTCGAGGGAAAGGAAGTTGGAGGGAAACTATTTCAATTCATACATAGTTCTGCCACAATCACGCTGCAGATAAGAGAGCCCTGAATATCTACAAGCAATACTGTTCCTACCAAAGCCCCATTTCCCCAAGCGACATGTGGTTTTTTTTGTCATTTTTTTCCTGACTGCCATACCAGCTAGAAGTGTTAACTAGGTCATTAGTTGTCTTAAGGAACCCCTAAATACATATTTAAATACATTAAAAGGACACAATATTCCTTTTGAAAAACCTGCTTCCTAGGGTGAAATGGAAATAAATTTATTGTTCTCTTTCTTCCGGAACATAAAACTGTCACTGAGACTGGCACAAAAAAAAAAAAAAAAAAAAAAAAAAAAGCACCACAAAGGTCGAAGTCCTCAGGGCATGTGAGTAAAGAGGTGACTGCTTATAGCCAGATGACGATCTCTGGGTGGTGGCAAAGTATGTGCTACTTCCTAGAAATGGTGTGTAGGGAGCTGGCTGAGAGATTTATACCTGCCCCAGTGCCAAATGTCCTACTAGCAGGTCTGCACTGTAATATTATGAACCAATTTAATTAAGGAAGAATGCACTGCAATTGGGAAATAACCACCATTCATAACTCATGAGCTCTAAGAACTGGAAGTAACACAGCAACCACTCCAGGAAAGAGGGAAAGAGTAGAAAAAGAGGGAGCAGAGGGGTTGCAAAGGCTACAATTGCCCAGAACTTGTCGTGCCTCCAGCTCTCTTTGCCTGATCTATGTGCCGTGCACACATCTGTGCCCTTAAGATTGCCACAACGTAGACTGCCAACCCCTTTCCTGCACAACCTCCTTCCTAGCCCTGAGGAAGCCTCCACAATCATCAGAACCTTGTTACCCAACAAGATTTTATCTTACAGTTTTTTATGGCAGTAATATATATATATATAACATTATATTTACCATCTTTGCCCTTTTTAAGTGTACAGTTCAATAGGATTAAGTAAGTTGACATTGTTTAATGTCTAGAACTTTTTCATCTTACAAAACAGAAGGATGGTCCATTGCACACTAATTTCCTTCCCCTCTGCCCCTAGCCCTTGGCAATCATTTTCTACTTTCAGTTTCTGTGATATTTCATATGAGTGCAATCATACAGTATTTGTCATTTTGTGAAACACTTATGTCACTTAGCAAAATGTCCTTGAGGTTTATCAGTGTTGTGGCATGTGACAGGATTTCCTTCTTCTTTAAGTCTACATAATATTTCATTGTATGTATATACCACATTTTCTTTAGCCATTCATCCAGCGATGAGCATTTGGTTTGCTTCCATCTTTTGGCTATTGTGAATAATGCTGCAATGAACAAGGGTGTGCAAATATCCCTTCAAGATGCAGTTTGAATTCTTTTGGGTATATACCCAGAAGTGGGATTGGTAGCTTATATGGCAGTTCTATCTTTAATTTTTTGAGAATCCTCCATACTATTTTTCATAGTGGCTGCACCAGTTTACATTCCCACCAACAGTGCACAAGCGTTCCAATTTCTCTGATTGCTTGCTAACACTTATTATTTTCTTTTTTTTTTTTTGATAATGAGTATCCTAATGTGTGTGAAGTGATATCTCACTGTGGATTTGATTTGCATTTCTCTTAAGATTAGTGACATTGAGCATGTTTTCTTATGCTTACTGGCCATTTGTATATCTTCTTTGGAGAACTGTCTATTTAAGTCCTTTGCCTACATTTAAAAAAATTTTATTGGAATATAGTTGATTTACAATGTTGTGTTAGTTGACAGCAAAGTGAATCAGTGATACATATACATATACCCACTCTTTTTTAGATTCTTTTCCCATATCGGTCATTACAGAGTATTGAATAGAGTTCCCTGTGGTATACAGTAGGTCCTTATTAGTTATCTATTTTATGTAGAGTAGTGTGTGTATGTCAATCCCAATCTCCCAATTTATCCCTCCCTCCCCCTTTCCCCTCAGTAACCATAAGTTTGTTTTTTACATCTGTGACTCTATTTCTGTTTTGTAAACAAGGTCATTTGTACAATTTTTTTAGATTCCACATATAAGTGGTATCATATGGTACTTGTCTTTCTCTGTCTGGCTTACTTCACTCAATATGACAATCTCTAGGTCCATCCATGTTGCTACAAATGGCATTATTTCATTATTTTTTATGGCTGAGTAATATTCCATTGTATATACGTGTCACATCTTCTTTATCCATTCCTCTCTTGGTGGACATTTAGGTTGTTTCCTTATCTTGGTTATTGTAAATAGTGCTACAGTGAACATTGGGGTGTATGTATCTTTTTTATTATAGCTTTGCCCACATTTTAATTGAGTTATTTGGGTTTGCTGCTGTTGTTTTAAGAGTCTCTTATATACTCTAGATATAAACCCCTTATGTATGATTTGCAAATATTTTTTCCCATTCCGTATGTTGCCTTTCAATCTGTTGACTGTCTTCTTTGATGTGCAACAGTTTTTAAGTTTAATGTAATTCCATTTGTCTATTTTTGCTTTGGGGTCAAAGAGATCTTTTATAAGTAGAAAACTGGTCTGTCAGAAGCTGTGTCTCTAATGCCATCTCTTCTTCCCTGGAAAAGGATTGGGGGCAGTTGTTCAGCTGCCGCTAGCAGCTGATTCTCCAAGTGTGATATTTAGACTACTTCTTCCCATGTGTGTTCCAGGTTTTTTTATTCTTCTTAGTGCTTACAATAGAGCAGTGCCTCATCTCTTGTTTCTGACATGAATAACAGATCTTTAATCAAACCAGATGAGCTCTTGGTAGTAGCTCATGAACAGATGCTCCCATCATCCTGTTTGTACTGGAGCAAGGTTTTCATCGATGAGTCACAGAGGTAGATAGTCCAGACTATCAGACCAAGTTGTCCTACATAATTTGGCACCTGGCCCCTATCTTCCATCCCCAATGGTCCCCTCTCTCCCAACCTGATATTTTCTAATGCTGTCTTTGTATGCATGGCTCCTTCTGTCTGGAACATTCCATCAGCCCCCCCCCATCTTTTTTTGCCTCCATTCACCTGTAATACCTAGATATCACTCAAGATTCAGCCCAAGGCCACCTTCTCCCTCATTCATACAAACCCACTCTCACCCCCACCCTCTGTCTGAGTTGGCTACTCTTTTTCTGTTCGCATAGCATCCTGTGCTTTCTCCTAATTTAGCACTTGCCACATTGTCTATCACTATCCACTTACTCCCTGCTCTCTCCCACCACATGGGGAGCACTGTGAAGGCACAAGCTATATTCCTGGACTTTACATCCTCAACACTCAGGTCAGTTCTTGATACACAGTAGATCCTCATCCATCATAGAATGAACAGAATGAGAAAGACTAAAGCCTCCTGCTTGTTTTAATGTTTTTTTAAATGTCATTTAACTGACATAATGCCAAAAAATGTATGTGTTTTCTGTTACAACTAATAAATCAGGATGAAGAAGAAAAATGACATTCATACTGCATAACCAAAGAGGTATGGACAGAGAATATCTCATTCTCTCTTCTTGCTCAGGGAGAGACAACTTTTGATTCTCACTAAAGATCCACAATCCATATGTGCAATTCCAAACTACAAAATTCCTGAAGACTGAAAGTTTTTTGTAGCAATTTGGCCACAAAATCTGACCTCATTTCAATTTATATGACAACAAAACCTGACCTGAATGGATGTGACACTATTAGTCTTTATTGATTTAATTTAGGAAAAATATTCATGCTTTATATTTGCTTCAGAAATATTGCTGGTTAAAAAGTGCTACCCTTGGGCTTCCCTGGTGGTGCAGTGGTTGAGGGTCCGCCTGCCGATGCAGGGTTCGTGCCCCAGTCCCGGAAGATCCCACATGCTGCAGAGCGGCTGGGCCCGTGAGCCATGGCCGCTGAGCCTGCACGTCCGGAGCCTGTGCTCCGCAACGGGAGAGGCCACAACAGTGAGAGGCCCGCGTACCTCTCAAAAAAACAAAAGTGCTACCCTTGACCACATGGAAAGTGTTATATAGTACAAGGTATACGCATCGTATTATCTTTGTAATAACTGACAAATTCCAAAAGCATCTGGCCATTAGGAGTTTAAACTTAGGACTGTGGCTGGGATTGAATACAATGCAAGAGCCCAAAGAAGCTTTGGATTCTCCTGTGTTGGGAACAGCTAGACAACAACACTTATTAAGCAACGATTGCCGTCAATAAAAAAAAAAAAAAAAATGAGTCTTCATTTCACTGCCCTCTACATTTTCCTTCACTAGGCAGCCTTTGGGTCTGTTTTCCATTTATTGTTCAGTCTTTGTTTATTGTACCACTTTCATCACATGAACTGTTTCTACTGGGTACACACAGTTCTGCAAGCAACATGGAGAAATAGCACTTACCTCAATTTCCCAGTTCAGGATCCCAGGCTCAGCAGAAATGCCTGTACCCCACACCCAGCAAAGAGCAAGCACATATCAAGGCCACTTGGTGGTCTGAGCATAAGGATGTCAATAAGAACACGGGAATCCAGAGATGAGAAGATTTTTACCCATTTTCTTGGCCTCACATGGCCTCCCAGATTCTTGGGACCTCTCTGAAAAAAAGAAAAGAGTCCAAGTGACTGAATGGAATTTCTACTTGTCAGGCAAATTGGGAGCCTTGATGTAGGAAATAAAAAAGTGTATAGCCTTGCCCATTTGAGCCGGTAGACTGAGATTTGTGTAATTAGATGGGAGAGTTTTATTCTATGGACTTAATTCCTCCACTTGCCTTATTCTGCCCCCCGTTACAAATTCTAAGGAGGGAATTCTGATTAGGCCCCTGCTGCCTGGCTCTTGATCTGATCCCTGGAAATGCCCCCAAGTGAATTATTTTGAAGTACCAACAGAGCGTAAAACATGCAAGTACAGTATAACCTAGGAGTGCGAAGTAGAATTTACACTTAAACAATGTGTATTTATGATGTTCCTCCAATGGGGAATGGAATCACTTCTGTATACTTAATCAGAACACGTTCTAAATCACACCATGTAACAGGCCTTGTGGCAGTCTATGATGGCCAAAGTATATAAAATATGATGAAGTTAAGAAGTTGCAGCTGAACCAACAATATATCCTCCTGGAAGAGGGACATTAAATAAATCTTCACTGTTTTTTGATAGCCTATTAAAGTTCCTTAACAGTTCCAGTACATTTGACTACATTTTTTTAGCCATAGTGCCTTATACAAGCTTTTGTCATCATAAATATAACACTGAATAAAAGCAAAAACAAAGAATTAGCAATTAAATGTGTCTCTTGCTGGGACCAGTCAATGAACAGGGCCTTCCTCCAAAGAGAAGTAAAGGATTACATAAAAAGCCAGGCTATATGGGAATCATTTTTTTATTTCTTTTTCCATTTGTGGGGATTTAAGGCAAAGTTTTTATTCTTGCTTGGCAGGGTAGGAGGGCAACACCTTCTGATAAAGACAGGATCATTTTTCTTCATCAGGTAATATCTCTAACAGAAACACTGATGGAGAAATTTCATCTCACCCTGAAGTTAAATTTAGTGTCATTTGTTAAGCAAATGATTTAATTAAAACAATTCATAGTTCTTTACATATAATAGCTTTTTTACCCTAAATATATTAAAACTAGGAATTTAGGAAGATAGCAACTCAGTAACTACTGAGGAAAGAAAAGGAGAAGAAACAAATACAAATGAATAAAATTTAATATACATTTTCTTTTATAAAATATCACAAAAACAATACATCAGCTAAGCACATAACCAAAGTAAAGTGAAATCACTAAAAACTATTGTTCAGTCAACTGGTTGGTGCTTCTGTCAGGCACCTCATAATATTTTTAGTTAAGTAATAGACACTGAGTAAAATAAGTGATCCAAGCTTCTTTGGGACACAAACAAAATTTTTATCACCAATTACTTTTCTTATATTTTTTAATGGCCACAGACAGGTATTTAGTACACCTGGATGCCACATAAGCCAGTAACATACTGTGACAGCCAGAGGAGTTTAAAATACTGGCATAGATCTTAATGGTATTGGGACAGAAAGTAGAGGTAAGAAAGACGAGGCCAGATAAAACCTGCTAAGGAGAATAGAGCTTGGAGTGAACACAAATATCGCTAACCCAAAAGAACAAACAAGTCATATGATGGTGACTTCAAATTAGCAGAGCTTCCCTTGACAGAGCTAAGTGGGAAGACCAGAGCTGAAGGAGGTACAGGGAAGCCACTCTCACAGTAAATCTCAAGCCTGGACCAGGACAGGTTAAGGATGAGGTATGGAGGTGCTGCCTACAGGAGGAGGCTGAAATGCTGAACTTGGGAGTGTTGGGGGAAAAGCTCCAGTCAGAACACTGGGAACTGAGAGGGTTTTTTTTTCCTTTATAAATTTATTTATTTATTTATTTATTTAGGTCTTGTTGGGTCTTCGTTGCTGCATGCGGGTTTTTCTTTAGTTGCATCGAGCAGGGGCTGCTCTTCATTGGGTAGTTGGGGCACGTGGGCTCCGTAGCGGTGACTCGCGGGCTTTAGAGTGCAGGCTCAGTAGTTGCGTTGCACGGGCTCAGTAGTTGTGGCTTGCAGGCTTAGTTGCTCCGCAGCATGTGGGGTCTTCCCGGACCAGGGCTCGAACCCACATCCCCTGCATTGGCAGGCGGATTCTTAACCACTGTGCCACCTCTCACTATTCCAAAATGGTCAAAATGACCATGCAAAGCATGGCTACTGGTAGGCTGAAGCCATAGAGGTGGGGGGAGGAACTGAAAAGGGAGAGGAATGGAAGCCAACAAACAGAAACCCAGCTATTGCAGACCCATCCAAGTTCTGGTGGGTTAACCCATAAGTCCACACATGTCAAGAAATGTCTCTTATGTACTCCACACTGGGCTGAGTCTTGACACATAAGACTTTGTTTTATATCTCAAATAAAGAAATTAATTTATAATTTCAAAATTACAGTTTTAAGCTCCAGGAGGACAATGGATTCTCTAATGTATCCTCCAGCTACTTGTAGGCTGAAGCCATAGAGGTGGGGAAAGGAACTAAAAAAGAAAAGTACACCCCAGTGGAAAGAACGTGAGCCTGGCTTACTGGAAAATTAGGCTATAGTTCTTTCAGCTATTCACTGTCTCTGGGCCCTTCCACAAGTCACTGATCCTTGATCTGAGCTTTCTGGTCTATACAACACTAGCATAGGACAATTGCATTACTTTCTAACATGATTTCACAAAACATAGACCCACAGAAAATGTTTTGAGAAACTTTTTTTTTATAAACTTTGAGTGGCCAAAAGTATTTGGAAAATGATGCATGTTCTAACCCCGTCAGTGGTGCACAGTGCCCACAAGCACGTAAAAACTGAGAAGTCTCTCACCAAAGAAGACTTGTAAGACAGTTTTACCCAGGATTCCCCAAATCTCTTTGGCCTGAGAATGCTTTGTTCCATGAAGCATCTTTTAACCTAAGTTTCACATATGTTTCTATGAGGCTCTGAGTGGAGAAGCATAGAAAAGGCTGGAAGGCCAAACTTGCAGTTTCTCTACTAACCCCAGGACTATAAGGTTAGTATAGAGTGATCTGAATCTTGAACTCCCATGACGAAGTACAGCACAAGTAGTTAATCAGGCAACTCCTAGCTAATGATTATGGAGACAATGGAAATCACTGAACAGAAACCCAGCTCTTATAGACCCATTCAAGTTCTGGTGGGTTAACCAATAAATCCATGTCAAGAAATGTCTCTTTTGTACCCACACTGTGCTGAGTCCTGACATGTAGGACTTTATTTTATATCCCAAATAAAGATACAAACTTATAATCTCAAATTTACAATTTTAAGCTCCAGGAGGACAAGGGATTCCCTAATGTATCCCTAGTGCCCAGGTGTTGACATAGAGTAGATTTATTCACTTATGAATGAAAGTTCCAATGGACAAATATTTATAAAGATGCATTACGTATAATTCCATCCTCCATGGAATTTAAAGCCTGTTTAAAATAACCTCTAAATAGCTTCACTTATTGTCTAGCCAATAACAATTGATGCTAAATGATCATGAAGACACGCTGATTTTCAGCCAGAATGTAATGCGGTTATTGACTCTCTCCAGATATATTACTATACCCACAGTACGTTGGTACATACAGAACTTTAGATAAAAAGATAATATATTAATAATGAGAAGGATGAAATTCCACTCAATACAAAGGAGATGCAGAACAGACTTACATGTTATTAATTATAACTGACTACAGAAACAAAATAATTACAAAAGGAGAGAAATAAAGTCACCAAAATAGGTATTCCCCAGTTCTTTCTGTTATTGTCTTTAAAGGAAGAAGAAAAAGCAGATTTGGGTTTGTTTTGCAAATAGCCCAAAGAGGTCCCTGAATTATCTGTAGGCTCCTTGGGAATAGCCTGTGTAAGGAATTCACAGTCTGCCCACAAGCTCTATGACTGGTTCCCCAGCCAGAGACATAGCCTAGCCCTTGGCAATCAACTCATGCCACAGTGGCCATCAGTCACTTGCTCCTATTCAAAAAGGTCCATTTTTGGATGTTTACAATGAAGGTTATTGAAATTAATTATTATTTCTTTAAAATGTCTTGGTCCCCTTGGCTTTTTCTCCTGCATAGATTTGTGTAGAAAACTGCACTTCCTTCTGGCCTCCCCAGCCTGCTCTTAGGCACCCCATCTCCTTAAGCTGGGCTGATACACACCATCCTCACATTCTCAGCTTTATCTCAAAGGCAGTTTCATGTGCTCTCTGCCCCTGTTAAGTGCTCTGCTCCAGTTCTTCTCCTGATCTCAATAGGAAAAGCAGAACAGATATCCCTATAGAACACTGTCATCACCTCATAAGGCCTGCAGCCTGGAACATAAAATACTTCTGGTTTCTCAGTCTCCTCTCAGTCTGAACAGATTATGAGTAGGGCACTTAACATCAAAAGCCAAGAAGCACCAAACCATGGCTTTGAATGAGAAGTAGAAGCAAAAGTCATGAACTACTTCCAAAAATTGTGAGTTTTTGGAGTCAGAAGTCTAAGTGCCCTACAGGAAATGTGGGTCTGATCATCAGAATATTCCCAAATACAGAAAGCAGGAAGTCAGCCTCTATTTAAAACATGACTTCACAGCATATGGATTTTGACTGTATGAAATGAAAAAAAGACAGAAGCTTGGATGGACTGCTCAAGTGTTATCTGTCTCCAAGAGAGGTACAAAGTATCTCTTCCTTCCAACTCTTCCAATTCATTAATAGATCACATACAGCTCAGTAGCAAGATATGTGAAGTTTTCCACTTCAGAGGATACTTGGATCTAGAAGGCCACCCCATCAGCACTTCCCTACTGATACACGTTAGAGGACCCCAGTGCATTTTTTCTTCAACAGAAGAACAATCTAAGAGTAAGTCAAAATTCTGAAAAAGGTTGCTTGTGAGCACCATTATGATTCTCACTCCTATCCACCATTCTCAGAGTCATGCCCTATCACTGTACCAGCTTGCCACTTGCAGGATATAGAGGAAGGTCCAACTTTCTCTACCACTCACTGTTCAATCAAGGGATCAAACTCTCTTTGCCAACCATTTCTCTCTTTCTTCTTAACCAATACAAAGAACAAGATTAATGATCCTTTGCTTTTACAAAGCACTCTGAGTTTAGAAAGTTTAACATGCTTAATCTTTTCTGCTGAGATAATTGGCCACTTTTATCTATTTTCTCACTCCTTGTGATTGGCAAGAATGCCATTGCTTTGATCAGATGAAATTGACTCATGTTCAGCTCTGGATGAGACTTACACCATTTCCTGTTCTGTTAGGTTGATTACCTCTTGGTTGCATTCCCCCAGTATTACATTTAGAGTCTGTTCCTGCTTTATGCAATGTGCTTAAATTCCTGCTAGAGAATTGCAGATTCCAAAAATCCAAGACTAAGTCTATTTACTGCCTCCAAGTGTGAAAAAACAATAATACTAATTAACAGCATGAGACTTCCGTCTTTCCTCTCTACTCTGTGAACAGCCAAAACTCCCCCCACCCCCCAATTTGATGAAAGTCACAAATCTTCCTTGAGTTCCTTCTTTCCTAGGAGAAGAATACTTGGGGAAGACGGGTAGCAAATCAGGAACAATAATCTTCCTAGGCAGACTTTCTATCTTCCATTAGACCAGACCTCAAAAACTCCAATGCCTACAGAGGCTGGAGAGGTCAGTGCAAGTGAGCAGAGCGGGTATGAACTACTAAGCGTGATGGGGATTGTGGCAAACTAGTAAGTGCAGCCTTACACTTACTAGTAACAGCCCTCACAACGTCCCCATCTCTTCAGTTCCAGCCAACAGTTAAATCAAAATGCAGGTCCGGAGTCTCTAGACCTTTAGATTTTCCATGAGGCTCCCAAAGTCTGGATATTGTAATGTGAAATTTCCCAATGTGTAAATGTTGGCAACTAATTAAAAACATTTCAAAACAACATGAAGGCCAAAGAAAACATGTCCAAGGGCCAGATGTGGCCTGTGAGCCTTGGTGTGCAACCTCTGTGATAGACTGAAGGGCTTTTTAAATTCACTAAGACAGTGGGGGTACATAAGGAGGAAAGGGAAATGGCACAACCTCCTGGCTTCAGATGGAAATTTAACAACCTGCGAGGAGGAAAGGTAGAGCCCTGGGGAAACCCTGGGCAAGCAGCCAGCACTGGTTGGCCCAAGCCTTTTGGACTGACAATTGTTTCACTTTATCCAAGAAATAATCTCCTTACAATAAGTTAGGAGACACAATTGGAAGTCTAATTTAAAGAGCATATCAGGATGGGTTTCCTGCGGGTTTAGCAGCCCTTCAGAGTTAGCAAGGTGGATTATTTTGTGCATTTACCGTCTTACCCAGACTCTCTGACTTGACCAACTGAGAACAGGGAAGGCACAGCTAATTGGCCAGCCATGAAAAACTGAGGAGGCACACCTACACCTCAAGTCTCTATGATGTCTTTTCAAGACATTTAAGAAGCATCAGCTATTTTTCAAGCGTTAGAGATACAGAGATGAGCAAGTGCTGGCCCACAGGAAGAATATAATATCAGGAAAGAGCCGTGTGGCTGACAGAGTCTTGGTGCTCCAGCCGTGTGTCAGGCCTGAGTCTATAGGTAGGAGAGCCGAGTCCAAGATATTGGTCCACCAGAGACCTCTGGCCCCACATAATATCAAATGGCAAAAGCTCTCTCAGAAATCTCCATCTCAACGCTAAGACCCAGATCCACTCAACGACCAGCAAGTTACCGTGCTGGATACCCTATGCCAAAAAACTAGCAAGACAGGGACACAACCTCACCCATTAGCAGAGAGGCTGCCTAAAATTAAAATAAGGTCACAGACACCACAAAACTCACCACTGGATGCAGTCCTGCCCACCAGAAAGACAAGAAGATCCAGCCTCATCCACCAGAAAATAGGCACCAGTCCCTCCACCAGGAAGCCTACACAGCCCACTGAACCAACCTTACTCTCTGGGGGCAGACACCAAAAACAACAGGAACTATGAACGTGCAGCCTGTGAAAAGGAGACCCCTAACACAGTAAGTTAAGCAAAATGAGAAGACAGAGAAATACACAACAAATGAAGGAGCAAGGTAAAAACCCACCAGACCAAACAAATGAAGAGGAAATAGGCAGCCTACCTGAAAAAGACTTCAGAATAATGATAGTAAGGATGATCTGAAATCTTGGAAATAGAATGGACAAAATGCAAGAAACATTTAACAAGGACCTAGAAAAACTAAAGAGCAAATAAACAATGATGAACAACACAATAAATGAAACTACAAATTCTCTAGAAGGAATCAATAGCAGAATAACTGAGGCAGAAGAACAGATAAGTGACCAGGAAGATAAAATAGTGGAAATAACGACTGCACAGCAGAATGAAGAAAAAAGAATGAAAAGAAATGAGGACAGGACTTACCTGGTGGCACAGTGGTTGAGAGTCCACCTGCCAATGCAGGGGACACGGGTTCATGCCCCGGTCCGGGAAGATCCCACATGCCACAGAGCGGCTGGGCCCGTGAGCCATGGCCGCTGAGCCTGCACGTCCGGAGCCTGTGCTCCACAACGGGAGAGGTCACAACAGTGAGAGGCCTGCGTGCCACAAAAAAAAAAAAGAATTGAGGACAGTCTCAGAGACCTCTGGGACAACATTAAGTACACCAACATTCGAATTATAGGGGTCCCAGAAGAAGAAGAGAGAAAGAAAGGGACTGAGAAAATATTTGAAGAGATTATAGTTAAAAACTTCCCTAATATGGGAAAGGAAATAGTCAATCAAATCCAGGAGGCACAGAGAGTCTCAAATAGGATAAATCCAAGGGAAAACATGCTAAGACATATATTACTCAAACTATCAAAAATTAAATACAAGGAAAAAACATTAAAAGCACCAAGGGAAAAGCAACAAATAATTTACAAGGGAATCCCCATAAGGTTAACAGCTGATCTTTCAGCAGAAACTCTGCAAGCCAGAAGGGAGTGGCAGGACATACTTAAAGTGATGAAAGAGAAAAACCTACAACCAAGATTACTCTACCCAGCAAGGATCTAATTCAGATTCGACAGAGAAATTAAAACCTTACAGACAAGCAAAAGGTAAGAGATTTCAGTACCACCAAACCAGCTTTACAGCAAATGCTAAAGGAACTTCTCTGGGGAGGAAACACAAGAGAAGGAAAAGACCTACAATAACAAAGCCATAACAATTAGGAAAATGGTAATAGAAAAACACATACTGATAACTACCTTAAATGTAAATGGATTAAATGTTCCAACCAAAAGACACAGACTGGCTGAATGGATACAAAAACAAGACCTGTAAATACACTGTCTGCAAGAGACCCACTTCAGACCTACGGACACACACAGATTGAAAGTGAGAGGATGGAAAAAGATATTCCATGCAAATGGAAATGAAAAGAAACCTGGAGTAGCAATTCTCATATCAGACAAAATAGACTTTAAAATAAAGACTATTACAAGAGACAAAGAAGGACACTACATAAGGATAAAGGGATCAATCCAAGAAGAAGATATAACAATTGTAAATATTTATGCACCCAACATAGGAGCACCTCAATACTTAAGGCAAATGCTAACAGCCATAAAAGGGGAAATCGACAGTAACACAATCATAATAGGGGACTTTAACACGCCACTTTCACCAATGGACAGTTCATCCAAAATGAAAATAAATAAGGAAGCACAAGCTTTAAATGATACATTAAATAAGAAGGACTTAATTGATATTTATAGGACATTCCATCCAAAAACAACAGAAAACACTTTCTTCTCAAGTGCTCACTATACTACAAATGCTCATGGAACATTCTCCAGGATAAAGCATATGCTGGGTCACAAATCAAGCCTTGGGAAATTTAAGAACATTACAATTGAATCAAGTATCTTTTCCGACCACAATGCTGTGAGACAAGATATCAATTACAGGAAAAAAACTATTAAAAATACCAAAACAGGGAGGCTAAACAATACACTACTAAATATCCAAGAGATGACTGAAGAAATCAAAGAGGAAATCAAAAAATACCTAGAAACAAATCACAATGAAAACATGATGACCCAAAACCTATGGGATGCAGCAAAAGCAGTTCTAAGAAGGAAGTTTATAGCAACACAATCCTACATCAAGAAACAAGAAACATCTCAAATAAACAGCCTAACCCTACACCTAAAGCAGTTAGAGAAAGAAGAACAAAAAAATCCCAAAGTTAGCAGAAGGAGAGAAATCATAAAGATAAGATCAGAAATAAAGGAAAAAGAAATGAAGGAAACAATAACTAAAATCAATAAAACTAAAAGCTGTTTTTTTGAGAAGATAAACGAAATTGATAATTAGCCAGACTCATCAAGAAAGAAAGGGAGAAGACTCAAATCAATAGAATTAGAAATGAAAAAGGAGAAGCAACAACTGACAGTGCAGAAATACAAAGGATCATGAGAGATTACTACAAGCAACTATAAGCCAATAAAATGGACAACCTGGAAGAAATGGACAAACTCTTAGAAAACAACAACCTCCAGAGACTGAAGCAGGAAGAAATAGAAAATATAAACAGACCAATCCCAAGCACTGAAATTGAAACTGTGATTAAAAATCTTCCAACAGGGCTTCCGTGGTGGTGCAGTGATTGAGAATCTGCCTGCCAATGCAGGGGACACGGGTTCGAGCCCTGGTCTGGGAAGATCCCACATGCCACGGAGCAACTGGGCCCGTGAGCCACATCTGCTGAGCCTGCGCATCTGGAGCCTGTGCTCCAGAACAAGAGAGGCCGCAATAGTGAGAGGCCCGTGCACCGCGATGAAGAGTGGCTCCTGCTCAATGAAAGTAGAGAAAGCCCTCGCACAGAAAAAAAGACCCAACACAGCCAAAAACAAAATAAATAAATTTAAAAAAAAAATCTTCCAACAAACAAAAGCCCAGGACCAGATGGATTCACAGGCAAATTCTATCACACATTTAGAGAAGAGCTCACACCTATCCTTCTCAAATTCTTCCAAAATATAGCAGAGGGAGGAACACTCCCAAACTCATATTACGAGGCCACCATCACCCTGATACCAAAACCAGACAAAGGTGTCACAAAAAAGAAAACTACAGACCAATATCACTGATGAACATAGATGCAAAAGTCCTCAACAAAATACTAGCAAAGAGAATCCACCAGTAGATTATAAGTCATACACCATGACCAAGTGGGGTTTATCCCAGGACTGCAAGGATTCTTCAATATACGCAAATCAATCAATGTGATAAACCATATTAACAAATTGAAGGAGAAAAGCCATATGATCATCACAATAGATGCAGAAAAAGCTTTTGACAAAATTCAACACCCATTTGTTATAAAAATTCTCCAGAAACTAGGCATAGAGGGAGCTTAGCTCAACATAATAAAGGCCATACATGACAAACAAACAGCCAACATTGTTCTCAATGGTGAAAAACCGAAACCATTTCCATTAAGAGCAGGAACAAGACAAGGTTGCCCACTCTCACCACTATTATTCAACATAGTTTTGGAAGCTTTAGCCACATCAGTCAGAGAAGAAAAAGAAATAAAAGGAATCCAAATCGGAAAACAATAAGTAAAACTGTCACTGTTTGCAGATGACATGATACTATACATACAGAATCCTAAAGATGCTACCAGAAAACTACTAGAGCTAATCAATGAATTTGGTAAAGTAGAAGGATACAAAATTAATGTACAGAAATCTCCTGCATTCTTATACACTAGTGATGAAAAATCTGAAAGAGAAATTAAGGAAACACTCCCATTTACCACTGCAACACAAAGAATAAAACACCTAGGAGTAAACCTAACTAAGTAGGCAAAAGATCTGTATGCAGAAAACTGTAATATACTCTTGAAAGTAATCAAAGATGACACAAACAGATGTGGAGATATACCATGCTCTTGGATTGGAAGAATCAGCATTGTGAAAATGACTCTACTACCCAAAGCAATCTACAGATTCAATGCAATCCCTATCAAACTACCAATGGCACTTTTCGCAGAGCTAGAACAAAAAATTGCACAATTTGTATGAAAACACAAAAGACCCCAAATAGCCAAAGCAATCTTGAGAAAGAAAAACGGAGCTGGAGGAATCAGGCTCCCTGACTTCAGAGTATATGACAAAGCTACAGTAATCAAAACAGCATGGTACTGGCACAAAAACAGAAATATAGATCAATGGAACTGGATAGAAAGCCCAGAGATAAACCCACACACATATGGTCATCTTATCTTTGACAAAGGAGGCAAGGATATACAATGGAGAAAAGACAGCCTCTTCAATAAGTGGTGCTGGGAAAACTGGACAGCTACATGTAAAAGAATGAAATTAGAACACTCCCTAACACCATACACAAAAATAAACTCAAAATGGATTAAAGACCTAAATGTAAGGCCAGGCACCATCAAACTCTTAGAGGAAAACATAGGCAGAACACTCTATGACATACATCACAGCAATATCCTTTTTGACCCACCTCCTAGAGAAATGGAAATAAAAACAAAAATAAACAAATGGGACCTAATGAAACTTAAAAGCTTTTGCACAGCAAAGGAAACTATAAACAAGACGAAAAGACAACCTTCAGAATGGGAGAAAATATTTGCAAATGAAGCAACTGACAAAGGATTAATCTCCAGAATATACAGGCAGCTCATACAGCTCAATATCCAAAGAAAACAAATAACCCAATCCAAAAATGGGCAGAAGATCTAAATAGACATTACTCCAAAAAAGATATACAGATTGCCAACAAACACATGAAAGGATGCTCAACATCACTAATCATTAGAGAAATGCAAATCAAAGTACAATGAAGTGTCAGCTCACACCAGTCAGAATGGCCATCTCTAAGAAATCTGCCAACAATAAATGCTGGAGAGGGTGTGGAGAAAAGGGAACCCTCTTGCACTCTTGGTGGGAATGTAAATTGATACAGCCACTATGGAGAACAGTATGGCAGTTCCTTAAAAAACTAAAGATAGAACATTACCATATGATCTGGCAATCCCACTACTGGGTATATAACCTGGGAAAACCATAATTCAAAAAAAGTCATGTATCACAATGTTCACTGCAGCTCTATTCACAATAGCCAGGATACAGAAGCAACCTAAGTGTCCATCAACAGATGAATGGGTAAAGAATATGTGTCATATGTATACAATGGAATATTACTCAGCCATAAAAAGAAACGAAATTGAGTTATTTGTAGTGAGGTGGATGGACTTAGAGACTTTCATACAGAGTGAAGTAAGTCAGAAAAACAAATACTGTATGCTAACACATTTACATGGAATCTGAAAAAAAAAAATGGTTCTGGAGGACCTAAGGGCAGGACAGGAATAAAGATGTAGATGTAGAGAACAGACTTGAGGACATGGGGAGGGGGAAGGGTAAGCTGGGATGAACTGAGACAGTGGCATATACTACCAAATGTAAAACAGATAGCTAGTGGGAAGCAGCCGCATAGCGCAGGGAGATCAGCTCAGTGCTTTGTGACCGCCTGGAGGGGTGGGATAGGGAGGGTGGGAGGGAGGGAGACGCAAGAGGGAGGAGACATGCAGATGTTTGTTTGTATATGGCTGATTTGCTTTGTTGTGCAGCAGAAACTACCAAACCATTGTGGAACAATTATGCTCCAATAAAGATGTTAAAAGAAGAAAAAAACAGTACAGCCAACTTAAAAATTGCTTCAAAATTTAAAAGGCTAGATCTCATGTTGTGTTCTTACCATAATAAAATTTTAAAAAATTAAAAATAAAAAAATAAGGAGCATACCAGGATGAATAGATCAATACACGTGTTTCCATTCTAGAGTCAGAAGGTACAAAAGCAAATGGGGCTGAGGTTTCAGGTCCCAGTTTTTCCAGGAGGAAAGGAGAACGATGGGAAATTGAACGTGCTGCTATTTGGGTTATAGAGAAGTGGGATGAGAGAAAAGGCACAGTTAGCAGTGTCAATCCTGGGGGGAAACAGAGTGGACCCCACAGTAGACAGTGTCAGAGCCCACCTCTCACAGCGCCCTTCCTTCCCTAGTCACTACTCAGGTTCAACCATGCAGAACTTTTCAAATGAACAAAAATAATGAGGGTCTCTGTCTCTCTCTGAATCTATGTCCATTGAACAAGTGTCCACGTCAGTATCTTGGGGATACTTTGGGGAACATTGTAATGGATCCCTAGTACACCAAATGGTAAGACCATGTGCACAGAGCTGAAAAATAATATTTGCTAATTTACAAGTGTTAATTAAAAGCCCTGTCACCAATCCAAGCACTCCAGCATGATTTTAACATTTTCCCACAAGGTCATTTCCAGCTTCTCCAGGGAGGGAGTTGCAGAGAATGCAGAGTAATAAGTGCACAGCACTTAGGCAAGCAGGCTGGGGAGCAGACAATGTCTTCAGGCTTTGGATTTGCACAAACAATCCTGCATCCTCAGAGCTGAGACAATGCCCTGCATTCACTGGGATCTCCAATGCTCTGCCAAGGAGCAGGAAAAAAACTAGACTTGAATTGAGAATAAATTGGTATTCACTAAATGGCACTTCTGAATTTACTGCAGCCTTCACCTTTGGAGGGAATTGCCAAGGTGCTCATAAAAGGAGAAGTGATGAATATGCAGGATGTCTTTTGAATCCATTAGGCAACCGGGGATGAGGTCTCCATATGTAGACCTCTGGTTCCTTCCTGAGGCTGTTAAGGAGACTGCCAAAATGGCCGTCTGCAGGAAAAAATGGACACTGGGTTTGCCAGTCTGGAGAAAGTCTGAATGCCAAAGGTCAAGTCCATGGAAATAAACCAGGTTTAGGAGTTTTTGAAAAGGAAGAGATCTATAAATTTTGGCTTTCTGGACACAGTGAATGAGAGAGTGTGTCTGTCTGTTTGTAAGAACACTGATGAAAATGTAGTAGCAGGCTATTTGTCGTACTGTCAGCGTTTGTTTCACAGGATCAGATGTTCTGCAGATCTAATTGTGTCCACCCCACACAGGAAAATCCGAGACAATCTATACAGGGGCCTCCTGTAGTTTTGTCAGCTGGACTTACCAGAAGCGGAATTGTTTGTGCATCCCTGAAGACTGCAAACTATTTGCTCTCCAGTCTGCTTACTTAAGTCTTGCGCACTTGCTCATATAGCTTACACAAAGAGGAACTGTGGGCTCTTTGTGCTAAAAAGAATTTTAAGAAATAATTAGGCAAAGACCACCAGCTCCCAGAAATACTGAGCATAGGTCAATTAATCTTTAAGAAAAAGGAATTTTTGAAAAAGGAATGACACAAGTCACTTATCAGTTTCCTTGCTTTTAAGATAAAGGAGTGGAGTCAGATTCCAAGCAACAAACATTCATGAAAGTTATCTGTTCACCTGGCGCTGGAATGGGGATAAGACCCTTCTTGTCCTCCAGGCACAGATGCTTTAGCAAGGAAGACATACAAGTACACATACTCGCATACAAGGGAAATATGCACAGAAGTATACCTTTAATAGAGTGGCAAAACAGCTACATTAAGGTGCTATTTCAACTCAGACAAGAGAATGATTCATTTTGGTAGGGAGAGGAGGGAGGAGAATCAGAGATGGAATTACGACATAGGCAAGGAGACATTTGAGCTGAGTCTTGAAAGAGAAGTTCAGGAGGAGGAGAAAACATGAAAAAGATGGAATTCCAGATAAGGGGCCCTACCAGGGTCAAAGCTAGGGGGTAGAGGAGCACAGGGAGTGGGTGACCAAGTGGAAAAAACATCTAATTATTTTGTAGGAAACACAAATATCCCTCAGGCAGATCATGTGCCTATCCCTGTGTTCTAAATCAGGAATCAGAAAACATAGTCATGTTTCGCCAAAGCCCCATCCAGAAATAACATTCCGTGATTTTTAGAATTCTAAGTGGCAAGAAAAAGTTGAACAACTCAAGAAAATCCTTGAACTGAATGATCTCTATTCTTTTGTATTTTATGATGAAAAGTGAAATTGGTGGTCGTCAGCAGGATGACCACCTGGGCCCCAGGTTAGCGGTTTATCACTATCAATCTTACATAACCTTCCAATCAGGGAGGACCAGAGCCCACCCATGAGGAGATGGGGTGCAGCCACCTGGTCCAAGTATGCTCTGATGCTTTGGATGCCAGTTTCTGTAGTGGTGCTCCTACTTCCCACAAAGTGCAGAATTTTCTATCATTCTCTGTTTCCTCCACTGTCTCTTCTCTCTCATGTATCATGGATAAGTCTGGGGACAGATATAAATTTTTTTTAAAAAGAAACATGAAAAAATACCTTCATATGAGCATTTACCTGGGTTCATTTTACCTGTACAACAACGATGGGAAGTATGACTAGGACAAGTGGGAAAGCTAAGGCCTAGAGAAGTGAAATGATTATTCCAGTTCCCACAGCTGGTCAAGGCAGACCAAACACCCACCTGGTCTAATTCTCCTTCTGCCCCCAAATCCACTCAAACTTGCCACCCTTCACAGCAAGAGCTGAATTAATATAAATACTTTCTACAGAGACACTAATGAGTAGCAATATCTAGTTTGTGTCAGAGATCGTGAAGAATTAGGACATGAACAGAAATATGAATATGTTATTATAAATGTTAAACTATTTATATAGAGCCAAACACAATATGGCATATTATCAAGTAGATGAGATATAACTATAACTTAAAAGGTGTCTGTGGCACATTTAAAGTCCAACATAACATACTAAAAGCACAATTCCTGGGCTTCCCTGGTGGCGCAGTGGTTGAGAGTCCACCTGCCGATGCAGGGGACACGGGTTCGTGCCCCGGTCCGGGAAGATCCCACATGCCACAGAGCGGCTGGGCCCGTGAGCCATGGCCACTGAGCCTGCGCGTCCAGAGCCTGTGCTCCGCCATGGGAAGGGCCACAACAGTGAGAGGCCCGCGCACCGCAAAAAAAAAAAAAAAGTACAATTCCTGAAAGAAAAAGTGAATAAATAAGACTATCAAAATTAGAAACACTTGCTCTGCAAAAGACACAATTAAGGGAATGAAAAGACAAACCACAGAGTTGGAAAAATATTTGCAGTTCACAAATCTAATAAAAGACTTGTATCTTGAATATTTTTTAAAGAAACTTAAAACTTAACAATAAGAGAATAAACAACCTAATTATCATTAGGGAAATTCAAATTAAACCACGATGAGATACCACCACAAACATATGAGAATGGCACACACACACACACACACACACACACACACACACAAAATGAAACTCACAATTCCAAACGCTGGAGAGGATGAGAAACAGTAGGAGCTCTCATTCATTGCTAATGATTGCAAAACAATAGAGCAACTTTGGAAAAGTTTGGCAGCTTCTTATAAAATTAGACTTAGACTTACCATACAGCTTAGCAATCCCAGTCCTAGGTATTTCCTCAAGTAAATTGAAAACTAATGCTCATGTAAAAAACTGAATGTGAATGTTTATTGCAGCTTTATTCATAATTTCCCAAAACTGGAAAAAATCCATAGGTCCTTCAACAAGTGAATGGATAAAAGAAACTGTGGTATATCCATATACCCCGATACTACCCCACAACTAAAAGGAAAAACATATTAATCCATGTAACACCATGAATGAATTTTAAATACATTTTTTACTGAAGGAAGCCAATCCCCAAATGCTACATATTGTATGATTCTACTTATGGCATTCTGGAAATGGCAAAACTATAAGGATGGAAAAGAGATCAGTGATTATTGAGTGGGAGAGTGTTGACTAAAAAGGAGCCATACAAGAGAATTTTAGGATATTGGAACTGTTCTTTATGATACTTTGGAGATGGATAAATGACTTTATGGATTTGTCAAACCCCATAAAACTGAACAGCACAAGAATGAACTTCACCATGCGAAAATTTATAAAAATTAATCAGGATATTCAGAAGAACCCAGGCATAATG
The DNA here is from genome assembly GCF_005190385.1 of Monodon monoceros. Lineage (NCBI taxonomy): Eukaryota > Metazoa > Chordata > Mammalia > Artiodactyla > Monodontidae > Monodon > Monodon monoceros. The sequence goes on along the minus strand of NW_021703774.1, from coordinate 18,847,181 downwards.
CAGATTATGACAAATAAGTTCAACTATGTTACAAATATATGACAAAGCTTCACTTAAAGGGCTAGAGAAAAAGGGAACATAACTGAGAAACTTGGGAAAACAGTTTTTTGACCCCATGTTGCGAGGTTAAAGGCAAAAAGGAACTGTATTTTAACACTCCTTTCTAGCTGTTTCTCAAGGGGGAACAGGTAAACAATTTTGAAACTGATTTCCATATATTCTTGGGTTGAACAACTAAGTAAATACAAGGTAACTAATGGTCTCTCAGTGTCAGTGAAAGAAGATACAAAAAAACAGCAAAGGGAAGTCTAGAATAGATCCTGTGGTACTGACTGGATTGTAATCAGATATCAATATGCATTCATGCTTAATGTGATATATTTACAGACAGACACATAAATAAATGTAGACTTGTGTATTCATGGGTGAGTATATATATACATATTTTTCCAAGCTCTCTCTGTTCAGAGGTGCTAGAAGCAGTGACACCCTAATAGCAATGAACACCCCTACTGCCCAGATCTTGATTTCTAAATACCATTCTCTACCGAAAAGGACCATGAATCCTTAGAGAAATGGCTGACTCTTAAGCTGGGCAGAGAAAATACAAGATGAGCCTGAAATGTCTTGAAGTTCCAAAAAGTAAGGAAGTGCTAAAAGATATATAGAAATAAAAGGATGAGGGCATATCAAAAGGACATAAGTGTCCACCTCAAAGAGCCCCCAGTGAACAAACCTGGAACAATTTGAGCAGCAAGATAACAACTGTATTGGATTATAACCTAAAAATAAAATAAATATCCATAAATCCATTTGATAGACATAAATGCTTAAGTAAATAAATACAGGAAGAAAGTTAAGGACAAATCTTCCTGACAGATGAGTTCCAATTAATAAAGGTAGAAGGAATGAGGAAAATAGACAATCATCACTAAAACATAATAATTACTGCAGGAAAGATCGACTGATGCATATTAAAATTAGTGAGAGAAACTTTAAGGAGAAACAGGATAGTGCAGAGCCTCAAAGTACCTCCAGAAAATATTTATTAATTACTGTGGTGGTTTTAATGTACATCAAAATTCTTTGATACTCCTCCTTCCTAAAAAGAGCTTAATTCCCCTCCCCTCAAATGGGCTAGAATTATTGACTCACTTCTAACAAATAGAGTATGAAAAGTACCTTGACCAAGTAATCAAAGCTAACAGCACCAGCAAAAAAAAAAAAAAAAAAAATCATGTTGATATTTTGTCCCCTGGTATGGTACAAGGAGAAGGGCATTTTGTTTCTGGTGTATTCTTCCCAAACATCTATAACCTCAGTCGAATCATAAGAAACATCAGACAAATGCAAATTTAGGGACAGTCTATAAAACACTTGACCAAAAGTGTCAAGGTCACCAGAGACAAGGAAAGAACAAGAAGCTAACACAAATTTGAGGAGACAAAGGAGACCCGATAACTAAATGCAACATGGTAGCCTGGACTTGATCCTGGAACAGATGAACATAATTAGAGAAACTGGAGAAACTGAATAAAGTCTGTAGTTAGCTAATGTTACTGTACTAATGCTAACTTCTTAATTTTGATAAATGTACCGTGGTTATGTAAGATGTTAACACTAGGGGAAGCTATGTGAAGGGCATACAAACACTCTCAATACTATCTTTCTACTTTCTTTTATTTTTTGAAATAAAGTATTTTCTTACATCCATTATAGTATCATTCACCTCTATTGTGGTTGTTAATCTCCTCTCCTAAGGTCAAGGTTTCGAGAGATTTCCCACCACACCATATAGAAATGTGAAACAAAAAAGAGAATAGGAGGGAAATGTCTTGGAGAAGGAGGAGAATAGAAAAACAAAGAACTGCAAAATAAGTTTGAACGAGAAAAAGAAGAAAAAAATGGAAAGAATGATGTTCCCTCTCTCTTTGAACCCCAGCAAGCTCTCAGTACCCTAGCCTGGCTTTGTCATTGTTACACTCCATTGTTCCACTTCCCTCTCGCATCACCATATTTGCCAGGGCACAAGCTAAGCTGCCATAACAAAACCCTCACAAATACAAAGTTTAAATAAGATTGGAGTTGATTTTTTTTTCTCATTTTGCAAGTACTAAGTAGAGAGTCCAGTGCTTACAGTGTGACTCTATCATCCTCCATGTGGTTTTGGTCTCTGGGTTCAACTTAGCTGCTCCAGCTCAGACCATCTTCCAACCACTGGGAAAGAGGGGAAAGGCAGGACACCTCAGGCCCCTCCCTTGGCATGTTTACTTCTGCTCACATCCATTGGCCAAAAGTAGGACACAAGGCATGACCAAAGTTGCAAGAAAGGCTGGGAGATGTAGTCTCTAACGGGGCAGCCAAGCGCCCCATGACCATGCAGCCGTTCTACTAGTAAAGAAGGGAAGGATTGGTTTGAGTGGACAAGCAACAGTCTCTGCTACTACACCTCATCCAGAATCCTTTCACCATGTTGTGCCATGCACTGCTGGGGGATTTTCAGTCCGCTGAAGGTGATGACAAAAGCACAGTCTTCAATTTGACAGAAGAAAAGTTAAATTTTATAGAAGATAATATATGCTGACATCATGGGCTGTGGGATGAGGGAAACACCACGACATGGGTTAGATTTATCTGGGGAGAATATCTGAACAACCAAAGGCAGAATCCTAGTGTGATAGAAATTTTGGGAAAATGATCTCAATTCTCCACTCCTTTCCATGCCTCCAGCCCTTTGCACTGTGACTGTGCATCTCCTTCCACCAAGAGAAAGAATCTATTTCCCCAGTCTTTGAATTTGGACTGCCCCCATGGCTTGCTTCATTCAGTAAAATGCAGCAGAAGTGACGTTGTACGAGGTCCAAGCCTAGGGTCGAGAAAGCCTTGCACACTCTGCTTGTTCTCATGGAAGGCTGCTACCGTGTGAACAAGCTCAGGCCAGCCTGCTGAAGAATAGAGGAGCAAAGACAAGCCATGCCAACTGGGGCCACCCTACCCCAGCCAGCCCCCAGTTAACCTGGCTGCTGCCTGCGGGTAGATGGAGAGTCCAGCCAACACCATCTGAGCCTGACCCTGATCAGCAGAACTGCTCACTGACCCACAGTCTCATGAGCTAAATAAATGATCATTGTTTAATGCCACTAAATTTGGGAGTGGCTTGTTATACAACAATAGCCACCTGCTAAAACTGGTAGAGCTCAATTCTCAACAGATAGGCTGATGGAAAAGAATCAGAGGGATTGTAAAACTGGAGAAACTGGAGTCGGAGAGCTATGAGGAGAAGCAGGAGTCTGAATCACAGAGACCAGAAGAGACGTTTCAAGGTGAAGGAAGTGGTCCTCAAGCAAGATGAGGCATAAGAGAGAGACAACTTCTTAGGACAACAAAAATAATCATTAAAACACGATTTGGGAATGAACACACAAACAAAAACAGCAAATATGAATTTCCCATCAACAGCAGAAAATTCAGTTCCTACTTTTGCTTAAACACGCACCCCTACACTACCATATACCTTTCTGGTAGGAGAATTTAATTTATAATGCATTCTGAACAAAAGACACATGAAACTCACATGGACCTCAGGACCTTCTTCTGGGAATCAAGTCCGGGGGCTGCCCCTCCCACCTGTGAATTTCAGGCTAGCTTATATCTGTTCATTATCTCCTTCCATCAGAACACCTCCTTCCTCCTGCTCATTACCTCATGGCCCTGTCATCCTGGCCCACTCCCACTCTTTTCTCCTTATTTATTGTTTTTTTTTCTTCTATTTCCCTAGATTATTATATTCAAGTGTCTCAGCCACACACCAGTCTCTCTCTCTTCCCCAGCCCACCATTTATTCCTCAGCTTCTGTGTAGTGCTACTGGATATTTGGAAAACCAGATTTTTCCTGATCCACGCCACTCAGAAATGGCCTGAGTTTCCAATAGTCCCAAAGCCTGACAATCACCATCCAGGTCTCCAGAGGTAGAGGGACAAAATCAAGGATGAGTGAAATTCTTCTCTCTGGCCAAAGTCTATCCAGGTATCGTGTGTGTGTGTGTGTGTGTGTGTGTGTGTGTGCACGCGTGCGTGTGTGTGTGTGTGTGCGTGTGTGCATACGCTAGGTGCTGCAGAGGGACTCCAGCTGATCATGGGCTTCAGGAAAGGGGAGCCTTAGGTATAGGGTGGATTGTTATACAGCAATAGCCACCTGATAAAATCAATGGAGCTTCATTAATTTGGAGTGGGCTGGAAGCTCCCGCCTTGCGGAGCCAGTGATGTGAGGAAGAGCACAGCCTTTGGAGTCATCCCTGGATTCCAGTTACACTCTTGCCACTTATTAGCCACATAACCTGGGACTTACTTAATCTCTCAAAGCTTTAGGTCCCTCACATATAAAAAAATCATGTTAATAATCATCTCTACCTTGAAAGGCTACTATGAGCATTAAGTGATGTTAATTAGCTAGAGCATCAGTTCTATGGCAAGAGTCAGAGATAATGTCAGGAAATTATCTGAAATCACCTAGCGTGTAAAGGGCCTCCATCGAAGCTAACAGTTGTTGGCATCCTCATCTTGATCTCCACAGCCTTGCTCTGCTGGCCTGGCTAGGCTCTGTTACCGTGCCTGATACCTGTCCTGCCTACTAGACTCAGTTTCCTCCAGTCATCTCCTTCCCAGGCCAGAGGGTCAAGGCTGGCCCACGCCTGGCATCTCCTGCTCTGCCTCATACAGCTGGTGTTCGCCAGGCCAGGCCCACATGTGTCTTAATAGGTGAGTGGTTCCTTATAATGATTCTCTCAGTAAATGGAATAATATTACAATGACAATTGGGGAAAAAAATGGGAAATGCGTAAGAGGACGTGGCATGGTGACAAGCACATTCAAGGCCATACGTATGTGGCAATTGCATTTCTCATCCAATTCTCTTATTTTGAAATCTTCCGGGAAGGGACCCAGTATTGTTAGGCATTAATACAAATACAGAGCCTTTTATTCACCCAGTCACATGGGGAGCCACGTGGGACTGACAACTAGCAAGGAAGATTATGTCGTTCTCCGGGACAGAGGGAAGGAGGAGGAAGCGTCTCCAAGTAAGGACAGAAGTAGGGGTTGTATTTTAAACACCTACCAGTGAACTGTTGTGCTTTTACACTTAATTAAGAGCCCACTAGCAGCCAATTATTTCATGAGCTACATAGTAACATTTAAATCCCATCTTTCTAATCCCTAACTGGCTAGATAGCTGCAAAACCAGATTGCATAGTGATGAGAAAAAAATACACACGCACATAAGCAATATCACAAAAGGCCACTGTTCTTGCCAAACATTCCCTTACAGAATTGGTAAGCCTCTTGCACACTTGCTATTCCACAGGTTACTGGGGATGTGATAGGGTGCAAAGAAAATGCAGGTGCATTGCAGGTGTAGATTGAACATCCCTATACCCGAGCCTCTGTACCACGGCCCACGTTGGCTGATCACACCCCTGCTCACCCTAATGTGGATGCAGCTGCACCTGCCCTGTGCTGCCCCAGGTCCTGGTACCCTCATCTGAGGATGGCCATTCCTGGAAGCCACCTGGAAAGTTTAACCCATAATGTGACTCTCCTCTCTATTCATCCTCTTGGGGATGCAGTGAGCCCAAGAACACACTGAGAGCCAAGGTTTTAGAGCTGCAGCCACCCACACTTTCTCTGGGGAGTTGGTCTCTCTCTTCCCATCTAAGGGATGATCCACTGTCTCTACCCCCTGCCAGATTTCCCTGCACAACCCATACATTACCATTCTTGCCAGATCCTGACAGGGCCTGCAGAATTAGCTGATCTACTTCTTTCTTTCTTTCTTTCTTTCTTTCTTTCTTTCTTTCTTTCTTTCTTTTCTTTCTTTCTCTCTCTGTCTCTCACTCTTCCTATGTGTCTCTCTCTCAGATAGATGGATAGACAGATAGACAGATGGATACATAGATGGATGGATAGATGGATAGATAGGTAGATAGATGGATACATACATGGATGGATAGACAGGTGGATAGGTAGGTAGATAGATAGATAGATAGATAGATGATAGATAATAGATGAATAGATGGATAGATAGATAGATAGATAGATAATAGATAGATGAATAGATGGATAGATAGATAGATAGATAAATTTAGAGACCTGCATTCGCATCATATTTTGGCTGAAAAAATGAATGCTGCCTTCTCCTTGCCTTCCAGATGGAGCCCACACTGCTTAACCAGCTTCCAGGCCCTTTGCAGTCTGTATCACTTGCTGGTTCCTGCCCCCAATCCCTGTGTTGAGTCCACATGACCTCCATTCTCTCCTCAGGAGCATCCTCCAGGTCGAAATATCATCACCTTTCCCAACCAAAACCAAGGTGATAAAGGTTCTCTTCCCATGGCTAGAGCCCTTCCAGAGGTTCTGCTGCCCACCCAGAAACATGTTTCTTCCCTGGTTACTAACCAAGGGCAACTTCACAATTTGTTCACTTATTTATTCACTTATTCAAGATGCATTCATTGGGCACCACTAGAGCCTGAGTTGGGCTCTGGACTAGTAGCAGGGGGCTCTCATGTGCTCAAAATCATGTGCATTTTGCTCTTTAAGCCACAGCGGCATGACCATATCACAGTATCGCAGGACAAGAGTCGCTGTGATGTGACATCTAGTAGGAATGACAGTGACACAGCAACAAGGAGCTTCTCAGCACCTCACAGCCCCCCAAAGTGAGGTCACACTCTCATAACACACAGTTCCTTCCTCTTTATCCTGTGCGAGAACGTCTTCTCTCCCGGCAGCCTCACAAACTAAATGCTAATTGATGCAAGAGGACAAGTCGGGAAACCCCATTCTCAGGACCTCGCGAGTCAGGGCTGGTTAGGTTATCGTCCGAGGTGGGGCAAGTTTACCTGCCCACCCAGAGCATCTGGCACCTGGGGGGCTTGAGAACACAGACTCTTCACAAACAGGAGGGTCTCGGCAGCCTTTCCAAGAAAACTCTCCAGATTCATGCCGAGTGAGGAGGATGGATGACAGCCTGTGGTTGGTGTGTTAGAAATTTCCAAATGTTTCATTTCATTTCTGTTGGATGATATACTGCAGCACTCACTGGGAAATTAAGTGAAGTTAAATTGTATTTTGCTTTTTGATGGCGAGCCCTTGGATCCTGAAGATAAGCATCTTGGCTCTGAATCCTGGAACAAATGTCTCATTACCACACATTTTCAGGAGCCGTGTTTGGGTGTTGGTGTGAGGAACCAACCTGGCTCTCCAGGCAGCCAGTTGGAGAGAAGATGGAGACAGCAGTGAGAGGTTTTGCCTAATTCCAAACACACATACAAACGGTCAGGCCAGAACTCACGTGCCCCTTCCAATCACCACCCACCACCATCAACCCCATGTCTCCCACACTTTTGCTGACTTACTTGTGGTTCAAGGGGACCCTTGATTTAAATTTTCACCTGATTCCACACATTAAAATGTTGGGGAGGAGAATACTACCCAGCCATAAAAAAGACGAAATTTTGCCATTTGCAGTAACATAGATGGACTTGGAAGGCATTATGCTAAGTGAAATAAGACAGAAAAAGACAAATACTGTATGATATCACTTATGTGTGGAATCTAAAAACTACAGCACACTAGTGAATATAACAAAAAAGAAGCAGACTCATAGATATAGAGAACAAACTAGTGGTCACCAGTTGGGGAGAGGGGTGCCACTATGGGATGGGGGGGTAGGAGGTACAAATTATTGGGTGTAAGATAGGCTCAAAGATGTATTGTACAGGGCTTCCCTGGTGGCGCAGTGGTTGAGAGTCCACCTGCCGATGCGGGGGACACGGGGTTCATGCCGCGGTCCGGGAAGATCCCACATGCCGCGGAGCGGCTGGGCCCGTGAACCATGGCCGCTGAGCCTGCGCGTCCGGAGCCTGTGCTCCGCAACAGAAGAGGCCACAACAGTGAGAGGCCTGCGTACCGCAAAACAAAAATGTATTGTACAACACGGGACATAGAGCCAATATTTTGTAATAACTGTAAATGGAAAGTAACCTTTCAAACTTGCATTAAAAAATAAATTTTTTTTAATATTGGGGAGGGGATCCTAAATAAAGAGCTATACTGCAGTTGCTACTGCTTTAAAGTTTGCAAACCTGTCATATATTTTATCGCATGTAATAGTCACCATAGCCTTGTGAGCTAGGTATTAGCTTCCTCCACTTTCCAGATGAAAAATACTGAGGCTTGAGTATGCCCTGACTTGCTAAGCCTTTTGCACTAAGAGATAACAGAGATAAAGAGATTTTCAAGCTCAGGGCTTCCCCACAAAGCAGTCTGCTTTAGCATCTATTCCAGTTTCCATCTGTGCAGTGGTCCTGCAGGGATTATTTTGGAGGCTCTTATTCACACTGTGCCCCAGAACCTATACCTGCTCCTAGCCAGCCCCACTCTGATTTAGAGAAATGAAACCTGCCTTCTAGGAAAACGAAAAAGCCAACCTCTACAATTCAAAGGGAACTTCTCCCAACTCTGTTCCCTAAAGTTCATTCTAATGTTTCTTCTACTTTTTGCTTTACTTTAAAGGGAAATAGCTATAGCCACCACACGCCCATTTCCAACAGATGGAAAACAAACAGCTGAAGAAAAACTTCTGAGGTATTTCCCAGTTGAACAAAATCAAAGATGGATGAGAAGCACGCAAGGGCTTTAGCTTGCCTGACATTTTCAGAGTTTTATCAAAATTATTCGTCAGGGTTTCCTCTCAACCTCCAACCCCATTTTCACCAAATTCCCTAAAGTTCCTCTCTTAGGTCACTAGTTTCTTCCACATCTTCTCCCCAACCCCACCTCATCTTTCCTTGGTTATCACTTGCTTGCCCACAATAGTTTGGCTTATTGTTTGTTTATTTTATGGTCTAATCTAAAATATGAGTGTGACATGGCTGTTTTCCACTCGTCCACAAATGGATCATATCGTGGCAAGGACAATTAGGTATCTGATTATATTATTAACACGCCTTTTTTTTCCTTAAGGCATGTTTGTAATTACTATGTCTCTTTCAAGTCACAACGTGACCTTGCAAAGACCTTCCTGGCTTGTGTGACCTTGCAAAGACCTCTTGTCCTCTCTGTAAACTCCAATGGAAGGAACGTCATTATAAATACCTAGCAGAGTTTTTGAGAAGGAAAGATGGAATAACATAGGAAAAAGTGTTTTGAAAACAGAAAGAGCTATGAAACTTTTTTAAAACCTCATTATTTTATTGATGTCTCTATTTCCTTGTTAGTAAAATGATGCTCTTGAATAGTACTTGCCTCAAAGAATGATTGTGAGGATGAAATGATATAATTTAGGGAAGGGGCTTAGCACAAAGTAAGTGCTCAAAACTGTTAGCCAGTAGGAGCCTCCACAGAGTTCCCAAGTCCTATGTGACAAGTTCCCTACTCCTATGTCCCTATATTATAGCTGAGGAAATTGAGGTTTGGAAGGTCGGGGAGATTTAACACTTGCTGATTTAACCTTTCATCCGTCATTGGGACATGTTTATAGCCATATGGCTGGTTGACAGCAGAAACCCAGGGGTTGGTAGGTATCTTTAGTAGGTTTTTCTATTTTGAAAGGGTATGTGGGCAGCCCCAGGCCCCCAGGTCCTCTGGCCACATGGCTAAGAATCCATATAAAAATTCACCAGTCCTATCTGGGTTGTTTTCTCAATGGCAACCTCAGGTCGACCAGATACTCGTGAGAAATGCAAAATTAAATAGGATGAGGAAACTAGAAGGCAGATGATCATTGCTTTTGCCTTTAACCCTCGATTATAAACAGTTAAAGAAACAAAGGAAAAAACAGTGAGAGGTTTAGTGACAAACACACAATTCCAGACTTTCAGTACAGAGGTACCAGATAAGTCACCTTCAAAGCTTTTGAAAGCTTCTAATTATTTCATAGTTTACATCCACAAAAGTTCTGGTGGTCCTAGGAGTTGGGTGATGGTGGGAGAGGGATAGAAAAATCCTGAAGACTCCACCTCATTCTGTGGACATGACCCTACAGCAAGTGGTGGAGCTTCTTCTGGTAAGAAAAACAGGCTCTCCAGGAAAGCCTCTTACCAATCCAGATTTAGTTTGTCTGAAAAGAAGAAGGGGAAGAATAATTCACGTCTTCAGCCAAGAATACCAGTTGGGGAATTAAAGAGCTGGGCACACAATAATTTTAAGTCACGTCAGAGGAGATTTAAATAGCATACATCAGCCGAAAAGAATGGGGAAACCTCCAGTACGCTGACTTCATTGATACTGCATTTATCAGCAATTACCAACTCCATTAAAGTCCGAGTTTACAGCAGAAAGAGAAGCAGAGCCTAAAATATGTCCAAGCAGATGGACAGAGAGTGTCAGTGATGCCGTATTTCAAAGACATATACAGTGCTGTTATCACTGAACGTGGAATCAGAGAGGCAGCAGAAAAACAGCGGCCCGAGAGCCAGCAAATGATTTACTTGACCCTGCATGGGCAGAACTGACAGCAAAAACCTCATTAATTCCTCAGGTCACTCTGGAAGACATTAATGTGGTTTGGACTCACGACGAGAGGAGATTTTCCAGACACACACTAGGAATTATGAAATCTCCATGGCTGGAGAAAGTATGTCCAAATCACTTTTTGCATAAATCAAGCTGACTTTCTGCAAAAGGATAATACGCTTAATCAAGGGAGTTATGGAACTTCTTGTGCTTATTAGACAGAAAATATAACAGTATTTTATTTGGTTATCAGTTCTGGGAGAAAGATTTTTTTTTTCCTCTTTAAAGTAGAGTCTTCTGCCAGCGTGGAAGAGATCCTTCATAAGAGCTAAAAGAAACTGGACACGTAAATAAGTTGTACACACAAGGATAGCCTTGCTTTCTCTTTGTTTTCAAGTGGGCACGTGTATCGTGTGGGCATCTCCTCTGAGGCCCAGCCAATTTGCTGGCTCACTCCCCTGTTCTCCTGCCTCCCCCTCTTATCTAGAGCTTTCTCAATCCTGGGCACATCCCTATAAATAACAATCACCAGTGACTGGTGACTTTTTTCTGTATATTTTGGTGACCCAAGTCAAAATTAAGAAATCTGGGATAAAGGTGACTTGGGTTGAAATACTAAGTGTCAAATCCTAACAAGAAAAAGCTCTCTGTTCTTTCTCCAAGTCTTTGCAAATCTATGCATAAACAAGCATAAGGAGAGCTAAAGTTCTCTGGTCCCCAAAAGGAGTCCCTTCTAATCCTGTGTAATTTAATGACTTTTAAGCTCTATGACTTTCCCAGAAACCCTGCTTCTTTGTCTCATTAACCAAGGAAGAAAAAGATGTGGAATAATTTTTTTGGGGGGTGGGGGGGATTTAAAGTTTGATTAAATCCAGAACGAAGCCCTCCGTTGGGTTATTTACATCAGTGAATCACTTCATTTTAGGGACACTGATAGACAGATCAAGTTATTCGAAATGGTCAGGAAAGAGAGAGAGATTGAGATTGAGATGCTGTTGGGCAGTGAGTTTATACCCAAGGGTCTGATGCATAAGCCGCAAGGCCCCTTTCCTGATGATATCTTCCCTCGTAAAAGTTGCATCCATCATGTTTAAAGCAAGGTTATCTCTGGCTGAAGAGAACATGCATTAGTACATTTTACTCATTCAACACTGAACACTCCCTATCAACAGCCGTCTGCTTAAGGGGGACTAGGAGAACAAGAATTAATCACAGGAAGAGACAATTTAAGGGAGTTGGGCTATAAAATGGAATTCATTAGTAAGCCATAAAGCATTACAGCTTTAACTAGCCTTTCCCTTGGACATGGCTTCCTCTGCCCTGTGACTGCACCAACTCGCTCACCTGACAGCCTAAAGCCTTCCTCATCTCTTTGACCCCCTATGCCTCTTCCCACTGGGGACAGAGAGAACAGAGAGCTTGCCAGAGTTGGGGGGGGGGTTGGGCAGGGGAGACAGGCAGGACCACAGGGTCTCTGGCCACACAAACTCCTGGACAAATGTTGTGTCAGAGCCTAGAAAAGTCCAATTCAGACAAAAATCTTTACATTCAAGGTCTTTTTCTCATCCCACCCGCCACCCTGGAACTGTATAAGCAATTCTTATAGGGGACTGCCACATCTGAGACAGAAAAATGTCCCGATTATAAACACAGGTTTCAGGATTTTGCAGACCTGGGCTCACCTATCCTGGCCCTTCTCAGCTGGGTGACCTTGAACAAGTTACTTAACTTCTCTGAGCTTGAGTTTCCTCAAGACAAAAATGGAGATAATAATAGTACCCAGCAGAGGGGCAGAGTGAGATGTGAGATAAAAGAACTCTCACTTCAATTCCCTGATATTGGCAGAAGCAAGGCACCCCTCAGTAGAAGATGACTATTATAAAAATGTGCTCTTCCTTCTTTCTGCTCAATAGTAAAAAAAATAATAATTTTCCTGTCTATGTCCTATTACTTCAGTTTGATTACAAATGTATTCATTCTTGTGATTAAAAATCTTCCAACAAACAAAAGCCCAGGACCAGATGGATTCACAGGCGAATTCTATCACACATTTAGAGAAGAGTTAACACCTATCCTTCTCAAACTCTTCCAAACTATAGCAGAGGGAGGAACATTACCAAACTCATTCTACGAGGGCACCATCACTCTGATACCAAGACCAGACAACGACGTCACAAAGAAAGAAAACTACAGGCCAATATCACTGATGAACATAGATGCAAAAATCCTCAACAAAATACTAGCAAACAGAATCCAACAGCACATTAAAAAGATCATACACTGTGATCAAGTGGGGTTTATCCCAGGAATGCAAGGATTCTTCAATATACGCAAATCAATCAGCGTGATACACCATATTAACAAACTGAAGGAGAAAAACCATACGATCCTCTCAATAGATGCTGAGAAAGCTTTTGACAAAATTCAACACCCATTTATGATAAAATCCCTCCAGAAAGTAGGCATAGAGGGAACTTTCCTCAACATAATAAAGACCATATATGACAAACCTACAGCCAACATCGTCCTCAATGGTGACAAACTGAAACCATTCCCACTAAGATCAGGAACAAAACAAGGTTGCCCACTGTCACAACTATTATTCAACATAGTTGTGGACGTTTTAGCCACAGCAATCAGAGAAGAAAAAGAAATAAAAGGAATCCAAATTGGAAAAGAAGAAGTAAAGCTGTCACTGTTTGCAGATGACATGATACTATACCCAGAGAATCCTAAAGATGCTACCAGAAAGCTACTAGAGCTAATCAATGAATTTGGTAAAGTAGCAGGATACAAAATTAATGCACAGAAGTCTCTTGCATTGTATACACTAATGATGAAAAATCTGAAAGTGAAATTAAGAAAACACTCCCATTTACCATTGCAACAAAAAGAACAAAATATCTAGGAATAAACCTACCTAAGGAGACAAAAGACCTGTATGCAGAAAATTATAAGACACTGATGAAAGGAATTAAAGATGACACAAACAGATGGAGAGCTATACCATGTTCTTGGATTGGAAGAATCAGCATTGTGAAAATAACTCTATTACCCAAAGCAATCTACAGATTCAATACAATCCCTATCAAACTACCAATAGCATTTTTCACAGAACTAGAACAAAAAGTTTCACAATTTATATGGAAACACAAAAGACCCCGAATAGCCAAAGCAATCTTGAGAAAGAAAAACAGAGCTGGAAGAATCAGGCTCCCTGAATTCAGACTATACTACAAAGCTACAGTAATCAAGACAGTATGGTACTGGCACAGAAACAGAAATATAGATCAATGGAATCGGATAGAAAACCAAGAGATAAACCCACGCACATATGGTCACCTTATCTTTGATAGAGGAGGCAAGAATATACAGTGGAGAAAAGGCAGCCTCTTCAATAAGTGGTGCTGGGAAAACTGGACAGCTACATGTAAAAGAATGAAATTAGAACACTCCCTAACACCATACACAAAAATAAACTCAAAATGGATTAAAGACCTAAATGTAAGGCCAGGCACCATCAAACTCTTGGAGGAAAACATAAGCAGAACACTCTATGACATAAATCACAGCAAGATCCTTTTTGACCCACCTCCTAGAGAAATGGAAATAAAAACAAAAATAAACAAATGGGACCTAATGAAACTTAAAAGCTTTTGCACAGCAAAGGAAGCTATAAACAAGATGAAAAGACAACCCTCAGAATGGGAGAAAATATTTACAAATGAAGCAACTGACAAAGAATTAACCTCCAAAATTTACAAGCAGCTCATGCAGCTCAACATTAAAAAAACAAACAGGGCTTCCCTGGTGGCACAGTGGTTGAGAGTCTGCCTGCCGATGCAGGGGACACGGGTTCGTGCCCCGGTCTGGGAAGATCTCACATGCCGCGGAGCGGCTAGGCCCGTGAGCCATGGCCGCTGAGCCTGCACGTCCAGAGACTGTTGCTCTTCAACGGGAGAGGCCACAACAGTGAGAGGCCCGCGTACTGCAAAACAAACAAACAAACAAACAACCCAATCCAACAATGGGCAGAAGACCTAAATAGACATTTCTCCAAAGAAGATATACATATTGTCAACAGACACATGAAAGAATGCTCAACATCATTAATCATTAGAGAAATACAAATCAAAACTACAATGAGATATCATCTCACACCAGTCAGAATGGCCATCATCAAAAAATCTACAAACAATAAATGCTGGAGAGAGTGTGGAGAAAAGGGAACGCTCTTGCACTGTTAGTGGGAATGTAAATTGATACAGCCACTATGGAGAACAGTATGGAGGTTCCTTAAAAAGTAAAAAAAGAACTACCATATGACACAGCAATCCCACTACTGGGCATATACCCTGAGAAAACTGTAACTCAAAAAGAGTCAAGTACCAAAATGTTCATTGCAGCTCTATTTACAATAGCCAGGACATGGAAGCAACCAAAGTGTCCATCGACAGATGAATGGATAAAGAAGATGGCGGGCTTCCCTGGTGGCACAGTGGTTGAGAGTCCACCTGCCAATGCAGGGGACATGAGTTCATGCCCCATTCTGGGAGGATCCCACATGCCGCAGAGTGGCTGGGGCCATGAGTCGTGGCTGCTGGGCCTGTGCTCCGTAACGGGAGGGGCCACAACAGTGAGAGGCCCGCATTCGGCAAAAAAAAAAAAAAGAAGAAGAAGATGTGGCACATACAAACAATAGAATATTACTCAGCCATAAAAAGGAATGAAACTGAGTTATCTGTAGTGAGGTAGTTGGACCTAGAGACTGTCATACAGAGTGAAGTAAGTTAAAAAGAGAAAAACAAATACCATATGCTAACACATATATATGGAATCTAAAAAAAAAAAAAAAAAGGTCATGAAGAACCTAGGGGCAAGATGAAAATAAATATGCCGACTTACTAAAGAATGGACTTGAGGTTTCGGGGAGGGGGAAGGGTAAGTGGGACAATGTAAGAGAGTGGCATGGACAAATATATCCTACCAAACCTAAAATAGATAGCTAGTGGGAAGCAGCCGCATAGCACAGGGAGATCAGCTCGGTGCTTTGTGACCACCTAGAGGTGGGGGATAGGGAGGGTGGGATGGAGGGAGATGCAAGAGGGAAGACATATGGGGATATATGTATATGTATAACTGATTCACTTAGTTATAAAGCAGAAACTAACATACCATTGTAAAGCAATTATACTTTAATAAAGATGTTAAAAAAAAAAGAATGTATTAATTCTTTTGCTTAGTCCCACCTCCTAATCCTGACCAGCATATGCATTTACCAGGCCCTAATACAGTTTTGTGGGTTTTTTTGATTGCCATACTAACTGAAAGAGCTACTATTAAAAAATGCTAAAAAACACTCAAATTTTTCATCTCTTAATCTCACATTTGAAGAATGTTCAAAGCCTATCAGAATAAAGCAGGAGGGAAGCAGTATAACAGAATTCTCTCTGTCTTGATTTCTTCCTTAAGTAGCCTGAAAATATTCATCTAATGACATTGGGTATACAGAGTGCTGCAGGCTAGACACTATTCTCTGATGATGAAATATTAGGAAACAGAAAAAAAAATCTATGCATCTCAAAATAACCCTCTCTAACTCTTGGAAATATATCAATTCTACATCAATGATGCCCCAGCTACTACTTTTAAAAGCAGAATAACCAAACTGAAAAATCAATTAACTTCACAATGAAGAAGACTTAAAATCAAAAGCTTAAGCAGAGAAGAATGCAAGGCAGTTTCTTCCTTAACGCCACCGTTAAAATAGTAGATATAATTTATTGTATGTTGTAAGTCTTTTGCATGAGATGGTATAGGAAGGCATAGCCTAAGTCAGTCCTTAACATTTCTGCACATAGCTGAGTAATCCTAAGTAAATTGGTTAATATCTCCAAGCCTTAGTTTTTCATCTTTAAAATAAAATAATCTGTCCTAGGGGCTTCCCTGGTGGCACAGTGGTTGAGAGTCCGCCTGCCGATGCAGGGGACACGGGTTCGTGCCCCTGTCCGGGAAGATCCCACATGCTGCGGAGCGGCTGGGCCCCTGAGCCATGGCTGCTGAGCCTGCGCATCCAGAGCCTGTGCTCCGCAACGGGAGAGGCCACAACAGTGAGAGACCTGTGTACCGCAAAAAAAAAAATGAAAAAAAAAAAATAATAATCTCTCCTATAGACAGGATTAAATAAGCCAATATATGCAAAGCACATATTTCTTAGTAAGGCTTTCAATAAATGGCTGTGAGGTGGTGGTACTGTGTGGTATTGAAAGATTTATTAAGAATACATGATGACCTTTCACCTGTGAAAGTGAACTTTGACCAGCTGTCAAACCAGTTGTCACTAAAAGAACAGGGACTGCAATATATGAAGTCACATAGCATGCTAATTATTTTCTTCAAACTTCAATAAATCAGCCTGTTGTTTCGTAAAAATCCAAACTACTTGGTTTAACTGATATTTTTCATTAAAATTACTGATATTTTTAGTTTTTGAAATTCAACTAGTTCCTTTGTGGAAGTACAGAAACAGCCTAAACCATTTCTTTTGCCTCCTAGTGTGCAAACAACAGTGTTGACACCACTCTCTAATATTTTTCTCTCAGACCATGCTGTTGGACACCACACCTAATGCTCAGCTAGATAGACTCATGAGTGTGGAATAGTAAGGTCTTCATATGAATAGCATCCAAGGAGTACCCAATTCTTTAGTCCTTGTAAATGAGACACAGAAAATACTGGTCCCTCCACCATATCTTTTATATTACATTTACTGTGGGTTTTCTAATTACAAAAGCAATGGTTAATCAGAGTAAAATATAAATGGGGAATTATATCAAAGTACAAAAAAAATGACTTCTATTTAAAAAGACAGAAAATAACAAGTGTTGGCGAGGATGTAGAGAAAAGGGAACCCTTGTGAACTGTTGGTAGGAACATAAAATGGTGCGGTCACTGTGGAAAACAGTATGGTATTTCCTCAAAAAATTATAAATAGAATTACCATGTGATCCAGCAATCCAACTTCTGGGTATATACACAAAAGAATTGAAAGCACAATCTCAAAGAGATAGTTGCACACCGATGTTCATAGAAGCATTATTCACAAAGGTCAAGAGATGAAAGCAACCCAAGTGTGAGGCAATGTATGAATGGATAACAAGATGTGGTATATACATATGATGGAATATAATTCAGCCTTGAAAAGGGAGGATATCCTGTCACATGCTACAATATAGATGCATCTTGAGGACATTATGCCAAGTGAAATAAGCCAGTCACAAGAAGACAGATACTGTAGGATTCCACTTATATGAGGCACGTAGTGTAGTCAAATTCATAGAGACAGAACTTAGAATGATGGTTGCCAGAGACTGTGGGCGGGGGACATGGAGCAGTTGTTTAATGGGTACAGAGTGTCAGTTTTGCAAGATGAAAAAGTTCTGGAGACTGGTTGTGTGACAATGTGAATATGCTTAACACTACAGAACTTACAGTGAAAATAGTTACGATGGTAAATTTTATATTATGTGGGGTTTTTTAATAATTAAAAAGAAACAAAGCATCCATAATTCATCATACATGTATAAATCTATTAATATTTTGATGTTGCAGTTGAAATCTAATTTTTTCACTCAGCCACGTGTTAACATTTTCCCATGATGTTACATATTTTTCTACAACCACATTTTAACGGCTGCTTAGTATCCCCTATTGCTGGATATTCAGGTTACTTCCAGTTTGTTGCTACTACACATAAATCAGCATTAACCCCATTTTCACATTATTTTTAAATTTTATATTGTATTTCTTACATTGTCATTATTTTCTTTAGCATTGAGATATTTTTAGTGTGGCAGTTCATATATTTTTGCTTCTGAACCCCTTTGAGTCTGAGAGCATGTATGCTGGAATTCCCAGAGTAGGAAGGAAAATTAAGGGAAGTCAATTCAATCTTTAAAAGAAGTAAAATTCCCAGTTTGAAAACAGCTATGATTTCAGCCTAAGGATCATCAGAAATGACCTGTCACAAATTGTCCCTTTCTCAGAGAACATCTGTAAGGAGAGCGTAAAAAGCAGACACAGCTGGCACCCGTCAGCAGAGGACCAACCATCCTTTGTGTACCCAGGATCAAACAGCAGACTGTGTACCCAGAGCACATCCTCAAGCCCTTTCCTAGAGAACAGAATTATTTACTAAAACCTTGCTCCCCTTATAAATTAACTGATAACATTGCTTTAGGGTGAGTATCATCACTCCCAATTTATACGTGAGAAAACTGAAACCCAAAGAGGTTGCCATATTGAACATTGTAATTGATCGTGGAGCTATAGGCACAAAGGAACGCTTGATTTAGAGGATATCTCTGGCTCCCAATTATCTTTATCTATAAGGAAGCCAATACTACTTACCTGAGGAAGACTCTGGGGCCAGTTTCAGAGAAGTCTTCCTGGTTGCCTGTTCCACTCATTTCTCCTCCACGTGCCAAACTAACCCAAATAATTAAGACAAGTATTTCAGAAGGAAGAGTAAGAAGAATATTTCTACAGGGAGTTAAATAAGTGCAATTAGAAATGCTCTATTTTAGGAGGAATTGGGGCTGCAGATCCTATTTCCATATGCCAACTGCATGTGTTTATTAATGGAAAAGACTAATGAAAAGCCCTGTTACCATGGAACGGTTATCCCACGCTCAGTTCCTGGGAACCAGACACAGGCTTTTTTAGTGGGCTTGTTCTCTGCAATCGTTTGTGGCCACTCTCAAAGAGTTTGTCCTCAGCTCTCCTCCCAGAATGACTGTTTCTGTAATGTGAGTCCTGACAAGATGACTCACTGGGGCCATGTTAACTTCTATCTTCATCTGTTTTTAACAGTAATTAGGCCAGAGTGATTTTGGGGGCAGCACATCAGTCAAATTTGCAATCACTCCCTGTGCTGGAAATCCTGGATATTATTATTAGCGTTTTGCGACCATGTTAGTCACATGAACTTGGAGGGGTGCTGTGTAAGGTAACCGGTCAGGCAATTAGGGATGTGTTGGTATCTTTTATTTCAGTCAGTTCAGATCAAAGACCTGCCAAAATCCATCCCTAAACTCCATGTCCTAACCCAAATGTGGCTGCTGCTATGTAGATACATCCTTAAAGACAGAAAAACCAGCCCTTCAAAATAGTCTTTCTTTACTATTGCTAAGTTTTGCATAAGGTTTCTGATATTCATCTGGAGGAGGATGTGCAAGGCTTGAAGGCATTTAAAATTTTTTGAAAGCAGGGAGGATATGTAAGCTATTAATTTTTTAATTATTATAACTGTGTTGGACAACTCCAGATTCCAAGTCCCCACTCTAACAGGCCACACCCTTATTTCTGGCAAAATCACATTTCTCACTGCATTAATGCCACACAGAGCTGCACAGCTGAGTGAAGCTCTACCCCCGTCACCACAATCCCACTTTGTAATTCTCAAATGTGACATTTTGCTGAATATTCATCTCTGAATCTGCTTCATTCTACTTTTTAAATACATATCTTTTTTAATTCTACCAGATTCTCTCTCTCTGGAGCCCCACTTTCCGAAGTCCCTAGAGCCTACTGAACTCAAAACATTAAAAGCTGACAATTCAACTGACCAGTTAAATCCCCAGCACCATGGCCCAGAAGAGCTGTGAGAGGAAGGAATTCAGACCTGGAGCCAGGACCCTGGAGCTTCGCATTACAGAAGGAGCAAGTAAGTAAGAAAAAATGGAAGAAGACATGGTCCACAGAAGAGGAAAGGTTGTTTACAGATTCTGCAAAGGGCAGGAAGGGAGGTAGATGAGAGCTGAAGAAAGTAGAAGCAATGAATAAAATGCAAAGGACTAAACCAGGATTCCCTTACAACGTTGATTAGGAATTGGCTAATCCTGTGTCTCACAGGATTCAGTCCCTCGCTCAGTTGCTTTAGGAAATACTCCTCTGAATCACCTAAAAATTCATCTTTATTAGGGGTATATAGTATAAGTGTAGATGTGTGCAAGAATGATAAACTCCTGTCATTCATCAGAATATTGGTTACTTCTGGGGAGCAAGGGGTACACAAAGCGTTTCGTACACAAAGCCATCCTGACTGGTGTGAGGTGATACCTCACTGTAGTTTTGATTTGCATTTTTCTAATGATTAGTGACGTTGAGCAACTTTTCATGTGTTTGTTGGCAATCTGTATATCTTCTTTGGAGAAATATCTATTTAGGTCTTCCACCCATTTTTGGATTGAGTTGTTTGGGTTTTTTTGATATTGAGCTGCATGTGCTGCTTGTATATTCTGGAGATTAACCCTTTGTCAGTTGCTTCATTTGCAAATATTTTCTCCCATTCTGAGGGTTGCCTTTTTGTCTTGTTTATGGTTAGCTTTTGTTTTAATTTTCATTACTCTAGGAGGTAGGTCAAAACAGATGTTGCTGTGATCTATGGCAAAGAGTGCTCTGCCTATGTTTTCCTCTGAGAGTTTTATAGTGCCTGGCCTTACATTTAGGTCTTTAATCCATTTTGAGTTTATTTTTTTGTGTGGTGTTAGGGAGTGTTCTAATTTCATACTTTTACATGTAGCTGTCCAGTTTTCCCAGCATCACTAATCGAAGGCTGTCTTTTCTCCATTGGATATTTTTACCTCCTTTGTCATAGATTAGGTGACCATAGGTGTCTGGGTTTACCTCTGAGCTTTCCATCCTGTTCCATTGATCTGTATTTCTGTTTTTGTGCCAGTACCATATTGTCTTGATTACTGTAGCTTTATAGTATAGTCTGAAGTCAGGCAGTCTGATTCCTCCAGCTCTGTTTTTCTTTCTCAAGATTGCTTTGGTTATTCAGGGTTTTTTGTGTTTCCATACAAATTGTAAACTTTTTGTTCTAGTTCTGTGAAAACTGCCATTGGTAATTTGATAGGAATTGCACTGAATCTGTAGATTGCTTTAGGTAGTATAGTCATTTTCACCATATTGATTCTTCCAATCCAAGAAAATGGTGTATCTCTCCATCTGTTTGTGTCTTTGATTTCTTTCAAGAGTGTCTTATAGTTTTCTGTGTACAGGTCTTTCGCCTCCTTAGGTAGGTTTATTCCTAGGTATTTTATTCTTTTTGTTACAATGGTAAATAGGAGTGTTTCCTTAATTTCTCTTTCTGCACTTTCATTGTTAGTGTATAGGAATGCAAGATATTTCTGTGTATTAATTTTGTATCCTGCAACTTTACCAAATTCATTGATTAGCTCTAGTAGTTTTCTGGTGGCATCTTTAGGATTCTCTATGTATAGTGTCGTGTCATCTGCAAACAGTGACAGTTTTACTTCTTTTCCAATTTGGATTTCTTTTATTTCTTTTTCTTCTCTGATTGCCATGCCTAGGACTTCCAAAACTGTGTTGAGTAATAGTGATGAGAGTGGACACCCTTGTCTTGTTCCTGATCTTAGAAGAAATGCTTTCAGTTTTTCACCATTGAGAATAATGTTTGCTGTGGGTTCGTCTTATATGGCCTTTATTATGTTGAGGTAGCTTCCCTCTATGCCCACTTTCTGGAGACTTTTTATCATAAACGGTGTTGCATTTTTTTGAAAGCTTTTTCTGCATCTGTTGAGATGATCATATGGTTTTTATTCTTTAATTTATTAATATGGTGTATCACATTGATTGATTTGCATATATTGAAGAATCCTTGCATCCCTGGAATAAATCCCACTTGATCATGGTGTATGATCCTTTTAATGTGTTTTTGGATTCTGTTTGCTAATATTTTGTTGAGTTTTTTTGCATCTATGTTCATCAGTGATATTTGCTTGTAATTATCTTTTATTGTGATATAATTGTCTGGTTTTGGTATCAGGGTGATGGTAGTGTCGTCGTAGAATGAGTTTGGGAGTATTCCATCCTCTGCTAATTTTTTGAAGAGTTTGAGAAAGATAGGTGTGAGCTCTTCTCTAAATGTTTGATAGAATTCACTGTGAAGCCATCTGGTCCTGGACTTTTGTTTGTTGGAAGATTTTTAATCACAGTTTCAGTTTCATTATTTATGATTGGTCTATTCATATTTTCTATTTCTTCTTGGTTCAGTCTTGGAACACCATGTATTTCTTAATCCTGTGATGGGTACATCAATATTTTCTTTACTTTTCTTTATCCCTTTTTGAATGCCCAAAAGATTTTCTAGAAATTTCTAAATGAACAAATAAGTAGAAGAAACTCATTACTAAAGCCCAGTATTTGAAACCTCCACCAAAGAGCACCAGGGCTGGCTTCCTGTACATACAAGCACACAGGTACACAAGGCCACACTTAGAAGAGTCCCATGCTTCCTTAATATTCTGCTGTCATAGCCTTAAAATTCTTCATAAATTTTTGACAAGGGGCTGTCGTTTTTATTTTCCACTGGGCCTGCAAATCACGTAGCCAGTCCTAGGCAACACTTACTGGGTCAACAGAAGAAACTTTCTGTTTTAAATTATACACATGGATACTCAGGCCCAGGAACCAGGGGGACACCCTTGTCACCCTTCCTTTGGAAGTAGTAGATCTCCTCCTCCACTTAGACTACGTAGACACATCCTCCAGATACTACACCTTCTCTTTCCTCCATCTTGTTTATCTTTTCTTATCTTCTCCTCAGAAACCAAAGACAGACAAGATACAGAGAAGGAAAAGGATGGTCAGCAATTCACAGGATTGGTTGAGAGGAGGTGGTTCCAGACCTGCCCTCACTCCCCTCTTTGTACCAAACAAGAGGGAACTGGCTTCCACTTATCTTCTTTACTCCTCACCAGAAGTCACTCATGTTTTAAATTTTGGTTTGGATTTAATCCACCAAATAGGGACAAAAGATCTTTACCCTCCAATTATTGATGAAGCAAGCTTTCACTCAGAAAAAAGCATGTTTTTTTTAATATGGGTGTTGAATTTTGTCAAAAGCTTTTTCTGCATCTATTGAGATGATCATGTGTTTTTTTTCCTTCACTTTGTTAATGTGGTGTAACACACTGATTGATTTTCAGGTATCAATCACTGAGCTCCTGTTGTGTACAGGCACTATATCAGGTCCTGGAGGACACACAGATAGAAAGTTAGTGTCCCCAGCCTGCAAATGTTTACATTCTGTTGGAAAGACAAGAAAGCAAATGAACAATAACAATGCAGGCTGGTCACTGCTCTCCTGGAGGTAGATGCTAAGTGCCGTAGATGACAAGGAGGAGTACCAGCATCTGCGTGAGGGGAAGGAAGCATCATGGAAGGTGTCATGGAGGATCGGAATGGAGAAAGCATTCCAGGCAGCAGATACAGGATATGTACAGAGACATGTAAGAAGGTGTGGTGTATTTATGTGGAGGACTGAAGTTATCCATTCATTCTTTCTTTATAAATCATGTTCAAGGCACCATGCTTAAAAGTAATTCAAGGAGGATAATGGTAGAAGAAATTGGACAGGTGGGAAGAGGCCAGATCATGAAGAAAAAGTTTAATTTTATTTTGCTGGTAGTGGAATCATTGAGGAATTTGAGCAGGAAAGTAACAGAAGATTTGTCTGTTGGAAAGAAAACTCTGTCTTTGGAAGATAACGTCAGGGAAGATGAATAAAACGTCTTGTGACCAATAAGAATGGGCAATTGCAATCTCTCTGCTTCTGTATAATTTGGGCAGTGATGAGAAGTAGGAGAAATAGTTTAGGAGATAGAATTTACTGACTCAGAGACTGGATAGGAGGTAAGGAAAAGGAAGAATTTAGTATAGCTCTCTGGTTTCTATCGTGAGCTATTGGTGGAAGGTATAGCATCATTCTCTAAGTGATGGAGTCCAAGAAGCGAGGTAGGTTTGGGGAGAAATATGAAGTGTTCAGATTTGGTATTTTTGAGTTAGGGAAGTCTGTGGGACTCCCAAGTGGATTTATTTTTGTCAGGCCAATGGGTATGTGAGTTGGAAGTCAAGAGAGAATTTTGAACTGGAGATAGAGAAACGGTGGGAGTAACTGTCAGAAATGCAGCCCTAAACTTCTGAACTCTGGCTATATATATATATATATATATATATATATATGTGTGTGTGTGTGTGTGTGTGTATGTGTGTGTGTGTACACACACACAACCAGATCATAAAAACTTGGGTATCCATTTTCATTGTTGACTTGGGTAATTAAAGCATGGCTAGTTGAAGAAAATATGCAGACATTAATCATTATATAAAATATTACTGAAAAGGTACTACTTTAGCAACCATATTTTCCACAGCTGTCCTTCACTTACTCTTTGTTCTGCCATATTGAACTGCTTCCCCTACTCTGGCAGAGTTGGCTTCTTATTGTAGCTTTTATCCAGTTTTCCATAGCCTGCTAGACTATGAAGTCCTTGTTGACAAATATTCTGCCACCATCTTACCCTAATACCTAGTATAGTAACTGACCCACAGCTTTCAAATGCAAACATATAGATAGATGATAGAGAGAGAGAAAGAGAGAGAGAGGCAAAGCTGGTTTAAAATTCACACTTTTTCTTAAATTTGGATTTATTAGTTAAAGGCAAAAAAGGGTTTTAAGTAATGGAAAATGATTATGTATTCATACTTCTGGTCACTATCTCTTCTAAACTTTCCCTTTGTTTATTTACGTTCTGAAGAACTTATTTGACACCATGGACCATCTTAGATTTTTTCTAATGTGCCACACATTCTAACCCAGGCCAGAACATACTAACAAGCTCAAAACAAAACAAAACAAATATTATTCTTTTAGTTTGATTTTGGCTTGCTTCTGATTTTTGTCTTCATCAGACTATATGTGTGTGTGTGTGTGTGTGTGTGTGTGTGTGTGTATAGTTTATATAGGGGTGAATCAAATTTTTCACATTTTAACATCCTTTAAATGCACTGTACATTTAAAGGATCTTAGATTCAACTAAATATAGTAATACTCAAAGCGTATCATGAAAAATGACAGCCTTCTGCTCCCCACCCCTACTTCCCCTATACAACAATATCTTTTTTTGCTTTTTTAATGTGTCTGTAGATAATTTCCTCTATACTTTGCATAAGATACTTACATGGCTATTTTTGTGTTTGTACACTTTAGGTTTTATCTATTGTTATTCCATAACAGAAGAAGAGATTTCAGCTGACTTAAACATCATGCCCTTCCCTTGCCAATACACTCTTCCTCTTCCAATAGAGTTGTGGGAGGCAAGATTCTAAGATGCTCCCCAAGCTTTCCTTCCCCACGGTACATACCAACATAATTCCCAGGGCTGTGAAAAATGATGTTCTTTACTCTCATAATTAGATCATGTTACACAGCATAGTTTACCTTAAGACAGAGAAAATATCCACATGAGTTTGACCTAATCAGATGAGCCCTTTAGAGGTACAGAGTTTTCTCTAGACAGGAGCAGAAGAGAAAAACAGATAGCTGCACTCCAGCTACCCTGGAAGAAAGCAAACACCCATGGTGTGAACTGCTGGGGGAAAGGGGCAGCTTCTAGGAGCTGAGAGCAGACCTCAGCCAACAGCTATCAGGAAAACAAGGGCTTCATTCCTACAGTCACTCAAAAATTAATTCTATCAACAATCTGAATAAGCTTGGCATTGGATTCTTCCCCAGAGACTCCAAAAAGGAACACAGGCCAGCTGATACCCTGATTTGGGTCTTGTGAGACCTTGAAGAGAGAACCCAGTCACTCTGCCTGACTTGCTGACCTACAGAAGTGTGAACTAATTAATGGGTGCTGTTTTCGACTACTAAATCTGAGGCTATTTGTTATACAGCAATAGGAAACTAAAATTGTAGTTATATCACAGTTTCTCATTAAATCAATATTCAGTATTTATCTTATTATGAAACATAAACTTTATTCACAGGTAAGCCATTTAGTACACTATAATCATATTTATTTTCTTGAACAATTTTGCTTCTCTAGAGTCAATAATTACCTCCTTTTTTTCTTTTCCTTAGTGTTCTATGAATTTATCACTAAATGTTTTTCAAATTCTCAATTTGTTCAGACAAACATACTAGGTCATCTATTAGTTTCCTGTCTTTATTTTTTTTCTTTTTGCAAAGATCATCCTTCTGACGTTTTCCAGCCTTTTGCTCAATCTGGGCTGATTGCATTATATCTCTCTGCAAAACTGATTTAATGTTGACTCTCCCTTCACCATTATCCCGGAATGCCCTCACTCCCACATTTCCCAGATTCTTTATTCGCTTTCTTGGGTTAATTTTTGGTTTAGAGGAACACCACTTCATAGCTTCCTGTGAAAGAGAATTTTGGAGATAATTTTTTCCTTTTTTTTTTTAATTGTAGTAAGAACACTTAACATGAGATCTATCTACCTTCTTAAAATTTTAAGTGTGCAATACAGTGTTGTTAACTATCGGCAAAATGTTGTGCAGAATATCTCTAGAATTTAATCATCTTATAGAACTGAAACTTTACACCCATTAAACAGCAACTCTACATTTCCCCTCCCTCCAGCCCCTGGCAATTACCTTTCTACTCTGCTTCTATGTGTTTGACTGTTTTAGATACCTCACGTGAGTGGAATCATGCAGTATCTGTCCTTCTGTGATGGCTTGTTTTGTTTAGCATAATGTTCTCAGAGTTCATCCATGTTGTTGTATATGGCAGGATTTCCTTTTTTTTAAGGCTGAATAATATTCCATTGTACGTATATCCCCCAGAGAAATGCAAAACAAAACTACAATGAGCTATCACCTCACACCTGTTAGGGTGGTGTCTTAGTCAGTTTGGGCTGCTATAACAAAGTACAATAGACTGGGTGGCTTATAAACAACAGAAACTTATTTCCTACAGAACTGGAGACTGGGAAGTCCAAGATCAAGGTGCTGAGAGATGTGATGTCTGGTGAGGGTCCACTTCCTGGTTTACAGATGGCCATCTTCTCATTGTATCCTCACATGGCAGAGAAGAGAGAGATACCGTGTCTGCTCCTCTTTTTAAAAAGGACATTACTGTAATCCCATTCATGAGAGCTGCAGCCTCATGAGCTCATTACCTCACAAACATCCCGCCCCTACATATCATCATATTGGGGATTTAGACTTCAACATGTGAATTTTGGGAAAACACAAACATTCAGTGCATAGAATATGGCTATTATTTTTTTAAAAAAAAATACATTCTTACAACAGCGTACAAGGGTTCCATTTTCTCTACATCTTCACCAATATTTTTTATGGTCTGTTTTCTTTTGTTTTTTGATAATGGACATCCTAACAGGTGGGAAGCAATATCTCATTGTGGTTTTGATTTGTATTTACCTGATAAGTAGTGATGTTAAGCATCTTTTCATACCCTTGTTGGCCACTTGTTTATCTTTCATGGAGAAATGTCTATTCAATGAGATAGGACTTCACACCTGTCAGGATGGCTATTATAAAAACTCTAGACAATAAGTTGGGTGAAAATGTGGAGAAACTGGAACTCTTGTATACTGTTGGTAGGAATGTATAATAGCACAGTCACTATGGAAAACAGAATGAGGGTTCCTCAGAAAATTAAAACTAGAACTACCTTATGAGCCAACAATCCCACTTCTGGATTTTTATCCACAAGAATTGAAATCAGGATCTTGAATAGATATTTGCACTCCCGTGTTCATTGCAGCATTACTCACAATAGCCAAGATATGGAAACAACCGAAATGTCCATCAATGGATGGCAGATAAAGAAAATGTGGAGTTGCATTTTTTTAGACTTTTCATGTGTTTATTCTACATTAATGCTGGACTGATAGTTTGGCTGAGCATAAAATTCTGTGTAGGTGTTTTCTCACTATGCTTCGGCTTCCAGTTTGCTTTTGAGAAGCTTATTGCTAAGATTGCCAGTCCTCTGAATATGACCTGATTTTCTCCAGCTGATCCCCTTCCTCCGCCTTTTTATTCTCCTCTGTCAGAGTTTTTAAGACCTTCTGAGTTCCCAGTACTCTGAAATTTCACAATAATGTTCTTGGTATGTGTCTTTCTAAGGTGCACTTAGAGGTCCCTTTTTAATTTGGTAATTCACATCCTGTAGTTATATTATTTCTTAGATAATTTCCTCTCTTCTATTTTCTCTCATCTTTATTTTTGGAAGTCCTGTTAGTTCCTGGCCTGGTCATTTAATTTTCTTATCTTTTCTCTCATATTTTCCAACCATTTACTTTCGTTCTATTTTTTAGATTTCTTCAACCTCCTTTTCCAACCCTTGTATTTAGCTACTTTATTTTGACTTTTAATTTGCAAGAGTTCTCTGGTTCTCTGAATGTTCCTTTTAAAATAGAATATCATTCTTTCTTCATAGTATCTTTTTATATATTTCTGTGGGTATTAATTACTGGGGAGAGATGTATTTTTAACTGTGCTTCAGTTGCTTGCATTATCTTTCTTTCCTCTGAGTTCCATTTTCCTGTGTTGTTGTTTAATTGTGGTCTCTATTTTCAACTTAGAGGCTTTCTTCAAATGCCTGGTGATCCTTGATCATCCAGTCCTGTGTAAAATGTTAATGTTATTCAGAAGCACTTTTTAAAGCCAATCAATTTTCCTAACTAGATGTATTTTTTATATTCCCATCAGCAATACATGGTAAATTTTTTTTTTTTTTTTTTTTGGCCACGCTGCACGTCATGTGGGATCTTAGTTCCCCGACCAGGGATCGGACATGCACCCCCTGCAGTGGAAGCTTGGAGTCTTAACCACTGGACTCCAGAGAAGTCCCAGAAGCATTTTTTTTTTTGAATGGAAGTCTTCTTCTCAACTGTGAGCTTCATTGTAAGTGAAGACCTGCTCATTTCCTTGGGGAACCTCTAACAGTATCTTTAGATTTTTTCCTCCTTAGCAAGTTTCTTCAAGGACAAAACATCCAGGAAGGTATAACCATGACTATCCACATTCCAAGAGGAAAGGAAGCTGGGGATATCAGTGGTTGGCATGTAAGCCTTTACTTAAGCTTCCTGTTTTCTGGTCATACTCCTCTTCTCTGCTCCGCCTGGTATTTTGAATCCAGGGCCTCTCTCTTGTGCCTCTCCTGGCAGTGGGCTCTCACTGGTCTAGAGGTTAGGGGAGAGGCAGGAACCTGGCTGCCCAGGTTGATGAAGAAGATCTGGCCCTTCAATTTGGGATTCTTCCTAAGATTCTTCAGCTAATTTTTTAATGGTCCTTCCTGCCTATACGCATTTAACTGTCAACTTTCTCTAAAGTACAGAGTCATTTACCACTGGTCTGTTTACTTTCCAACTTCCAAATTTTGTTATTTTCTTTTCTCTTGTAGGTTTATGCCATTTTTATTTCCCTCTTATCACCTTAATGGGATTGTGGCAGGGGGAGTCATATTTAACCAGAAGCTCCTAGATATTTATTGGCTAGAAATTTCCCTCTATTTTTTTTACATCAGCCTCCTAAATATGAAGAATTTTAAAGCATAAGAGAGCATTATTTTTATTGTTCTTTTTTTGAATTTTATTTTATTTTTTTATGAGCAGGTTCTTATTAGTTATCTATTTTATACATATTAGTGTATGTATGTCAATCCCAATCTCCCAATTCATCCCGCCACCACCCCTCTTCCCCGCCACTCTCCCCCCTTGGTGTCCATATGTTTGTTCTCTACAGCTGTGTCTCTATTTCTGCCTTGCAAACCGGTTCATCTGTACCGTTTTTCTAGATGCCACATACATGTGTTAATATACGATATTTGTTTTTCTCTTTCTGACTTACTTCACTCTGTATGACAGTCTCTAGGTCCATCCACATCTCTACAAATGACCCAATTTCATTTCTTTTTAAAAGCATAAAAGAACACTATAATTGCTTTTGTTTTTACTTTTGTTTAGCATCTACAGTGGAAAATTAGATTTTCTCTGTTTACCTATATAAAATTTTCAGGGATTCTGGAATTTTCATAACCAATGTGGAGAGAAAGTTGGTTTTTACTCCTCAAACTAGGATCATTCTAACGGCTGTTCTGCCACGCACTTTCACCATTTGGTATGTCCACAATATATTAATGCCAATCCTCCAACTCACCAGCTTTACCCTCTTTGAAACGCCAGAGGCAGAGTAGACAAAGGTCTGCAGGGAATAATTTTGGATGCAGCAGATATGATGGACTTGCCTGGCTCCATGCCCACTCAACCCTCCTCCTTCTTCACCTGTGGCTATCTGGCCTTTTCCTGAAGGCTGCTCTCTGACCAAGAGCGGTTTAAGAAATTCCAGCTCAGCATCAAGCCAGTCTTCCTATAGCTCACCTGTCCCCGGATGCAAGAAAAGGAATTCTCCACAGGTCCTTTCTTACATGCAATGCTGATAAGTCTCCACTTGGTAACCCGCCTCACATCCTAGTCTATGGAAAACTAGATCAAGGCTGCATTTCCTCAGAAGCCAACATGTGGCTTCTCCCCAGTGCCTGTCCACACACAGAGTGGTCAACTTTTCAGATCCTACTTCCTCCTGGGCAGCCCGTCCTCAGCAGTTAAGTTGTCCCTGTGTTAGACACCAGCTACTCCCAAACTTCCCTAATCAGCTTGCTAATACCTGAACTTTTCTCTTCAGAAATGTATTCCTTGACATCAGCCATTTAAACTTGTGTCTGAACAAACTCATCCGATCTTTTCCTGAGGACAACATCCGATAGAGAAAAGAAGAGACAGTTCAGGGACTTAGGAATTGAAAGAAGGGAAAACAAACCCGAAAAGACTTCCCCTTTTTCCACTTTACAGTTCTGCTTAAGGCCAGCCCTGCCTACACCGGCCCCTTCACACACTGCCCTCCCTTGAGGATCAACCCATAACTAAGCTTTGCTGATTGCTGTGGTTGCCTTTCCATATTTTATCATCTCTTAGCTAGTAGTTTATTCCTGTTTCTCAATTTAGAGTTTAATACCCTTGAAGGCAGGGGTGTCCAGTTTTCCCACTTTCTTTTGTTCCTATCCCAGGATATTACCAGTGTTTGTCAATCTGATTCTCCAACCCATGGTTCAGAGGTCATTCTGTCAAAAATTCTACAAAGAAAGACTTTTTAAATTTTATTGGAGTAATGTTGTGTTAGTTTCAGGTGTACAGCAAAGTGAGTCAGTTATACATATAAATATATCTACTCTTTTTTAGACTCTTTTCCCATATAGGCCATTACAGAGTATCAAGTAGAGTTCCCTGTGCTATACAGTAGGTCCTTATTAGTTATCTACATATAGTAGTGTGTATATGTCAATCCCAATTTTCAAATTTATCTCTCCTCCCCCTTACCCCCTGGTAACCATGTTTGTTTTCTACATCTGTAACTCTATTTCTGTTTTATAAATAAGTTAAACCATAATTCAAAAAGATATATGCACCCCAATGTCCATTGCAGCACTATTTACAACAGCCGGTAAGTGGAAGCAAGGAAAGACTTTTAAAGGTAAGCTCCTTTCCTGTCCTCTGGCTCTGGAGGGGCAGTGAGGCATGTCTCTCTTCCATTATGTCAGGGAAAGCACAATTGCTTCCTTCACATTAACAACTCTTAGCCTCGGTTTCTTTACTTTTTAAATGGGTCAAATAATGCCTAATTCCCGTGGAGTGCTGGGAAGTAAAAGAGAAAATGTGATCAAAATGCCCAGCACGTGTCTGGTGCAAGTCTGAGGCGCGTCAGGTGTTAGTTTACTGACTCAGTGGCCCGCAGTCAGAGAGTAAGAAGGGGGCTGCTGGGAAGGCCAGTGGAGGCGCGCCCACAAAGTTGAAGGGAGCATCTGGGGAGGCACCCAGCGCAGTGGAGGCTGAGGGCTATTTATGCCTGACAAGATCCACCCGTGCATTTCCATCCACCAAAATTCCAAATCCTATAAAAGCGTTAAGGGACCATCTGCCTGGAGCCTCTGGGCACTCCCCGACCTAAACAAGAAGGCTGGGCCCTTGCAGGACCGCAGTGCTCGGCCGTATTTCAGCAGGCCTCTCGACCTCTGAGTAAATAAATGTGTGCAACAGATACAATAAACATTTTCTCAGGCCTGAAATCAGATCTGCAGATTCCTCAGCCCCGTCTATGCTGGGCAGACTGTAATTACAGGATATGTTAAATTTTCTTTATAGCTGGTCCTGATGATTGTGAAGTGACCACGCCAGCCCGAACAGCATCCCGCTCTGGTCTGCTACAATGGGTAATGAAAACCAGATGTTTGTCTGAAGTTAATCACCACTGTGGCTCTCGCCCCAAGTCAAGTAGGGGTCCACGTTTGCTTGGAGAAACCATGTAAAGTGGTGATAAGCTGGGGTGACCTGTAACCTGCCGTGAGGGCTGCCACTCCAGAGTGAGATAAGCCATTTGACACCCCCAGATGTGACTTCGGGGAGAAACGAGCAACTGACAAAAACCAAGACTTAACCCAGCACACCAAGTGTCTTTGGGTGTCGGAGCCCTCCCCTGAGGTACTTCTAAAGATATGGCAATTTGGATAGTAATAGACATCTTTGCTGACAATCTACAGATATTATTCAGCTTGTAGACAGCAATCTCTTGGAATTCCCAAGCAAAAGTCTCCTCCATTTAGAGGCAGTTTTCCTCTCTTTGCACAAAGATATTCACACCATATATAATTACTCCTGTTGGCATCTACCATTGTAAATCTCAGAGTCAGAACTGATAAATATTTATACTATAGCTTCAAAATTTATAGTTATTAAAAGGAAACACCAACACAAAGATTCTGATTGAAGGTGTGAGATGGGACCCTGGAATCTGCACTTTTGATGAGATCCTTGTGTAATTCTGATACAGAGGCACACTTTTGGGCAAGTGTTTTCAAGAACCATTTTTTCACTCCTGAGGCACAGCAGTTTGCAGATACAGAGGGAAGACGTGTATTTCTCTCCACCAGTCTTATGACCATAAAGACTCCAAGAGGAGCCAGCTCTCTGCCTGGTCCACAGCCTGTAAACATGAGCATGGCCTCCGTATGCTTCCCTAAAAAAGGGGGTCAGATCTATTTCCATGCAATAGTTTTAGGGGAGCAGGGATTTTTATGAGGGAGGAGCTGAGAGTTCTGACAAACTACATGTAATTTTTAAAAGTCCTATGTTTTCAAATGCTCAACTCAGAAACTTCTATACAAAATATGTTAATTCTCGAGAACTCACTTGTTTAATTTCCACCTCAAATTTACAATGCTTATACTCAGTTACTCTCAGTTACTAAAGACATTTGATTTGCTTGATGTAGTATTTACTTTTCCATTTGAAGGACACCTGTTTTTTTATAGCTGTCCTGATCTGACTGTGTAAAACATCAGACATGGGTGGGAAAGATATTCAAGCAAAAATATGATCCTTATTCTTAGAGCCAGACAGCTCAGGAAATTTTCAATTGAGTATTATACTCCAAGTACTGTTCTAAGATGAAATATTATCTTTAATATAATTAACTTCTGCTATAATAATGATTTAGGGAGGAACAAGTGTCATGTCCCTAAAAGGCCAACCTAGTCTCTTTCTGAGTTTAAAAATATTATTTGTTTTTCTGAATATAATAATAACACATAATTGTAAGAACTTCAAATAATACAACAACGACTTAAGTAGAAAGTGAAACTCGATCACAAATAGATTGGGAGTTAGATTCGGAGTAAGAATCAGGCATGTCTATTACACATATTACTTTGTAAAGGAAACAAAGATTTTTTTTATTTTAATCAGGACATTTTGATGCCACCATCAAAATGTCTCCCTCAAAAAGTTCCTCTTCATAAAAATCAAAATTCACCCTCTAATATTCCAAGTATCCCACACCTAGACTCCCTATCTCCCTTTTCTGCTTCATTTTTCTCTGTTACCCTTAACACTATGTTATATACTAGATATTTTACTTCTTTATTGTTTGCCTATTCACGGCTGTGTCTCTAGCACCTAGAACAAACCTAATACATAGTAGCTGATCAATAAACATCTGTTGACTGAGCAATCCAACTCAGGAGCTGTTTCCGCTCTGAAGGCTTTGCTCACTTTCATTATTCTTGATCTTGGTTGAGCAGAGAGTAATTTCCTTTCTTTGTGCTTCTGTCTCTGTATTATGTCCAGATTCTGTCAGTTACATTTTTCATGCAGTGTCCATATGCTGATCCTGCTAAGATCATGAGCTCTTCGAGAGCAGGAACAAGGCCATTTGTATATTTATTCCCAATGCCCATCTTCATACCTGTCTCCTGATCCCGGTAGTGTCATTGGAAAGAGATTGAAGAAAACAGAGCACGAATAATAAGACTACTGTTGGAAAAGTACCAGAGCAGAGAAAGAGGCAAATATATATATATATATACACATATATATAAATATATATAAATATATAAAAATATATATAATATACTATATATATAAATATATATATATAATTTATTATGGCATGGGATAGGAATCTCGGTCTCAGACATAAAACTAAGTAGGACACTATTTTAGCTTGATATGGAAGGTGACTTGTGGTTAATGTGTGATAGCTCCTGCTGGGGCAAATTCCTGGGATGCTAGGGTTTCCCTGGGTTTCAAAGATCAAGCTGCTCCCTTTATTTCTCTCCAAAGAGAGAGAAAGTGGCCAATGGCATTTCTCACCAAATGGCCACCAGGTAACAGAAAATATGATGCAACTAGTTGGGTATGTAAAGTTTCATTACACCTAAAAGCTAAGGAGTGTCAAGGATCCACTGAGTTCACCCATTAAATTCCCTACGCAAAGCCCCCTACACCATAAGAATGACTGCTAACTGTATGTGGGTTCACCATCCTCCATTCCTTTTCAAAGAATGAGTTAAAATATAACTGAGTAAAGTACGTGGAACTCCCCCTTGGTGCCTTGCACTTTGGTGAGTGATAATTTCCCATACAAGTGTCCACTTAACTCAAAAGTATCTATGGTGTATGCTGGTCTCTCGAGACCTGCTTAGTGGAGGCTTTTCTTTTTGCCCAGGAAGAAGGTGTAAGTTTATTATTCACAGGCTAATTTGCATCCTAACTTACTTCCAACTACCTATGAACAAAATAAGTCAAGCTAGGTTCAAGTACTGTCTTAAGGACTTAAAAAGGGATTTCTTAGAGTGGTTTTGGGTTCACAGAAAAACTGAGAGTAGGGTACAGAGATTTCCCCCATAGCCTCTGCCCACATACATGCATAGCCCCCTCCATTTTTACTCCCCCTACTTTACTCACCAGAGTCAAGTACTTCTTGATAATACCATAGGGGCTTCCCTGGTGGCGCAGTGGTTGGGGGTCCGCCTGCCGATGCAGGGCACACGGGTTCGTGCCCCGGTCTGGGAAGATCCCACATGCCGCGGAGCGGCTGGGCCCGTGAGCCATGGCCGCTGAGCCTGCGCGTCCAGAGCCTGTGCTCCGCAACGGGAGAGGCCACAACAGTGAGAGGCCCGTGTAGAATACCTACCACAAACCTCATTTATTGTGTACAATAACCAAGGTAAGTATCATGTGTAGACTGGCTCCAGGACCTTTAGTAACCTCTCCAAGATCATGTAGCTGCAAAGTGCCTGAGATGCCATTCAAAACCAAAGTCAACTGACTCAAAGTGTGTTTGGCTTCTAAACATCACTGTAAAGACAGTTCCCTACATCTTCGTACACTATTCCTGTGTAATCTGGTACAGTTCATTGAAAGTAAGACATTTAGACATCCCTTTCAAGAGAAGAGGTGCAGGACACTCCATTTATGGGGTGGTGTTTTGCATGGCCATGACAAGTAAAGTGCTCTCTTTGCCATAGCTGGGAAGGATTTCAGCGTAATAACTGTTCAACTTTTCCAGGCCTGTAGAGATAATCCTAGTCCTGCCCGTGACTTCACTGTTGAATTTGAAATGATCTGAATTCCCAGAACATTAGGAACACCTGCGTTCCAATGAAATGCAAACATTAATCAAAACCAAAAGTAAAAGATTCTGGGGTTGTGTGTCAGCTGCATCTCCACACTCTGCTCCTCTCCCTCGGGAGGGATGATTGAGAGTTGATTACAAGATCGTTTTGACGATGCTGCTAAAAACCGTTTGAAAAACATCATCCCCTCTCTTCACAAGATGGATTATATTGGGCAATATGAAGTCATGATTACATTGCACTAATTTTAGCTAAGTCAGACATCTTCATGAAAGCATTGCTCATGCCTGTCACCACTGCTGATTGAGTCAAAGTTCACCCGACTTTGGACAAAAGAAGAAACAGTCAACAACCTCCTGTCTCTGTGAACGAGCTGCTGCTCCATCAAGAGTAAAACCAAGCCTGAGGTAGACGGGCTTGTTCAATTCTAGACCCCACAAGTGCTGCTGCCTCTCCTGGCGTGTCCCCACACCATCCCGCTATCTGCTGACTTTTCAGTAACACAGGTAAGGTGGAGAAAAGTACAGCCGTTTTATGGTCTCCAACCTCACCAACCTCTTCAACGAGGCACCTGGCTTTAAGGACCTGTGATGCTAATACTTGCCTCCCTTGTGGTCCTGATCTCTTCCAAATTGGAGTGGGTCTTATTCTTACGCTATGCTCTGCTTTGAATTACCGTGTAATCCTGAAAAATGTGTTGTAATGTTCCAACGCAGCAATACCCTTGGAGTTCTTTTAGAGCCTCAGTGCTAGCTGGCTTGCTAGTTGGGGTTGATTGATTTGGTTGGTTGGTTGTTTCTTTCCATTTGCTATTTACTGAAGCCTCTGAGAAGTTTCTAATAGGATTCTGACCTACTCTATTTCCTACTCTTCTGATTCTTACCTTAATTGATTTGCTGTAAGGTAAATTGATTTGCGTTTTATTATGGCTTACAAATTACAGTGTTTTGCATTTTATTGCATTTTATTATAGCTTCCGTATCTGCCCTTCAAGTAATTTATGAACAACAATTAAAGCTACCAACACGATGAGGTACTGAACTATTCTACAGGTAGTTCCCCAGCCCTGGAGGTATCTGATTCAATGGAAAAATGGGAGCCCAGACTTTCATTTTTTCCTCCCCACTGATGAGAACCACATTTTCATTCCTTCTAATTTTTCAGATCTCCTGAAAGCTAAAAGAACACTAGTGACTGGTGTGCAGACAGAATATGTGTTAGTTGATAGACCCTGGGATTAAGACTAGATTCAAATCTAGCTTTGCCATTTACTGTAAGACCTTGTTCAATGTCCCTTAACTTATTTGAGCCTCAGTTTCCTCATCTCTAAAATGGGAGTGATTATAATAACTACTTCTCAGGGTTTATGTGAAGCTCAGGTAAGTGAATTGACATGACACTTCTTTGCACAGTGCTAAATCAGTGCTGCTTGTGGGAGTGAGGGGAGCCTTTAAAAGCTTGATTCCAACACCACCTGTCAAGGTTGTCAAGGAGTTGGCATTATAAGTATTATTTTAGAGACATTAATTAAGACCAGAATGGCTCATAAAATAAGAACATAAAATTCCTTACGTTCTTTCAGCCCATTTGTAGCAGCACTTGCTAAGAAATGAACCTAGAGCCAGTCCTTTAGGCCACAAGGATCGTATATATGTACAACATCTATCACATGCCCAGGTCTAAGTTGGATTTTCTATGGGAGACACTGGAGGAAGAAAAATCTCCAGATATCAAGAGTTTAATATCTTGTTAAACTCAATCCAATTAACTCATTCCATTACTTAATCAACTGGCCCTTTACTGGAACATCCTACATGCCTAGCTCTGACAAGGACAAGGTGCAACAGGAGAGGCATTCCTTCTGTGCAGGGATTTGACATCAGAATCATTCAATGACTGCCCTACCTTTAAAAATGGGGGAGAGGTGTTATTGTAAGGCTAATAATAAGAGGAGGTGGGAATCTCACTGGAACTGAGGAAATAGGCCTCACCAGAAATAGACTGGAAGATTAGCCATCACCTCAGGATCTCTCAGGACAGGATTATCATATGTTCCTGAGCACTGGAGCTTGGTGGCTTTGTTAGTTAGTGAGGTTCTATCAGTGGGACTAGCTACTCTCTCAGCCTCTGACTCTCATTGTGTGATCACCTGACTGGCCCTGCCTGTCCCAATAAACACACAAGGGGGAGTATCTGAATGGTCTTTGTAATTGCCAAGACCCACTTTTGGGCAGAGTTCTTCCAGCCAGGCTACCTCTAAGGCCTCTGACCACCTAGGTCAATGCCCACTCATGTTTCAATCCACCAAAACCAGAGGGTCACATGGCCTGGAATTCCCCTGTTTGGAAAACTCCAGATCTGCTTTCCTTGACAAGGACAGTGGATGAGTTTCTTTGCTCCAGGAGAGGCTGCCAGCCTGGAAAATACCATAATAGTACTCTTTAGAAAATGACTTATCTCCCTCTCTCCCTCTAGCTCTATCTCCATCTCCTACACTTAGAAAACAGCAAGAGTCAGAAAAATAGTACAGAGGACTGGAATAACTGGGGAACAGTTTATAAGAGAGGTACAGAAGAAACAGTACCTTGAAGGATGGGGCAATACTGGAGAGACTAAGAAGATGGAGACGTTCTAGGCAGACGCAATGGGTTGAGAATTAACAGGACCCCAAAATGCACTCCTAGGCTAACATATAACTCCCTTAGGTATAATAGCTGGAACTCACTGCCTCTTCTTTCAAGCTGGAAATAAAATAGCAAAGGGAAAACAGACAACTTTTTATTCTGTGATGAGGTTACACTCTCTCTATTGCTAGATACTGATACATCTACGTTAATACAGTTGAGGGTGTTTTCTCGACTCTTCCACACTCAAAACTATGCTTTTGAATTCTAGTGGTGCCTTTTCTCCCTTCCCAGGTCTTGGCCTGCTGGTACGATTCCTAAGAATAGTAATAGTGAATAACAATAGGTAACATTTAGAGACACCCTTGGTGCCGGTACTACATCTAGTTCTTTATGTGTATCATCTCATGTCATCTTCATTATAAAATGTGTATTATAAAAGAGAACTCTAATCAGCTCGGTGGTTTGTGACCACCTAGAGGGGTGGGATAGGGAGGGTGGGAGGGAGGGAGACACAAGAGGGAAGAGATATGGGAACATATGTATATGTATAACTGATTCACTTTGTTATAAAGCAGAAACTAACACACCATTGTAAAGCAATTATACTCCAATAAAGATGTTAAAAAAAAAAGGACTCTACAAAGTAGAGTAATAATAATTAACAGGAGGAGAAAGACCTCCCCCAAGAAGTAATATTTAAACTGGATTTTCAAATAGAGTGTGGGAGTTCTCCCAGTAATCAAGTCTGGGAAAGACATTCCAGGTGGTGGGATTGGCATCAAAGAGATAGATAGGAACAATGAAGAAATGTTCCAGAAAAAGCAAGTGGTTCACTAAGGTTAGTTGATAGGATCCTTGTGGGAAGGGGTAGAGCTGGGAATGGACAAGGAAGAAGAAGCCAAATTGTGGGGAGCTTTGTATGTAGGGACTTTACCAAAATGCAACAGAAATCCACTGAAGGGCTTTAACAAATTTGCATCTTTGAAAGATGATTTTGGGGGGGTGGTGTGTACAGCATGGAATGATGGTGCAGGAGGATGGAGCCAGGAGCAGCCAGCTAGGAGGTGATCACTATTATTTCCCAACCGAGAGATGGGTAAAGAACAGAACTGAGCCAGTGATGGAAGAACCAGAAGGCCAGACTCAGTCGAGATACAGTCCCTGCGCTCCAGGGCTAAGACCCAAAGAGGAAAGGAAAAGCTAGCAAACAAACGCCAATGGCACCCATCTGTAGATGGGTGACGCCCAGTGGACAGTAGGTGTAGGGGGTGCTGGGAAAGTTCAGAATAGAGGGGCTTTCAGCTGGGGGCACCAGCAAAGCTCCAGAAAGGATGATAGTTGAGCTTCATACCAACAAATGAATAGGATTTTAAGGGGCAGAAATCTTGTGAAGAGGATGGAACAGCAAAAGAAAAGATTTTAAAAGCAGAAAGCATAGGGCTGCCTGGGGAGATGGCAGAGTAGAGAACAGACAAAAACATGCTCAGAGGTCAGCCTCGCCACACTGCCCCAGCCATCAGAATCCTTGTCAAAAACTTTCCCACTCTCCTGCTAGACCCTCAATGATAACCCCTTCCTGGCAGGGGTAGAAGAAATTATACATTGTCTTTATCACAGAAAACCCCAGGTAATGGTCTGGACATGATCACAGGCCTGGAATAGCATTCACTCAACAATGCCCAGAGCATGGCAGTGGGAGGGATTCTACATGAAGAGGGGCTTCTATTACAGATCTGTTGGGCTTTTGAAGCCTGTTCTATCTACACTACACTCCTAGTTTCTTTGGGGCAAATGGCCTTGCCATATGGTTTAGTGCTTTGTTGTCCTAAGTGTTCTTCTCAGATTGTTTCAAGCAAGTCTTCATCCTCACCAAAAAGCAAGCAGCAAGTCAGGGACCGTGACAGCTGCTGAGACTCAAGTCTTCAGCTCAGAGGCAGCTCAGGGCTCCCTGCCGTCTGGCTCCCCAGGCTCCCCTATCCAGAGCATGAGGGCTGTAAACTGAGGCCTAATATTCCCTCCTTCCTCCCACCTCTCTTTATTCACACGCAGCCCCAAAAGCCGTTTAGCCGTCAAAGAAGCATTTATCCTTTAATACTCAGAAGTATGTGATCTAAAAAAAAAAAAAAACAACTGAAGAAAACATCCTGCAGACGTCAGAGAGAGGGAAATGTGGAGAACAGATGCTGCCACTTGTTTTTGTCCCATTTTATCTTTTAAAAATACATACAACATGAATAACTAGGGAGAAAGAGTTTGAGCCTCTGGTAAACTCAAAAAGGGGATATTTTATAATTGAGGTGGAACTTCTTACATTTTAAGATGTTTTGCTATTCTACACATTTTGTGAAATCAGAAAATTCTAGGAATAGAACTGGAGAAGTAATGTATTCCTGTTCCTGGTCTTTAAGTGGGTAAATGGGCATCCAGGATAGAAAAAGCCCTTTTTCTTTTCGGCTCAGTTTACAAATTCCCCCACTATGCCATGCTAACCTGGTTGGACCATCCAGAGAGTCGAAAGTTTTTCTTAGGTACAAATATTCATGCAGTCATTTTATTCACTTAAAAATTATCTACTGAGCTCCTACTAGAGGCTGGATGCTCTGATAGATAGCAGAGATGCAAAAACATGGTTCCTGAGTTTCACTTACATAATTCGTGTTATAAGAGAGTGTGACATTCTATGACAGAGGTGACCGGAGGACTTCTGACGGGCGTGGAGGGGCAGTTGGTGGTGAGAGAAGCTAAAAGAGTAATGGTAACTATCCAAGTTTGTTTGTTTTAATTGAAGTATAGTTGATTTAAAATGTTTCAGGTGTACAGCAAGGTAATTCAGTTATATAATATTCTTTTTCAGATTCTCTTCCATTATAGGTTATTACAAGGTATTATATAGAGTTCCCTGTGCTATACAGTAGGCCCTTGTTGTTTATCTCTTTTATATATAGTAGTGTATATCTGTTAATCTCAAATTCCTAATTTATCCCCACCCCTGACGTTTGGGTTTTCTTAATGAAAGTATATTGACACCTTAGTCTCATTTGAAAACCTTTCCATTTCATTTATTTGCTTTACTCATTTGTTGAATAAATCATCAGTTAATTTTTTTTGTTTTATCATTACCTAAATGCAAATGTATTTACTTCAGCATTTTCACCTTTCAGAATATTTTTCTCAGCGTTTGGGTGAGTATGACAATGTACTAGCAGCACTTGAAGACCTAAATCTTTCCATCCTGAAGATAATGGGCAAAACAAGAAAAGTAAGGAAATGTTGATTATTTTCTATAACGTTTCTTTGAAAAATATTTCTCTTGATAATCACACCTATTTTTTTTAACATCTTTCTTTGAGTATAATTGCTTTACAAGGGTGTGTTAGTTTCTGCTTTATAACAAAGTGAATCAGTTATACATATACATATGTTCCCATATCTCTTCCGTCTTGCATCTCCCTCCCTCCCATCCTCCATATCCCACCCCTCTAGGCAGTCACAAAGCACCGAGCTGATCTCCCTGTGCTATGCAACTGCTTCCCACTAGCTATCTATTTTACGTTTGGTAGCGTCATACCTATTTTCTAATGCACCATAGAAATATAGATTCATTTTTATCACTGATCATTTATGTTTTCTTGATATAAATGGGTTCTTTTATTCAATCACAGTATAATTGCACAGTGCTTACCAGATACCAGATACTGTGCTTCATGCTGAGGACACAAAGATAAAATGAGCTGTTCGAGCAGCTCTTATTCTGGTGGGGAGACAAGTGTGTAAACAAGCAATTACAGTAGAGCATGACAGAGAGAAGCACAAGATAGAACACCTAATTCACGCTGGAGGAGATGACACCTGAGCAATTCGAATTAAAGGAATTATAGCCAAGCAAAGGTGAACCAGACACAAGGAACATTGTGTGCAAAGGCCCTGTGTCAGGAGGGACACAAGGCATTCTAGGGACTAAAGATGGCCAATAAAGCTAAAATACAAAAACCCAAGAATGGCACGATAGAGGCATCCAGCGGATGTCTGAAGGGCATGGTGAGAGGAGTTAAACCAGACTGAGGATGAAATTTGTCATGCATCATGTTAGCTTAAGCAATAGAAATATATAATCATAACAATATTTGTGCATCATTCTTTAGTTTTAAAAGGATGTTCACAACAATCTTTTCATTCATTTTTATAGCAACCAAGGCAGGTCTTTTTATTATGCCTGATTTATACATAAGGAGATGGAGAGCTGAGTTTTCAAAAAAGTAGTAGGTGACTCACAGACAAAGAAAACAAATGTATGGTTACCAAAGAGGAAAGTGGGGGAGATAAATTAGGAATTTGGGATGAACATATACACACTACTATATGTAAAATAGATAAACAACAAAGACCTACT
This sequence comes from Monodon monoceros, assembly GCF_005190385.1. Taxonomy (NCBI): domain Eukaryota; kingdom Metazoa; phylum Chordata; class Mammalia; order Artiodactyla; family Monodontidae; genus Monodon; species Monodon monoceros. The sequence goes on along the minus strand of NW_021703774.1, from coordinate 18,803,817 downwards.
GTATAGCACTATATTCAATATCTTGTAATAACCTATAATGGAAAAGAATCTGAAAAGGAATATATATATATATATATATATGTACATATATACATATAACTGAATCACTTTGCTGTATACCTGAAACTAACAAAACATTGCAAGTTAACTATACTTCAATTAAAAAATGGTTAAAAAAATAGTAGGTGACTGAATTGGGAGTCACATTCAGGTCTTGGGACTTTGCTCTCTGCTCTCCCTGACACTGCCTTTCTATTATCATTTCAGAAAAGAAACTAATATTCTGGAGCCGGGCACTGCAGTATGTTTGGTGTGACAGGGAGGGAGACGGTAGTACAAAGATGAATAAACCTTCAGGAAGTTTACAGGCTGAGAGAGGAAGAATCACATAAACACACACAAAGAGGAAGGTTTTGTTGTTGTCATTATTGTTGTTGTTGTTTTGCAAAACTAAGTGCACCAAGTAAGTGAAACAGACAATGATTGGTACAGGGGTCCAGGGAGGGAGACATCACCGCATCGTGGGTGTCCCAAGAAGGATGGGCTTAGTCTGAGCTTTTCAGATAGAAAACAAGACCTTGCTGTTTGGGAGTGGAGGTCAAGTAAGAAAAAGGAAAATCATTAATTTTGTATGACAGTAGTCAGAAGCATGAGTGGTAAAGTCAGTCAGAGGTGGCTTTGAGTCCCGTCCCGTTTCGGTGATTTCAGGTCATTCACCTCCAGACTAACTAAACATTGAATGAGATCATGCACATAAAACATTTATCACAGTACGTGGAATACACCAGTGATCAGCAAATGGTGGAGATGGTGGTGGTGGTGGTGACATCACTCCTAACATCATCACCATCAACCCCTGCCCTCTCAGACACCCTGGAGGGGGGCCCTCAGAGCCCCCAACATGCTCCCGGTCACCCACCCAGGGCCTACTCCACAAGCGTCTTAAGAAGACATGGTTCTCCCTACTCCTCCTTTCCCTTCTTCAGTCTCAGTACCCGCCTCTCACAAAACAACCATTTCCACACAACTGCCTTTGCTTCAGGATCTCCCTGCTTTCTGGAAGTTTCTGTGGAATTTACAACCCTGGAAAGGACAAGCCCAAGGACCTGGACAGTGCCCACTACAGTCCCCAACAACCCCTCAGCAGGTAAGAGTCGGCGGGGGGCCCTAGGGGGTGTCCACTGTCCCCTGGAGCTTTTCTCTTGGTCTCTGATTCTTTACTGCATGACTCTGCACTGTGTTATTAGCAGTCACAGCTGTGAGGGACCCAGCTGCCAGGAAACAGACACAGAAAGAAACAATGTGGGGCCAAGAATGCTCAGGCTGCTGCTGAAATCGTGAAGGAGGCAGTGCTTCTATCTGGAGCCCCAGGGCCTCGCCAGCAGGCCTCCATATACTACCTTCTCCCCATCCCATGCTCCCTCAGCCTCCCCCTGCCCTCCGACGAGTTCTCAGTGAGCCCCCCTCTGAAAGAGAGGCCAGAAGGTGTGCCCAGAAGGGCTTTGGCTGGGAGTCAGGACCCTGGGGTCTGCGTTGGATTCTGCCAGTGATGAGCTGTGGGAACTTCAGCAAAGTGTTGAATTTTTCTGAGCCTTCATTTGAAAATGGCTAGACTAGTGGGCCCTCCAGCTCTAACCCTGGTGCTTCTGTTACTGACCTTGTTTCTCAGCCCATATTTATATAGATACAAACACACACACACACACACACAGACACACACAATCACTTATCACTGAATCACATTATTTTCAACCCTCATAATAGTTATCTAACAGTCAGTTTGATGTTAAGAGCAAAAGAATTCTTGCATTAATACTATGGGCAAAGGTTACTTTCTGTAAGATATAAAATCTGACTCGAAATAATAAGAAAAAAATGCAAGCTGTAAAAATAAAAATGTGTAGAGAGTATGAAAGGATAATTTACGAAAAGAAGGTATAAATAGAAAACAAAATTTGGAAATATATTTTCTGTTATGGGTAATACTGTAAATGCCAATTAAAGTAGCATTGATATACTAAGACGTAGTGTGAATTCTTATTAATCAAAACAGAAATTTCTGCATCAGGAACAGAAAAAAGAGATCAGTGAGACAGAACAGAGAACTCAGAAACTGGTGCGCATGTGAGTATGTAGTTATGTGGTGGGTGGTGTACACCTGACACATGGTAAAGGTGGCTTCACAAACCAGTGAGGGAAGACAGATGATTTAGTAGATGGTTTTGGAGAAAGCAATTCCTATATGGGGAGATATAAAAAGCCAATTCACAAAAGAAGTAACCACAATGTCTAACAAGCATTTGAAGAAATGTTCAAACTTACCAATAATCACAGAAATCAGATTAAAACAATCAGATACAGGGCTTCCCTGGTGGCTCAGGGGTTAAGAATCCACCTGCCAATGCAGGGGACATGGGTTCAAGCCCTGGTCTGGGAAGATTCCACATGCCGTGCACCACAACTACTGAGCCTGCCTGCCACAACTACTGAAGCCCACGCACCTAGAGCCCGGGCTCCACAACAAGAGAAGCCACCGCAATGAGAAGCCCGTGCATCGCAACGAAGAGTAGTCCCCACTTGCCGCAGCTAGAGAAAGCCCGCGCACAGCAACGAAGACCCAACGCAGCCAAAAATAAAATGAATAAAATAAATAAATGTATTAAATAAATAAATAAAATAAAACAATCAGATACAAAGTGGTAACTTTTACAGTCACCAGAAAGCAAAAACAGCTGGTGAGAGTATAAACTGGCACTGCTGTCCTAGAAACAAATCTGCCAGTGTTTAGCAAAACAAAATGTTTATTTTTCTGACCCAGTTGGTCCATTCCTAGGTATAAATCCCAGAGCAGTTATCCCACAGGTCCGTAAGTGTGCCTGCACAATAATGTTTCCCATGATACTGTTCATAGTTGGAGGCAGTTGAAGGCAAACTGTTGTTGATCACTAGGAGAATGAGTAAGTTATGTGTAGGAAATGCATGCTGTGGCATCCTGTGCAGTAATAAACTTAAAAGCAAGGATAAATCTCAAAAAAATATAAAAAGCAAGAAGCAAAATGAGAGTTATAATACAATTGCATTGATGTAGAAAAAAAGATATCAAATGCATTCACAAAACCACAGTACCTAAATATTTTACTACAGCATATGTTTAAGCACACATTAGAATTGTTTTCTACCAAGGGTATAAAGGTGAGGATTCAGTCAAGAGAATAGAAACCTCTAAGCAGGAAAGGATTTAATGTAAGGATTGAGGTACTTCCGAAACTATTGGTAAGGCTAGAGGGGTGAAGGGCAAGGAAGACCACTGCTAGTTCCCAAGATCACTACCAGACTTCATAAAAAACAGGAAGTTGATGCTGTAACCCACAAGGACTAAAGGAAATGTCACCAGTGCTTACAGCTGCATTAGCACCGAGGCAGGCGGTTTATGGGACAAGCCCTGAAGTCACTGAAAGATTCTCACATCAGCCAAAGCCCACATATCTGCCTGCCACTACAGGGGAAAAATAATGGCCTTCTAACTCTAGTTAGGGCATCTCCCACTAGTGAAATATAAACTGGAACCCTTCTGATAAGGGAATCTGGAGCATGTAAGCTTTTAGCTTAGTGATGCGGGGAGCACCTCAAGGGGAGTAGGAATGGTGCTGAATACCAACAGACATTCTTCTGGCTGCTCAGGACCCAGACACCCTCTTCTACATCTAACTTCCAAACAACAATAGTAGCAGCAGCACACTTTCTGTCTAACATGATGCAAGAGATAAGTCTTGTACAAATAAGGAGGCATTCACCCTCTTCCCAAAACTGTTCCCGAGTGTAACGTCATCATTGTAACCATCCTCTAGTTCAACCACAATCTATCTTCAATAACATGTAATCAATCTAAAGACATATACTTAATCAAGAACAGCACACTTTATATAAAATAATAGGGGAAAGGAAGAGAGGAAATGTAAATTCTGTATTGCTTAATATAAATAAATAAAGACATATGCATATGTACCTAAGACAAGAAAATATGAATAGCTGCTACAGTCATCATTTCTACATCTGATCCCAAGATCATAGTTGGTACTTAGCTCTTATTGCATTTTCCATGCCATAATCTCTTTGTCCTTCAGCTACAACTTCAGGCCATGGTTCTTGATCTAGTACAGTGACCCAAAACTTTATTCCTAAATGCTCTGAACCATTAGTGGCCCTGTCTGTGTTGGGCTGCCATAATCTTCCGTTAGATTTTTCACAGGCATGAAAGCACTAACAGGCACCCCTAACCCCCTGGATTCCATGTATGTGTTTTCTGACTCTGTTTTAAAGCAGCAACGCTATTTGAGGATTGGTCACTTTAGACAATACTGGAACCCCCTTCTGTGTCTCTTGATTCAGTGACATAAGGAAAGCAAAATGCAGAACTTCCATTTCACTGTAATGTCCCCTAAAGAAAGCTTTTTTCATTTGGGAACTAAGATCGCTAAACCAACAGAGCCTAAAGATGTGAAGCAAATTTTGCAAGTCTTCCATGAGGAATAATGGTTATTAAAAATAATAGTGCAAGGAGCTCTCACTCCTTTTTCCCCTCTTAACCCCCAGACAAGTGTAATATAGCTATGGGAGAACATGCATCAAAATTGGTCACTTTTTCAAAGCTTATAATGTATTTTGTAAGACAGTTCTCCACCCACACAAGCTTTGCCCTTCCTGCTGTTACAATAATTTAGTCTTCACTAAGCCATGCTACCATTCTATAAAACCAGATGCTTCTATGGGATGAAGTACAAAAAAAAAAGGCAAGTGAATCTTATGGGCATGAAAGCACTACCACACGTTTTTATTATAAAATTAGTTCCTTGGTCAGAAACAATACTCTACGGAATGCCATATGGAGAATAAGGCATTTGCTAAATCCACAGATGGCAAATCAAACGCATTATAGGTGGGAAAAGCAAATTCATATCTGGGATAAATGCCTATTCCTGTAAGGACAAAATGATATACTCTTCTTGATATAAGTCGTCCAATACAATAACCTGCCACCAAGCGTCTGCCTAAGGAATGATGTCATGTCAGGCTTAGACTTAACTTCTGCTATGTGGAGGTTGGGTATCCAGCAGTGGCACAAGCCTTGGTGAGGGAAAGTCACTAAGTGTTGTTGAGCCAGTGTATAACCTCTATTGTTACCACTGTGGCAACTTTATTCATGAGTCCATTGAGCAAAAACTGGAGAGGTTGGGAAAAGATGCTGAATGACATCCAGAGAAAGGGTCATCTTGTCCTCTTGAGTCTTCTGGACAGTAGGTACCCTTTAATGTGCCTTTACAAGGGACACAAATATCTTCTCACTCTGTCTCCATTTTGGATATCCACCCTCATACATATCTGTTCTCCCTACTCCTGTGTCATCAATTCCCTCAAGCCCTGGGCCAAAAGACTAATGTCTGTCCATGAATGGCATATTTTCATACCTGTAGGCAGCCTCTCATCCATCCAAAGCAAGCCACAAGATGTAGCACTTGAAGTTATACCCACTGGGAAAATTTTTCTTATGTACTTGCCTTTACTAATCTTTCAGGACCAACACTGAGTGGGACTATAAAGCTATAATAATCCATTCCCAGATGGTGCTAGCCTTTATTTAAATAAAGCTCAATTTTGCTTTCTCAGTTAATTGATCTTGAATAATTTCCCATGAGTTCATAGAAATGAATCCAGATAGAAGTAAAAATGCATCAAGGGAAGCTATTATGGGAACTTCCCAGGTGGTACAGTGGTTAAGAATCTGCCTGCCAATGCAGGGGACATGGGTTCGAGCCCTGGTCCCGGAAGATCCCACATGCCACGGAGCAACTAAGCCCATGCGCCACAACTACTGAGCCCGCGCACCACAACTACTGAGCTTGCATACCACAACTACTGAAGCCTGCATGCCTAGAGCCCGTGCTCCTCAACAAGAGAAGCCACTGCAATGAGAAGCCCGTGCACTGCAACAAAGAGTAGCCCCCACTCTCCACAACTAGAGAAAGCCCACACACAGCAATGAAGACCCAGCACAGCCAAAAATAAATAAATAAATAAATATTTTAAAAAAGAGTATCTAATATGGCAGTCTAAGTCAGCTGGTCATGCAATATACTTGTTGCCTTAGTTACTTTTTGAACTTTTTCAACTACTTCAGGTTTATTATAGAGTTAAGCATATGCCCAACTTTTGATTTAGGACATCAGATAACACCAAGTTCATGTTGAGCAGCTCAATTTCTTGGCCACTTGTAGTATGATCAGAAGTTGAATCTTTATCCATGACCCAGTAGTAAGATAAGACCTGTTTCTCAAAAGAAAAATAGTATTTGTTTTAGGATATATGGCATTACTCCAAAAATCCTGGGAATCTGTGTTTAAGTCCTCTTATTGTGGCTTGCCAGAGACTCCATATAGCATTACTGCCCACCGGACTTCAACTACCACTAAGTCTTCTGAGTCATAAAACCCAAGTTGGAAGACCAATTTGTACTGAAGCCTGGACTAACTGTAGAGCCTTCTCTTATGCTATAACTCCCTAAAATTTACAGCATTACAGGTTACTCAGTAAATGGGTCACAGGGGTGCATTCGAATGGGGTGTGTGTTATCGCTAAACTTCAAAGAGACCCACCAGATATTATGCCTTTTTCTTAGTGATAAGGGTACAAGGTATAAAGAGCTTTCTTTTTTTCCTTTTGGAGGTGATATCTTGACATGTTCCAGATCACTGGGCTCAGAATCTTCAAGTGTCAGGCTTCAGAATATACATGGGTTTATCTCCACTCTCTGATTTATGTATGTAATGCACCAAGTACCCCACATTCATTCACCAGGATGCCATTAATACAGTGAACAGCTGTGATATCCAGATGGGGAAATAATCAATATCCTTGCAGACTACATGATACCTGAAAAACCCCTATCAGTTACAACATACGGTTTCTGATGGTTTTTACTAAACAAAATAGAGAGAGACTTTTGGAAAGATGGAGTAGAAGCACTTATGTCTATTTCTCCCCCAAAGTACAACTAAAGATCCAAGATATTGTATACTAAAAAATACTTAAGAAGATTCTAAAAGGTGGAGAAAAGAAGAAGGATTGTCTAGGCACCTTGGGAACTAGGTAACGGCACAGTGGCATGTTCCTAGGTTTTCACTTTGCTTGGTATATGCCAGGCTTAGAGTTGAAGAAATCAGCAACTCAGAAACATCAATAGGTACAGACCAAAAATGTCCCCAACAAAAGCCTGCTGTCTCTAGCCAAAGGGCCAGGAAAGAAGCAGCCTCATAAGGCAGAAAAGTTTTAGACAGTAACTAGTCTTCTCCAGTTAAACACCACAGAATAATGAAAAGTGTCCTCACCACCACCCATGCCAGCAAAGGCTGAGTGAGAAGACTAGATGTTCACATGCACAAGGCTATAATGCAATGCCCACAAGGATAGGGTCAGAGAATGCCATGTAGGGAGCCAGGACTTCACCTCCATCCTGCCACCATCCATGGTGTCAGTAGAGACCAGGAGGGGACCTGGAACTACCATCCTCATCCAGCAGTAACAAGAACCTCTGTGTTTGGATGTCAATGGCAACTGGGTGGGAAATCCAGATTTTTACCTCCACCTGGTAGTAACAATGTGGTGCCCCATCTTTTCCTGCCAGAGCTGTGTCAGAAGAAACCAGTTCAAACAGAAGTTTTAAATAAGGTCCACAGTCTCATGATGCCTAAAATGTCCAGGTTTCAGTTGAAAATCACTCCTCATAGCAGGAAACAGGAAGAACTCAAGGTAAATGAACAAAGTCAATCTGAGATTAATTATCTGACAAAGATTTCAAAGCAGCTACTATAAAAATGCTTCAATGAGCAGTTGCAAGCATATTTGAAACAAATGAAAAAAATAGAAAGTCTCAACAAAGGAAAAGAAGATGTAGGGAAGAACCAAGTGGAAACTTTAAAATGGAAAAATACGATAATAGAAATAAACAGCTCATTGAATGAGCTCAACAGCAGAATGAAGGGAACAAAGGTAAGACTCAATGAACTGGAACAAAATAAATTACCCAATTTTAACAGGGGCAAATATAAAATTAATAGAGCCTCAGAGACCCATGAGACTATAACAAAAGATTTAACATGCATGTCACCATAGTCACAGAAAGAAGGGAAAAAGGGCAAGGACAAAAAAGTACTCAAAAAAATAATGGCTGAGAAATTTTCAAATTTGGCATGAAACATAAACTAGACAGGCAAGAAGCTGAATGATCACCAAAAAGAATAAATCCAAAGAAATCCATGCCAAGACACATAATGATTAAACTTCTGAAAACTAAAGACAAAGAAAAAATATTGAAAGCAGTAACAGAAAAATGACACCTTTTTTATTGGGGGAAAACAATTTGAATGACAATGAATTTCATATCAGAAACCATAGAAGTCAGAAATAAGTGGCACAACATTGAAAGAAAAGAACACTCGACCCAGAATCTTATAAACAGTAAAAATATCCTTCAGGAAGGAAGGGGAAATCAAGACATTCTCAGATGAAGGACAACTAATTTTTCACCAGTTGGCCTACCCTAAAATAGTATCTAAAGGAAATTCTCTAATCAGAAAAAAATATGATAAAATAAGAAACTCTGGAACATCAGGAAGAAAGAACATAGTAAGTAAAAATACGGGTAAATGTAATATGCTTTACTCTTTTTCATCCCCTTCATCCTCCTGAATTTTCTAAATTATGTTATTGGGTGAAGTAAAAATTTTAATGCTATCTGATGTGGTTCTAAATATAAGTAGAGGAAATATTGAATAAATTTATACCATAGATGAGGGATAGTAAAGGGGTAAAATGAGAGGTAATTCATTCAAACTAGTGAAATGATGATACCAGTAGATTGTAATAAGTTATGTATATATGATAATATCTAGAGAACCCACTAAAAAAGCTATACAAAGAGACACACTCACAGTCAAAAGCACTATAAATAAATAAAGATGGAATTCTAGAAAATGTTCAAGTAACCCAGAGGAAGGCAGGAAAGGAAAACAGGGAAACAAAAGTGGAGAGGCCAAACACAAAACAAAACAATAAATAGATAAAATGGCAGATTAAGTGAAAATCCAAATACAGTAAGTGTAAATACCCTGAATTCATCAATTTAAAATTTAATTGAAGTAGACAAGAAGAATATTCGACTGATTAACAGCTGCATACCAGATGTAAGACGTTATGTTGATTTGTTCCATTGGAGAGAACATACCTAGAGCAGCAGTTGCAAATGGTGTCAACATATTACTAAGTGGACAATAAATCTACTCCTTCTTTCCAAGAACTATCTATCTCCTGCATAGACTAATGAGGAGAGTTAAAAGAGAATGGGATAAAAATCATCACCTCTGAATCATGAAGCCAAAATTCCATTTGTCACACAACCATAGTGGTTTTCTAGGTATCCAGTGATTAGTGTCAACTCAGAGTCAGGTATTCAGCAATTCCCAAGAGTCAGGATATTTATCTTTCCCCAGTACACAGCCACCTAGTAAATGGTTAAGTGACTCTTTGGAGAAGATATTTTAAAAATATTTGCAATACATACTTTATCAAAGCCATGAGATTCTTTTTTCCAGAGGACCTGCCCCACATTTCATTCAAAGGATTCTAGGTCCATAAACTGGTTCAAGAATGGGAACTGAATAAGGGGCCATAAATCCCTATTGTGATGACTCAAATCAAGACGTAGAATATTTCTGTTTATGAATATCAAGACTTTCATAGTTTTCCATCTGTTGATTCTTGGGGAATCATGATCAATTAAATATCAAATATTTCTGAAGGTCAAATCATTATTACCACTTCAACCCTGTTTCCCATATTGGTAATCTGCTCATTTGGTCCCTGGTAGTCAAACGTTGTTTTTTGGTCTTTGCTCTTCTGGAGGAAGAGCATTTTTTTTCTTTCTTTTTTTTTTTTTTAATTGAGTATAGTTGATTTACAATGTTGTGTTAGTTTCAGGTGTACAGCAAAGTGACTCAGTTATATATACATATATATCTATTTTCTTCAGATTCTTTTCCCTTATAGTTTATTTCAAAATACTGAGTATAGTTCCCTGTGCTATACCGTTAAAAAAAAAATGCTGCTTACTCTTAAAGTCCTGTTTTTTCAACTGAGAGAAAGAAATGATTCCTACAAGTGGGAAATCTTCCATTAAAACCTTTCAAATAATTGAAAGTCCAGCAGCAGGCTTACCCCTCCAGGAGGAAGAGCATTTCAACAGCAGCATCTCCTGCCTTAATTCTCAACTTTCACAGGAAAGTCACTACAGAGATTTAAACAATGCCAATGCTCCCCTCACCAATGTATTTTTTTTTCACACCTTCCTGAGAGAAGTGTCATCTGGACACTTTCCAAGGACCTGCTTAGGGAGTGGATAAGTGAGTTCTAGAATCTCAATTTATTTATTGTGGGACAGAGTTAAATGCAGGCTTCAATCAGTATCAGTTAACTTCTGCTGCATAATTAATCTCTCAAAAACAGTAGATTAAAACCATAATGTTATTTCTGGGTTTTGGGGGCAGTTTTTTTGGGGTTTAAAGCTGAATGACCTAGGATAACCTCATTCACAAACCAAAAGATTTGCCTGAGACTGTTGAGACTTTTCTCCAAGTCTCCAAGTGACCACTCATCCACCTGTAACTAGCCTAAGCTTGTTCAATGGCAGAATGTTACCCAGCAGCAAGAGGGTGCAAATCCCAATGTACATGTACTTTTCAAACCTCTGCTTAGATCATGTTTGCTGAAGTCCCATTGGCCAAAATGTTACATTGCCAAGTCCAGATTCAAGGAGTAGAGAAATAGTGAAGTCCTTTTGATGGAAGAGGTGGCAAAGTCCCATTACAAAGGGATGGGTGTACAGGAGTGAAAGGAATTATTGAGTAAATTTTGCAAACAAATTATCACAGAGTTAACCAACAGAGAAAACTGTAGAGCCATTCCCAGTTGTGCCAGAGAAAGCTAGCTTCCTCAGATAAGGAAGGAAGAGTTGCCATAAAGACAGTGCCAGTTAGATGTGGGGCTTTAAGGTGATCAGATTAATCCAAACTTTCCCACATATTCCCAACTTACTCTTTATATAATTGTCACATAAGACGTAGCGAGGCTGTGAATTCAACTTACACTGTAATTTTATAAGACACAGGATGGATCAAAGTGTGGATCTGACTTTTTTATACATTAGTCCCACAGCCACAATACCTAAGAGATTCTTGTCTCAGTCATCTAAGCTCTCTGGTTCCATGATTGTGCTTTGATCAGATAATTTAAACTCTCTATAATAGTCATAAGCCATTGTCTCACTTCACAGTCCCAGTAGTCATTATTACCACAATTAAAATTTACTGAAACACTTTCTCACTCAAAGCCTTTTCTTCAATAGAAAATTTGTTGTTGGCAACAACAGGTGATAATTTAAATAATGCTCTTGTTACGGCATGCCATGGATTATTAATATCCATGTCACCGGCAATTATGCCATCACTGCTTTCAAATACAACTAGATCAAATAACACATCCCAGCTTTCCATATATAAAGGTATATTTCCTGCAACCACTACTGACACCAAATATTTTATCAGTTAGTATTTGGTCAGGAAAACACTAACACACTGTGTATTTCAAGCAAGAAAGAATTTAATAGAGGGAATTCTTTATTTAAAAATTGATGGAGTTGATGGAGGAGCAAAAGTCAAAGAAGGATGCTTCTACCTCTCAGAGAAGTAGGAGGTTTCTGTTAACCAGGTCAAAAACCACAGGAAATCTCTGTTTAAGTTCACAGCTGATGCAGTAAAGTGCTATAAAATCTCATTGGTCTAAATCCCGATGGAAGGAAACTAATGACACCTGCAGTTATTTTGCCTTCCAAATCTTTAATAAGTGCTTTTCATTGGCAAAATATAAACTGGAGCCGTACTGTCAAGAGATTCTGGAAATTGTAGTTCCTGGATACTTGGGAAGAGCAGACAGGAAAGGTGGAATATTGAGACTGAGTGGGAGTAGAAACTGAAAAAGAAAAGGGAAAATAAAATAAATGTAAAGAATAAAGAGGCCTTGTACAGATGATAACAATGTGCCCTGAATTAGGGAATATAAATAAGTCAACTCTGTACCTGAGATCCAGTGGGGGGGAAAAAAAAAAGAAATAAAGAAGTTCATTCACTACATATAGATAGAGCTCTTAGGGAAAATAATGTGTATATTCATATCAAAGTTAAAAAAAATGATATCTTCTTCTTTCTTACTTAAAAGAAATTATCCAAAAGAAAAAGAACACTGTGTGCATTAAAAGTCTTTTTAGTATTAAATATGAGGAAAGTATAATTGAACCTTGATATTCCCAAGAGCTACATCCTGAGAACTTTGAGTAGTCCAGATTTGTGAATTTGTTTACTTTTCCCTTTAATTTGGTCATTTCTTTAATATTTTGAGGCTATGTAGATTACATACAACTTTAGAATTGTTCTATATCCCTGATATATCGACATTTTATCATTATCAACTATCCGTCTTTTGCTACAGTAATACTTCTGGACTGTATGTCTACTTTGTCCATTGCTATTAGTATAGCTATTTCAGCTTACTTTAGATTATGATTCCAAGTCATAGCTCTTTCCATCATTTTATTTTCAAAATTTCTGTACCTTTGTATTTAAGGTCTGTTTCCTATAGGTATCATATTGTTGCTTTAGGTTTTTAATCCAGTCTGTTATCTTAGTCTCTTAATAATGGCATCTAGTCCATTTACATTTAATATATCTATTAATATATTTGAACTTAAACTACCACCCTACTATTTGTTCTATATTTGTATCACTTATTATTTTCCCTTTACTCCCTTTTCTTGCCTTCTCTTGGACATATCAAAGGTTTTTTTAAGATTTCAGTTTCTCCCATATTAGCCTGTTAGATATATACTCTTATACTACTTCCTTTTAGTGGATTAGGATTAGAATATTCATCCCTGACTTTGTAAAGTCTAACATAAATTATAATTTTTAATTCCTAAAATGAACATGAACTCGAAAACATTTTAAACTCCATTTATCTCTCTCTCTCTCCTTTTGGTCTTTTTCATCATTTATTTTATTATATTTATATTTTAACCTCCCAAGACATTATTATGATATTTTATGAAACAATAATAATTTATGAAAACAACAGTAGTTTATTTTTAGCCACCTATTTATCCATTCTATTGTTTTGTGTTCCTTTCTATAATTTTTTTCCCATCTGGGATAATTTTACTTCTGTCTGAAAAACTCACCAGAGTATTTTTAGTGGAGGCACATTGATGACAAATTGTTTCTGTTTTTATATAACTATGACTTTATTTTGTCTTCATTTTAAATATTTTCTCTGGGTATAGAATTCTAAGTTGACAGTTTTTTTTCTTTCAAAACTAAATACATTATACCATTGTCTCCTGGCTTTGTTTGTTTCTCTTGAGAAATCAGCTAAAAGTCTTACTGTCATTCCTTTGAAGATTCCTTTCAAGGTTTCTTGAGCTGCTTTCAAGTTTTCTTTGTCTTTGGTGTCTCAAGTCTTACTATGATATGCTTAGGAGTAGATTTCTTTTAATCAGTTTGGTATTTGTAGTGATTATTGAATCTGTGGCTTGATGTATTTTGTCAGTTTAGGAAAACTTGTGGCTTTTTATCTCTTCAAACATTTGGTCTGCATCATTCACTCTCTTCTCTTCTTTTGAAGTTCAAGTTACAATTGGATCTTTTCAAAAAGCCCAATATGTTTATTATTTTCTGTATGTATCATTCTTTGCTCCTTACTTAAGTCTCTATGTCTTCTACTGATTGTATCCTAGTTTATTAACACCCATTCATCTGTGTTTCATCTAGTTTAAAATAGTTTATTTAGTTCTTAACTTCAGATACTGTAGGTTTAGTTTTCAAATTTATATTTGTTTCTCTTTTTTATAGACCATATCTCACTCCTAAAATTTTAATCATGTATCCTTTTTTCTTGAACATATTAATCACAATTTTATTAAATGTTTGTATATGATATCTCCAAATATAGATTTCCTGGTCTTTCTATTAACTGATATACTCTCTCTCTCTCTCTCTCTCTCTCTCTCTCTCTCTCTCTCTCATTATCTACTATATCAAAAACTTTTTATTAAATACTGGGAGCAGATGGACCATTACTGCTGGGAGTATAATTCAGTAAAATCACTTTGGGGAAGTGTTGCTGTGTCTATTTGAGCTCAACATATGCATATTCAACATAATTCAGCAATTCCACTCCTAGGTATATATGCAACAGAAAATGACTACATATGTGCACCAAAACATATGTACAAAAATAGTCATAACAACATTATTTGCAATAACTAAAAACTGAAAATAACCCAAATGTCTATTGACAGCAAGATCTGGATAAACCTTGGTAAAGATCTTACAGTAGAATACTATACAGTTATGAAAATAAACAAACTACTGTTACATGTAGCAACATGGATTAATCACACAAACATCATGCTGAATGAAAAAGGCCACACCAAAAGGTATATACCAGGGCTTCCCTGGTGGCGCAGTGGTTGAGAGCCCGTCTGCCGATGAAGGGGACATGAGTTCGTGCCCCAGTCCGGGAAGATCCCACATGCCGTGGAGCGGCTGGACCCGTGAGCCATGCCCCTCAAACCTGCTCTGCTCCTGGTGCTATTAGACCAAGAACTGGATACGAAGCAAAGCTCCTAACTCTTCCTGCTTCTTGTCTCATTGCCTGTTTCCCTAAGAAGCCTCTCAGCTCTCCCAAAATCTCAAACCAAGGAAAAAATTTCTTCCAGTTGGTCAGTCAAGCCAATCCCACTACCGACTATGCTTTTTACATTTTATGTGTTTTTCTTCCTTGATGAAGGCAGGAAGCCTGTTCCTCCTCACCATGGCTGTTTCTTCCTTCACTTCTTTGGAGAAGCCCCACAAATAATAGGTCCCACTGACATGATCCTGGGTTATAGGACATAACTATGGGTGCATAAGGCCTGCCTAGGGCCCCTTTTCTCAGCATTAAGGTGACCATGCAATCTATTGTTCATTCCAGGACACTTTTTTTTTTTTTTTTTTTTTTTGCAGTACGCGGGCCTCTCACTGCTGTGTCCTCTCCCGTTGCGGAGCACAGGCTCCGGACGCACAGGCTCAGCGGCCATGGCTCACGGGCCCAGCCGCTCCGCGGCATGTGGGATTTTCCCAGACCAGGGCACGAACCCGCGTCCCCTGCATCGGCAGGCGGACTCTCAACCACTGTGCCACCAGGGAAGCCCCAGGACGCTTTTAAGAGGGTGAAATTATTGATTAAATATAAAGAGAAGGAAATTATTAATAAAACCAGTTATCATTCTGAGATAACAGAGATAAGTCAGGACTGTCCCAAACAAAGAGATCATATGGATTCTCCAACTTAGCAGGAACAGGAGTGTAGCAAATATGGTAATCCTCCTCACAAAGGTTGTTGGCAGAAACCAGCTTTAAACATGAGTCCTCCCTTCCCTGATTTTCATTGATCCCAGCCAATGTGAAGAAATTAACCTCACAGTCCCTTACTTTCCCTTAGAAGACATCTTTATGCCTATAGTAGGCAAGGAAATTAGCCCTGGCCCCAAGCTTCCTCAAATACACTCTCTCTTGTCCCCAAGATATCAACCACCTGTACAAGAGCTCCCTCCGCTATTTCTTGCTGAAGGACAAACAACTTAATTACCAGCCCTATAGTCCTTGGGCCAATCAGACTATTATTGGATGAAGATATTTCAAATAAATAAGTGGGTGAATAGAATGAATGAATAAATACCAGATGGATCTACGTGATGTTCTTAAAAGACACAGGCATAAGAATCAAGATGACTGTAACCTTCTCTAATGGTCCTGTAACCTTCTCTAATGGTCCAACTGAATCCCAGTCCCACTTCCAAAAGAAACACATAATGCCTAGGGTTGGCCATGACAAGGAAAGCCCAGGGGACATTGCCTAAAACGTGACAAGACAAAATGACTAAGTCACCATTTACATAGCGGAGATATTTCCCTAGTGAACCTAGATCAGGCCAAGAAAAAGACAGAATCCTAAGGAGGGTAGAGACCTTGGCCATGCTCTTTAGATTCATAGACTAGACTGGCCTTAGAAATCATCTTGTTCATTTGTTAGTTTTTCTCAAACATTTTTGTTTACATATTTGAATGAGTGAGATTCAATTAGCCTACATCAATCTTACCAGAAGGCTCAAAATGTAAGTATGTAACAGAGGTGATAAGGGGTCTTCACCTTCTGCTCCTTTCCCCATCTGTCTAGATCCCTGAGGAGTTTCAGGAGTCTAGAATAAAAACAACTGCTCTGATCCAGCCCTTCATTTCTCATATGAGAAACTCTAAGCTCTGACGTACGTGTGGCTTGTTCATGGACCCAGAGGTACCCCCTAGCAACACTGCAGCCAGGCCCTAGTTCTCTCCTGACTTACAACCCAGTGGTCTCTCCATGACACCTGGAATTCTCAAACTGGGTGACACATGCTCCAGTGGTACCCAATGAGTGGTATGTCAGAGCAATTAGAGACCTCAAGATAAACAAAGCACATCCTGGAACATCAGCTTTATTCAGAAATTTGGTGTAGATTTGGAATAAAACAACTTCAGGTACAGTATATTATATAGTGCAAATTTTGTGCGAAACTATGAAAAAAAACACAATTTAAACGAAATATTGAGCTGTCGGAGTCACGACTGATTTTAGTGCCAAATTCCCCTGGAAGTACATATTCATTCCCCTCTTCCCTAATGGAGACTTCAGTTAAAAACTCTGCTAAGCTCTGCTCTACACCATGCTGCTCTCATGTCCCTGCCTTCAGTAAAAAGCCTGGATTACCAGCTGTGTGTCTTTGGGCAAGTTGCTTCACCTTTCTGTGCCTCTATCTCCTCACCTGTAAAATGAAGATAATAGTAGTACCCTGGGATTGTTCCTTAGAACAATGTCTGGCACATTGTAAACTGCCCTGTATATATTACTATTGTTTTATCATTAGTAAAATTGGTACATATTATTACTGTGCTATATATAATTAGCATATGAAATAATACATATGAATGTGCTGGGTAAACTTTAAAGCGACTTCAATGCATAAAGCATCATTATTACCATACTTGGCTCAGTAACTATGATATAGTCATAGGTCATAAAATTAACATGGACAGAATATTTACTCTTTATAAAATCCTGACAGTTTTTCTGTTTAGGGAATTGAAGAGAGCTGCCCAAATAGAATCCCAAGAGAAGAAAACTGCCTCAGAAGAAAGATGACCCTTAAATAAACAACCATAAACAGATTTCAGTATCATCATTAGAGCAACAAATCACCCTTCAAAAACGCCAGCTGACAGTTCTGTGATCCAGTACTGATGGGAAAGTAAACCCTGCTGGGGTGAAATAACTGAGGGAAATATGGCCGGATTAGATGTCATGCGATGAGTTTACATTCTATAATAATTTAAACAGTCATTGGATCTCCCAATCCTGCTTTATCCGGCTCTGCAGTGCTTAATATTTTGTAGCTGCTCTGATTTCTCTCCCTCTGCCCTAACTCCTGGCCCAGGATTTGTTTAGATAAACTGGATTTCCTGGGTGTGATTTGAAATAAATTATCCCTGTGAATGCCTGCCTCCCCACCAGGTTCCCACTGGTTTCTTGTACATACTGCTTTACTCTAAGTGCTTAGAAGCATTTTTTAATAGCAATTCAGCTGTGCCAAGAGAAAAGAACTAATCATTCATCTGCTGGTCCAACTAACCAGGAAGAATTGATTCAATTACCAGATTACACCCTGTGCCTTGTTGCAGCATGAAAAGTTGAGAGATAAGCCTAGTGTTTTAGTCGGGGCAAAAGTGGCAGCCCCGAGAAGGGCCAGAACGCAAGGCTGTCTCCGTGGCTTTTTGTGGCCCGTTTCAGCCTGGCGACTAGCAGCCCATTCCCTCTGTTGCTGTCTGGATTCATTCATGAAATTCCACTTTCATATTTTCGTATGAAATTTGAAAATCATATTTATGATTTTGCATTTGTTCTCTACCATTCATTGTTTGCCCTCTCCCTGTCTGCTTATACAAGGAAGCCACATAAAAAGAAAAAGTAAGAGACCTTAGAAATTAATTCCATGAAATGAGAATGTACTGTGTCCACAGCAGAGTGGGGAGCACACAAGAAGGGGCGGTCATTCACTCTTGAAAATGTGACAGCTTCTGGGTGTCTCAGATCTAAAGTGGTGGTGGGGAGTTTTCTTTTCCAGCATCCAAAGGTTGTCTTTCTTCTTGATCTGTGTAGCAAGAATCTTCTTCTGAAAGACTATCCAAGTTCACCAAGTGTTCGATGTTAATATTCAGCTCCCAAATCTGGGTAATTCATTCAGTATTTTCACTGCCATTGAGGCTAAGAAAATATAAAAATTTAAAGGGAGCCTGGAGATTATCAAATCCAACATTATTTTACGGGTGGGGAAACAAAGGTCATATACAGGTAGGTGGCCGAGCCAAGACCAGAGCCTCAAGAACTCTTCATTCCCTAGTCCAGAGAATTTTCACAGCAATCTGCTCCCTGAGTCCCATGCATTCCAATCTTATCCTAAATCCCTGATGGAGCTCAGACTCAGGAAAGCCCTGTCAGTGACAAAAAGAACACTGCTTCTATGGGCATAGATTCAGATCAACATTCTATATGACAAGAGTCTTCCCTTTGATCCAGAAAATTTCCACTTCAAGAAATATATAATAGCTTAGCAATTAATAATATGGACTTCATATTAATAAAAAAAAGATCTCCAAAGTATATATACAACACCAATCTTTAAATTACAAAGAAAGAGAAGATCTGAAGGATGCGTATCAGTTGTGAGAAGTATTTATTGGGTTGGCCAAAAAGTGCCTTCTGTTTTTTTAAGTAACAATAAAAGACATATTTTTCATTTTCACCAGGAACTTTATTGAAAAACATATTCACCCTTTTGTTCCACTACCTTCTACCATTCTTTAGGCAACTGCATAATTCCATCGTCCCAAAACTTTTTATCTTTTTAAGCAAAGAACTGTTCCAGGTGCCTTTTACAGTCTTCCAAGGAATGGAAATTTTTTCCATTAAGAGAATTTTGTAAAGAGCAAAATAAATGGAAATCTGAAGGTGCAATGTCTGGTGAATATAGTGGATGAAGCAGAACTTCCCAGCCAAGTTGTAACAGTTTTTGCCTGGTCATCAAAGAAACATGTGGTCTTGCATTATCTTGATGGAAGATGATGTATTTTCTGTTGACTAATTCTGCACGTTTTCGTCAAGTGCCACTTTCAGTTGGTCTAACTGGGAGCAGTACTTGTTGGAATTAATTGTTCGGTTTTCCAGAAGGAGCTCATAATAGAGGACTCCCTTCCAATCCCACCATATACACAACAACACTTTCTTTGGATGAAGACCAGGTTTTGGTGTGGTTTGTGGTGGTTCATTTCACTTGCCCCACGATCTCTTCCATTCTACATTGTTGTGCAGTATCCACTTTTCATCACCCTTCACAATTTGTTTTAAAAATGGAACAGTTTCATTATGTTTCAGTAGAGAATCACATGTGGAAATATGGTCAAGAAGGTATTTTTCGCTTAAATTATGTGGAACCCAAACATCAAAGTGATTCTCATAACCAAGCTGGTACAAATGACTTTCAATGCTTGATTTGGATATTTTGAGTATGTTGGCCATCTCCCATGTGGTATAACATTGACTTTTCTCAATTAATGTCTCGATTTGATCTCTATCAACTTCAACTGGTCTACCCGATCGCGGAGCATTGTCCAGCGAGAAATCTCCAGCCCAAAACTTCGCAAACCACTTTTGACACGTTCCATCAGTCACAGCACTTTCTCCATAGACTGCACAAATCTTTTCGTGTGTTTCAGTTGCATTTTTACCTTTCTTAAAATGATAAAGCATAGTATGCCAAAAATGTTGCTTTTTTTCCTTCCATCTTCAATATTAAAATGGCTACACAAAAATTCACCAATTTTGGTAAATGCACGCTGATATGACAGCTGTCATGTACAATCTAACAAAATTGTGTTGAATGAATTTAAAGACAATTAAATGCTACTAGAGCTATCTTATGGAAAAATCTGAAAGAAACTTTTGGTCCACCCAATATTTCTGGTTAATCGGATCATGAAAGAGGTTTTCCTCTTCATGCTTTTTTATGAGTTTTTTCCAAGTTGTATACACTAATTATGTTTTGATTTTAATTTTGTAATTGGGAAAAATATTACTTGTACCAAATATCTCAATGAACATTCTTTCATTTCTGCTCTTGGACAATCCCTCTACAGAGTGCTTCTTTGAACCAAGTTTTCCAGTTTGTGAAGGGATTGGATTCCCACTATCATCACCACCAAACTCCTGATCCACTCCAACACCTTGCTCCTAGAGGCTGCATGCTGTTTCCTATACCTCCTCCAAAAGGCATGTTCTCAGGATCTACTGAGCCCCTACCATGAAGGGGGTGATTAGCAGAAAGGCCAGTATTTTTAGTCCTCAGAGTTCTAGCATCTGATGTGAGATAAAACCACAGTGCTAACTTCCCTTGGCAATCCCACTGACCACTGACTTGAATGGTTCCTTTGCTTGGTGACCCAGTTGGATGCTCAAGTTTGACCTTTTCCTGTCCTTGATGGAATCAGCTTCTTCAGCTGGGTCAGGTTCCCCAGTTCAAAGCCCCCTTCCTAGTTCCAGCTTCCTCTGGTGGTTCGTCAAATCCACTGGTTGGGAACCTAGCATACCTTGAGTCTGTATCTACTGGAGCCATGACATACAGAATCAACTGAGGTTGCAGTCCTTCAGAGAAAACTCCTGGGAAGAGACACACATCCTCCAACTGTAGACACATGGCAGAAAACTAGTAACAGCATAAGGTTGTGTGTTTAAAGAAATGCTTGGCAAGTGTGGTTGAGCTTTAAATGAATAAATTCCATTTTACCACAGACACAGACAAACCGTGGGGCTCTTCTAGGACTTGTTGGCAATTTATGGCTCTTGGAGATGTCATCATATAAGATTAAACTTTACTAATTTAGCAGGAATCAGATGAGAACAATGAATCACCCAGTAGGAATACTACTTCTAACCCCTTATCACCTCAGTAATTTCAGGAATTTATAAAAGAGATTTAAACATAATTTTAGGCACTCGTATTTCTGAAGTTCTTTCTGGGGACTCTTCAAAGTAAAAAAGTCAGCTCAAGAAGAAAATCAAACCAGAGCTCTTAGGCAAGTTGGCTTCCCTTAAGCCCCAGTCCTCTATAAAAAACTTTTAAAAATAAAGTTTTCCCTCCAGAGTATAAGAGAGAACTCTTAGATGGGGTTCATGGGACAGAGGGATGGAGAAGGGGCAGTGGAAAATGAACATCACTGGCCCGCCTTCTATGAGAGGAGACCATAGCTTTAGCTTTGCCCATTAAAATCATGTGAGCATACAAACTTTTGGCAGAAAATTAAATGATGCAAACAGATGTAGATAGCAGCATCTTAATGCCCAAAGCGATTTGTCTTAAAATATAATTATATAAAATAGAAAAAACAACTTTGTTTCTGAGCATCTGTTTTTATCTTAAGAGAAACTATCAGAGACAAGAGGGTGAGATTGCTTTTGGAGACGTGTGAACCCAAATCAAGCAGAACAGGTACGAGGGGATGGTTCTGGGGCTCAGGGTACAAGAGTCAGACCGAGAGGAAAGACAGCAACTCAGGACGCAGCCTTGCCAGCAGCTGCAGCAGAATGTGGCAGGATCTAGCCAGGGCTTTTTCAGGATCATCCACTTCCTAAGTACTGGGATACCTCAGCCCGAGGCAGGACTGTTCAAAGTCATTGAGTAGGGCCTGCTGATTCTGGCACCAAATCCAATATCTTTGTGGAATATTTGTTAGCACATTCTACAGCTTCAAAATGTCAGACGATACAGGGAGAGAAAGGCACCTGAGGCCAAGAACCAGAATTGAATTTCCTATAAAAATAGCAACACTACAGAAACCTCTATTCCCTACAGTTCTTCCATGCAAACCATACCCAAACCACAACCCAAAGACGTAGGGGAAGCGACTCGGGGATGGATCATGGGGTCCATGAATTGGAGACTATGCAAATACTTGATGGCAGAATAGTAGATAGGATATTACATCAGTTATGGTTTCTAAAAGTACATTTTTTTCTATTTTACATATAAATGCAATGATAAAGTTCTATAAGGATACACCAGTCTGATAACAGTGACTACTTCTAAATGTGTATGCTCTGTAAGAGGTATCTGAGGAGATATAAAAAGGCTTCCTGGATTAGGTGGGATTAATTTTGAAGTATAAATAGGAAATACCTAAGCAAACAAGAGAAAGATGGTATTCCGGACAAAAGGTGCAACTTGTGTAAAACCATAGGAATATGAAAGAGTTTAATATTCCAGGATAATTACAAGTAATTCAGTATGGCCAGAACATAGGGTCCATGGGAGGGATGTATCAGAGATGAGGCTGGAAAATCAGGCAGGCATTTGATCTTTAAGGGCCTAGGGTTTAATTCCAAATAATTTTAATTTTCTTCTAAAGACTATAGAAAGCCTATATTTGATTACAAGTAATAGAAGCATCATCCAAGAATAATTCAAATAATAAGGATATCACTGTCTCATGTATTAGTCAGCTCTGATGCAGCAACAAAAGTCCCCAAAATTTCAGTGGTTTACAACAGAGAAGTGTATTTCTTGCTCACACTTCATGTCAGCTGTTGGTGGACAGTGGCCTTTCTTCTGTGCCAGGTGTCTTCCTTATTCCAGGATTCCAGCTGAAGGAGCACTTCTCTCCATTCTTATGACTTATTTGTCATTATTATGCCAGAGGGAAAAGGGAAATGGTGGAACCATGCAATGACACAAAATTTCTGTGTGAATATGGTGTCACCTCCATTTACTCTTCATTGGGCAATTCAAATCAAGCTAAGCCTTAAATCAATGTTGTAGATAATTACACTCCTTCCCAGGGGGCACCTCAGCTCACATGGCCATGGGTGGGAATGTACAAACTGCTTACAGGGAGGGGAGTAGCAAATAATTGGGAATGTAACACAATTCTCCATAACTCACATAACAAGAAGTACAGAGGTAGATGGCTCCAGGGTTGGTTCAACAGTTCAGTGACACCATTGTGGACAGTCTCTTCCCATCTTTCTGCTCTACTATTCTCATCATGGTGACTTTTGTCCTCACCCTTATCCCCTCATTTTACAAGATGGCTGCTTAAGCTCTAAACATTACATCTTCAGGCAACCACATCAGAGGTAGGAAGGAAGGCTTCCATCATCATCATCATCATCTTTCTTTCACTCTCTCTCGCCCTCTCTCTCCCCTCCCTCTATCTCTCCTTCTGTCTTCATCAGGATGATTCCCAGAAGTCCTCAGAAGACTTCATCTGTGATTGCAATTGCCAGAAGTGGGTCACTACCCCATTCCTCAATCACTGGCATAGGCTAACAGAATTAACATGTTTGGTGTAAAGCAGCTGAATCTGGAGCAGAGACCTATTTCCCTGAGCACAGTTCTGCCTCATTCATGAACAAAATTAAGATGCTGTTACCAAAGGAAAATAGGGCTTGGCTTTTAGATAGGCTAACATTGTGTCTAACAAAGAGGTTTTTAAATAGAAGAGTGGCATGCTTATATGTACACTTTTTAAGGTCTCTTGACTGAAGACTGAAGGGTGATTTTAATGGGCATGAGATTGAAGACAGTAAGACCACTTAAAGGACCAAGGAAGCCCAAACATAAGGACTGAGATAAACGCAGCTGGCATTACTTATTGGATGACTAGAGACCCATAGAACCCCTCAGATATAGAGTAAAACATAATTAGGGC
The DNA here is from genome assembly GCF_005190385.1 of Monodon monoceros. Classification (NCBI taxonomy): domain Eukaryota; kingdom Metazoa; phylum Chordata; class Mammalia; order Artiodactyla; family Monodontidae; genus Monodon; species Monodon monoceros. The sequence continues at coordinate 18,779,827 of NW_021703774.1, read as the reverse complement.
AGCAAGACTACCTCCAGTCTCTACATGGTAAAGAAGCTGAGATTTCCAGTCCTCCAACTCTAAGTTCAAGGTTCTCAGGTCGTCAGATATCTGCCATCACTTTGGCCATGGACTTCAACTTGCCAATGTGGGAAACCCACAGATTATCAAGGGGGAATTCCCTAATTCTGTAAAAACCAAGATTGTGATGCTAAATGAAAGGCCATTGTGATTAGTCACAAAGTATGAATCATGAAATAAAGTAGTTTGATGTCTTCCTATTATATTTAAGCACAGATGCCCAGATGAGTGTTATTCCTTCAACATGTGATCCTTCTGAAGCTACAGTCTTCTAATGCTTTTGGATTTCCCCTCAGAGTCTTGAGCATGCATTTACAAATGTCTTAAGGAAAAGTAAATCTCTCTCTTATGAGGGCTCATTTGTTTTTGTTTTTACTAATAACCAAAGCACAGGCTTCCTAGTGAATAAAGTAGACATCCATTCGAATGACAATGTTGGGTCAAAAATAAGATGGGACGACAAAGCTAGAAAAATCTGTGTACTTGACTCTAATATAACAAAACTATAAGAGCAGAAACAGAATATTGAGATTGATCATATTCGTGGTTTATCAATCAATTCAGAAGGCAAGTTTACTAGTGGTTAGAACTTCTTAGTCTTAGTCTTTTCCCTTCCCTGTCCTCCCAACTTGGAGCCCAGGTAGATGGGCATCACCCAACTTATATATGTAGAGTATTTATCATTCATAAAGTCCTTTCATGTGCATCGTCCAATTTAATTCTTTTTTTATATTTGTTTTTCCAGTTTATTGAGAAATAATTGACACACATCACTGTATAAGTTTAAGGCAGACAGCATGATGGTTTCATTTACATATATTGTGAAATAAGTACCACTATAGGTTCAGCTAACATCCATCTTCTCATATAGATGCAAAAAAAAGAAAAGAAAAAAATTTTCTCCTTATAATAAGAACTATTAGAATTTATTCTCTTACAACTTTCCTGTGTATCATACAGCAGAGTTAACTAGAGTCATCCTGTTGTGAATTACATCCCTATACTTATTTACCTTATAACTGGAGGTTTGGACATTTTGAACACCTTCCTCCAGTTCCCTCTCCCCTAGCTCTCCACCTCTGGTAACCACACGTCTGATCTCTTTTTCTATGAGTTTGGTTGCTCTTTGTTTTGTTTCTGTTTTGTTTTTATATGTGTTTTTTTATATTCCACAGATCTTACAGTATTTGTCTTTTTCTGTTTGATTTATTTCACTTAGCATAATACCTTCAAAGTCCACCACCTACATGGGGGTCCCTCCCCACCAGGATCCTTCTATCAACTCACCACTCACCTAGAGGTTTCATTAGGCCCCATCTCAGAATCACTGGCTTTAAGGCTTCTGTCCACAAAGTATCTGCTTTGCAGCCACTCTTACTTTTTGCCCTTTTCCTGAGGGATCCCCATTTAGAGGCACTGATATGACTGGCCTACTTGATTTGGGGCAAGAACCAGAATTTACCTGTGTTGTCAAAAATGCCCTGCAAGAGGAGGCAAACCTAACCTATGGTGGGAAAAAAAAAAAACACCAAAAAAAACCCACACCAATGCTACAGGAGGTAGAGACTAACTGGGAGGGAGCATGAGAGAACTTTCTGGAGTGATGGTAATGTTCTATACCTTGATAGGGGTTTAAGTTAAATGGATGTATGAATTTGTAAAAACTTCATTGAACAATACACTTAAAGATTTGTGCCTTTGTGTGGAAAATTCATCCTCCACTTAAAAAAAGACTAAATAAACACTGCATTCTAGTTAATGAAAGCATAGTGAAGTGTTTAGAAGTAAATTGACCTGATGAAATGTATTACTTTGTAATGTATCAAAATCTAAGGTGGAGTTTTGGATGGATGGAGAGATGGAGAGGTGGATGGATATGTGATAAACAAATACAGCACAAATTAATTGTATAATCTTGGTGGTGTTTAACTGTAAGATTCTTTCAACCTATGTTTGGAAATTTTTTATGATAAATTATGAAGACGGGGTGGGAAATGACTACCAAAAATGTTTTTTCAGTGCCTTAATACCTACACATACTTGGTTTCAGACAGTCATACCCATGCCACAAGACAAGCCTGATTATTTTGTGTAACTACCATAATCATGGTGCCCTGAATTCCCAGCAAAACCTCTTCACTGGATGCCCCAATGTATAGATACTATCTTCTAAATTCTGAGCACAATATTTCAAACAGAACATTCTTTAATCAATAATTGTTATACCATAGTCCTTCAACAATTGCAAAAAATAAATTCTTGAAACCCTAATGGTATGAAAATTGAAGAATTTGAAATCTTATTTAAAAAATAGTGCTCGGAGACAGAGATTCCAAAAGAACCTAAAGAAATACTTTCCTGTGTAAATCAGCTATACTTCTATATTTAAAAAAAAAGAAAAGAAAAGAAACAAACTTTCCTAAATATTTTCATATTTAACAAAACTCAAAAACAGCAAAGTAAATAAACTATTTTTTTAATATTTCAAAATAATCATTAGTACAGCAAAATCAAATATTTACCATCCCTTTCTCACTAGACCATGTTTTCTCAACCTCAGCACTATTAGCATTTGGGGCCAGATAATTCTTATTTGTGTGGAGTTGTCCTGTGCAATGTAGGGTGTTTAGCAATATCCCTGGCCTCCACCCACTAGATGCCAGTAATACTGGTCTCAGTTATGATAACCAAAATGTCTCCAGATGTTCCCAAATGTCCCCAGGGCAGAAATTGCCCCTGGTTGAAAACCACTGTGCCAGATCCTTTTCTCAATAATTCTTTTTCAGTATTTCAATGAGTGGCTTGTAGGTTCATTTTGCTTTATCCTGGATAATTCACACATCAGGAGGCACCAATTCTGTACATTTTTCAATTGATTTACATGCCTAGTGTTGTTGTATTTATAGAAAATATTTAGGTTGTTTGTGTGTGTGTGTGTGTGTGTGTGTGTGTGTGTGTGTTTTAAGCAAATGGGCTCCTACTGTGTTATTTGCATTTGCTTTAAAAATAAAAGCTTAATATGTCTTAGAGACCTACCCATGTTAGTACAAACAGGTTAATTGCACTTTAACTACTAAATGCAACAAATATTCAGTATTACTGGTAGGATATATCAGTTTACTTTGGCCTTCGTGTTGATGGGCATTTTGTTTGTTTCCCATTTTTCAGTATTGTAAACAACACTGCAGTAAATGTCCTTGTGCATGCTTTATTCCTTTTACTATTACCTCAGTCACACATGTGTTTTCCAAGGGAGAAGTAGGATACTAGGTTATAGAGTAAAAGCACTTAAAACTCTAATGGATGCTGCCTAACTCTTTTCCGACGTTGCTCTACAATTTTACTTCCATTGACAGTATCAGAATGCCCAAATCTTTCAGTTGTCCATATTTAAAAGGAAACATAGGTTGAAAAGGGGGTCTTGAATTGAGCCATGTTGAAGTTATAACCAGTGTGCACCCTGTCATAGGCAAGTGCCTTGGAGTCTACTCTCTATCTACTGCCTATTGTCAGTGTACTGGCTGACAACTGAAGGCCAGTGTACTGGCTGACAATTGAAAGTCAGTGTACTGGCTGACAATTGAAGGTGTTTTTGGCTGACTGTGGCAAGAGTAAGGATACAATACATAAAATCCTTCCTCTGCTCTCCCCTGTCTGAACCCACAGCATCCTCAGGTTTTGCAGTCATGTTTTGGTGACTTGGCAGGTGAAGAAGGTGGGATGCATATGTGATCTGGAATACCATGGGATGTTGGTGCTAGCCTGGGCTCCAGCAGTGCCTGGGAGCTCTGAGAGGCCTTGAAGGAAGTATGGAGAGAAACCAGCGTTCTTGACCTTCATTGATCCATGATTAGACACAACAGAAAACAGGGCCAGAACACAAATGTGGAGTCACAGAAATATTTGTTAGGTTTAACCGGGATGGGAAACCCGTTAGGTTAAGCCTCCCATCTGGAGCAAGTATTCAGAGCTCTTACATCCCTTTGCCTGGTTCTCCTGGCAGGAACTCAGGGACTGCCAAATTCAGATATTCTTGAAACTATCATTCTACTCATTAAGTACTTACTGAGCACTTTCTCTGTTCCAGGCACTGTGATTAGTACTGGGAAATTAAATGTGAACAACATACACTCCAGCTCTCACAGAATGTATGGTCTGATGGTGAGGGAAGGGCATGGTGGTGTCAAGCTGATGCAGTGCAACGTTACAGGTACTGACGGATAAGAGAAGTTCTTCTCCTGGGATGCGGGAGGTCAGTGTCCCCGTTCCTGAGGGCCTGAATGATGTGAATATTTCTATCCAGTGTTTCTGAGAATGTGTTGGGGCTGATTCCTTGTCAGTCTGTGACCCAGTGAGGCACTGAGCCTTGGAGAGGGACGTAGCTGGATTAGGAGGAGATTCAATCCTCCTACCAGCAAAATAGTCCATGACACCATATCACTCAGAGTCTAGAAAAGATGTTGCAAAGGTGGTGTGGGGGCTGTCATGGCTCTTTCAGGCATGAAAAGACCCAAGGGGCATTTCTGGCTGGGGTAATATCCACAGGGGCCCCAGAGTTGCCTTTTGAGGAAAATTTCCTGTACTATTACATCATTGCTAGAGATGTAAGCTCTGCTGAAAGAGTTGTAACCCCTCCTAGGTCAGAACAGGCATCCTAGGGATTCTCCTGCCAATACCAAGAGTGACCAGGCACTGCACAGGGCAGCCAAAGGAAAACAGTGCCCAGGAAAGTCCCTGTGTCCATAGGGACAGCATGGATAGTCATGCCAACTTTGGCAGCTATAAATTTTGGATCCAAAGTAGAACATGGGGTCAAAACTTCCTCTTAGCAATAATTCCTTTCCCCAAAGTTCTAATATGTCTAAGTTTGTTTTTGCATGTCTTACTGAAATTATGAAAAGCTCAGAATTGTGAGTCACTCAAAGTGGGCATAATTAGAAAAAGTTAGGAGACTTGGTTTTGGGAACAGAAATGAACCATCATGACAGATACAGATGCAGTCTTAGGAAGTACCCTATTTTTTTTTTAACATCTCTACTGGAGTATAATTGCTTTACAATGGAGTGTTAGTTTCTGCTTTATAACAAAGTGAATCAGTTATACATATACATATATCCCCATATTTCTTCCCTCTTGTGTCTCCCTCCCTCCCACCCCTCTAGGTGGTCACAAGGCACCGAAATGTCACAATTTGTATGGAAACACAAAAGACCCAGAATAGCCAAAGCAATCTTCAGAAAGAAAAATGGAGCTGGAGGAATCAGGCTCCCTGACTTCAGACTATACTACAAAGCTACAGTAATCAAGACACTATGGTACTGGCACAAAAACAGAAGAAATATAGATCAATGGAACAGGATAGAAAGCCCAGAGATAAACCCACACAAATATGGTCACCTTATCTTTGATAAAGGAGGCAAGAATATACAGTGGAGAAAAGACAACCTCTTCAATAAGTGGTGCTGGGAAAACTGGACAGCTACATGTAAAAGAATGAAATTAGAACACTCCCTAACACCATACACAAAAATAAATTCAAAATGCATTAAAGACCTAAATGTAAGGCCAGAAACTATCAAACTCTTAGAGGAAAACATAAGCAGAACACTCTATGACATAAATCACAGCAAGACCCTTTTTGACCCACCTCCTAGAGAAATGGAAATAAAAACAAAAATAAATAAATGGGACCTAATGAAACTTAAAAGCTTTTGCACAGCAAAGGAAACCATAAACAAGACCAAAAGACAACCCTCAGAATGGGAGAAAATATTTGCAAATGAAGCAACTGACAAAGGATTAATCTCCAAAGTTTACAAGCAGCTCATGCAGCTCAATATCAAAAAAACAAACAACCCAATCCAAAAATGGGCAGAAGACCTAAATAGACATTTCTCCAAAGAAGATATACAGATGACCAACAAACACATGAAAGAATGCTCAATGTCATTAATCATTAGAGAAATGCAAATCAAAACTACAATGAGATATCATCTCACACTGGTCAGAAAGGCCATCATCAAAAAATCTACAAACAATAAATGCTGGACAGGGTGTGGAGAAAAGGGAACCCTCTTGCACCATTGGTGGGAATGTAAATTGATACAGCCACTAAGGAGGTGCCTTTTGCATGAAGTTACTCTGTGCAGAGTAAAGTCCTTATAAACCTGGGTGTGTGGGTGGGAGTGGGGGAGGGAGCTAAAGACATCTAAGCAGAGAGAAGATTATTAGATAAGGATTAGTGAAAGCTTTCTCTGTCTCAAGCTCCAGGGTTCCTATGTTCCTTCTAGCAAAAAGAGCAGGCAGTAAAACGTGGAGCCATAAAATTAGAGACATATTGGGCTTTGGGGTGAAGGACTTGGTACAGAATAGGTGCCTCTTGTTGTGTGAATTATCCAGGACAAAGCAAAATGAACCTACAAGCAACTCTTTGAAATCCTGAAAAAGAATTATCGAGAAAAGGATCTGGCAAGTGATTCTCAACCAGGGGCAATTTCTGCCTTGGGGACATTTGGGAAATCTGGAGACATTTTGGTTGCCATGACTGAGACAAGTATTACTTGTGGGTGGAGGCCAGGGATGTTGCTAAACATCCTACATTGCACAGGACAACTCCACACAAATAAGAATTAACTGGCCCCAAATGCTGAGGTTGAGAAACCATGGTCTAGTGAGAAAGGAAAATATTTAATTTCGCTATACTAATGATTATTTTGAAATATTAAAAAATTAAACAGTTTATTTACTTTGCTGTTTTTGTGTTTTGTTAAATATGAAAATATTTAAGTAATTTTGTTGCTTTTCTTTTTACTTTTTTATATAGAAGTATAGTTGATTTACATAAGAAAGTATTTCTTTAGGTTCTTTGGGAATTTCTGTCTCTGAACACTGTTTTTTAAATAAGATTTCATATTCTTCAATTTTCATACCATTTGGGTTTCAACAATTTATCTTTTGCAATTGGTGAAGGACAATTGTATAATAATAGTGGTTACCTTGGAGTTGAGGGCAGAGAAGAAGAGAGAGGAGCAGGAAAACTAAGGGTACTGGTCAAGAGAGATTATAGTCTTATGTGTAATATTTTAATTTTTACAAGGAGAAAATAACTTGCAAAATTAAAAATTAAATTTAAAAAGGGAGGGAAGGAAAAACTCAACATCTACCTCTGCAAGGGAAGGAAGGCTATTAGATGGAACTACGAGAAAACAGCAACTTTTAGAATTGGTGTATTGATATGAGGCAGGATTGTCCCTTTATATGGACAGAAAGGCATGGTTTAATTAATGTCACTGTGGTGGTCTCAATATAAAAATGTAAATCGTTCATTTTGAGAATTCTTCACTGGGAAGGCATTCTATGTATTAGGTGGAAAGATAGACTAGAAAATCTTTAGTGTGTAATTCCTAGAATGCAGTATAATCACCCAATAGATAATAACAGCAACCACACTCTACCAAACATTAGCGTGTGCCTGCCTCGGTGCTAAGTGCTTTACATTAGGCTTCTCAGTCAATTATCTTAAATCTGCAGGTGTGTGTAGGTATTCCCATTCTACAAGTGAGGAAACCAAGTTCAGAATAAGTAGTGAGCTGAGTTATAAAGCCAGGTCTGTCTTGGAAGACAGCAGGAGCAAGAAGAACTTCAATCCTGCAGCCTGTGGAACGAAAACCACATTCACAGAAAGATAGACAAAATGAAAAGGCAGAAAACTATGTACCAGATGAAGGAACAAGATAAAACCCCAGAAAAACAACTAAATGAAGTGGAGATAGGCAACCTTCCAGAGAAAGAATTCAGAATAATGACAGTAAAGATGATCCAGAACCTCGGGAAAAGAATGGAGGCAAAGATCGAGAAGATGTAAGAAATGTTTAACAAAGACATAGAAGAATTAAAGAACAAACAAACAGTGATGAACAATACAATAACTGAAATGAAAAATACACTAGAAGGAATCAATAGCAGAATAACTGAGGCAGAAGAACGGATAAGTGACCTGGAAGACAGAATGGTGGAATTCACTGCTGCAGAACAGCATAAAGAAAAAAGGATGAAAAGAAATGAAGACAGCCTAAGAGACTTCTGGGATGACATAAATGCACCAACATTCACATTACTGGGGGCCCAGAAGGAGAAGAGAGAGAGAAAGGACCTGAGAAAATATTTGAAGAGATAATAGTCGAAAACATCCCTAACATGGGAAAGGAAATAGCCACCCAAGTCCAGGAAGCACAGAGAGTCCCAGGAAAGATAAACCCAAGGAGAAACATGCCGAGACACATAGTAGTCAAATTGACAAAAATTAAAGACAAAGAAACATCACTAAAAGCAACAATGGGAAAACAACAAATAATGTACAAGGGAACTCCAATAACGTTAACAGCTGATTTCTCAGCAGAAACTCTACAAGCCAGAAGGGAGTGGCATGGTATATTTAAAGTGATGAAAGGGAAGAACCTACAACAAAGATTACTCTATCCAGCAAGGATCTCATTCAGGTTTGACAGAGAAATCAAAAGCTTTACAGACAAGCAAAAGCTAAGAGAATTCAGCACCACTAAACCAGCTCTACAACAAATGCTAAAGGAACTTCTCTAAGTGGGAAACACAAGAGAAGAAAAGGACCTACAAAAGCAAACCTAAAACAATTAAGAAAATGGTAATAGGAACATACATATTGATAATTACCTTAAATGTGAATGGATTAAATGCTCCAACCAAAAGACACAGGCTCACGGAATGGATACAAAAACAAGACCCATACATATGCTGTCTACAAGAGACCCACTTCAGACCTAGGGACACATACAGACTGAAAGTGAGGGGATGGAAAAAGGTATTCCATGCAAATGAAAATCAAAAGAAAGCTGGAGTAGCAATACTCGTATCAGATAAAATAGACTTTAAAATAAAGAATGTTACAAGAGACAAGGAAGGACACTACATAATGATCAGGAGATCAATCCAAGAAGAAGATATAAAAATTATAAATATATGCATCCAACATAAGAGCACCTCAATACATAAGGCAAATGCTAACAGCTATAAAAGAGGAAATCAACAGTAGCACAATAATAGTGGGGGACTTTAACACCTCACTTGGACGAATGGACAGATCATCCAGACAGAAAATTAATAAGGAAACACAAGCTTTAAATAACACAATAGACCAGATATATTTAATTGATATTTATAGAACATTCCATCTGAAAACAGCAGATTGCACTTTCTTCTCAAGTGCACATGGGACATTCTCCAGGATAGATCACATCTTGGGTCACAAGTCAAGCCTTGGTAAATTTAAGAAAATTGAAATCATACCAAGCATCTTTTCTGACAACAACACTATGAGATTAGAAATTAATTAAAGGGAAAAAACGTATAAAACACAAACACATGGAGGCTAAACAATACATTACTAAATAACCAAGAGATCACTGAAGAAATCAAAGAGGAAATTTTAAAAAAAATACCTAGAAGCAAATGATAATGAAAACACTATGATCCAAAACCTATGGGATGCAGCAAAAGCAGTTCTAACAGAGTTCATAGCAATACAATCCTACCTCAAGAAACAAGAAAAATCTCAAATAAACAATCGAAGCTTTCACCTAAAGGAACTAGGGAAAGAAGAACAAACAAAACCCAAAGTTAGTAGAAGGAAAGAAATCATAAAGATCAGAGCAGAAATAAATGAAATAGAAACAAAGAAAACAGTAGCAAAGATCAATAAAACTAAAAGCTAGTTCTTTGAGAAGATAAACAAAATTGATAAACCTTTAGCCAGACTCATCAAGAAAAAGAGGGGGAGGACTCAGATCAATAAAATTAGAAAAGAAAACGGAGAAGTTACAACGGACATTGCAGAAATACAAAGCATCATAAGAGACCACTACAAAGCAACTCTATGCCAATAAAATGGACAACCTGGAAGAAATGGACAAGTTCGTAGAAAGGTGTAACCTTCCAAGACTGAACCAGGAAGAAACAGAAAATATGAACTCACCAATCACAAGTAATGAAATTGAAACTGTGGTTAAAATTCTTCCAACAAACAAAAGTCCAGGACCAGATGGCTTCACAGATGAATTCTATCAAACATTTAGAGAAGAGCTAATTCTCAAACTCTTCAAAAAATTAGCAGAGGATGGAACACTCCCAAACTCATTCTACAAGGCCACCATCACCCTGATACCAGAACCAGACAAAGATACTACAAAAAAAGAAAATTACACACTGATATCACTGAAGAATATAGACGGAAAAATCCTCAACAAAATACTAGCAAACAGAATTCACCAACACATTAAAAGGATCATACACCATGATTGAGTGGGATTTATCCCAGGGATGCAGGGATTCTTCAATATACGCAAATCAATCAATGTGATACACCATATTAACAAACTGAAGAAGAAAAACCATATGATCATCTTAACAGATGCAGAAAAAGCTTTTGACAATATTCAACACCGTTTATGATAAAAACTCTCCAGAAAGTGGCATAGAGGGAACCTATCTCAACATAATAAAGGCCATATATGACAAACCCACAGCAAACATCATTCTCAAGTGTGAAAAACTGAAAGCATTTCCTCTAAGATCAGAACCAAGGTAAGGATGTCCACTCTCGCCAGTATTATTCAACATAGTTCTGGAAGTCCTAACCATGGCAATCAGAGAAGAAAAAGAAATAAAAGGAATCCAAATTAGAAAAGAAGAAGTAAAACTGTCACTGTTTGCAGAGGACATGATACTATACATAGATAATCCTAAAGATGCCACCAGAAAACTACGAGAGCTAATTAATGTTTGATAAAGTTGCAGGATACAAAATTAGTGTACAGAAATCTCTTGCATTCCTATACACTAACAATGAAAAATCAGAAAGAGAAATTAAGGAACAATCCCATTCACCATTGCAACAAAAAGAAATAAATACCTAGGAATAAACCTACTTAAGGAGGTAAAAGACTGGTACTCAGAAAACTATCAGACACTCTTGAAAGAAATCAAAGATGACACAAACAGATGGAGAGATATACCATGTTCTTGGATTGGAAGAATCAATATTGTGAAAATGCCTATGCTACCCAAAGCAATCTACAGATTCAATGCAATCCTTATCAAATTACCAATGGCATTTTTCACAGAACTAGAACAAAAATATTTTTAATTTGTATGGAGACACAAAAGACCCCGAATAGCCAAAACAATCTTAAGGGGAAAAAAATAGAGCTGGGGGAATCAGACTCCATGACTCCGGACTATACTACAAAGCTACAGTAATCAAGACAATATGGTGTTGGCACAAAAACAGAAATATAGATCAATGGAACAGGATAGAAAGCCCAGAGATAAACCCACGCACCTATGGTTAACTAATCTATGACAAAGGAGGCAAGGATATACAATGGAGAAAAGACAGTCTCGTCAATGAGTGGTGCTGGGATAACTGGACAGCTACATGTAAAAGAATGAAATTAGAACACTCCCTAACATCATAAACAAAAATAAACTCAAAGTGGATTAGAGACCTAAATATAAGACCAGACAGTATAAAACTCTTAGAGGAAAACATAGGAAGAACACTCTTTGACATAAAACATAGCAAGATCTTTTTTGACCCACCTCTTAGAGTAATGGAAATAAAAACAAAAATAGACAAATGGGACCTAATGAAACTTAAAAGCTTTTGCACAGCAAAGGAAACTATAAATAAGATGAAAAGACAACCCTCAGAATGGGAGAAAATATTTGCCAATAAATCAACTGACAAAGGACTAATCTCCAAAATATATAAACAGCTCATGCAGCTCAATATTAAAAAAACAAACAAGCCAATCCAAAAGTGGGCAGAAGACCTAAATAGACATTTCTCCAAAGAAGACATACAGATGGCCAAGAAGCACATGAAAAACTGCTCAACATCACTAATTATTAGAGAAATGCAAATTAAAACTACAATGAAGTATCACCTCACACCAGTTAGAATGGGCATCATCAGAAAATCTACAAACAACAAATGCTGGAGAGGGTGTGGAGAAAAGGGAACCCTCTTGCACTGTTGATGGGAATGTAAGTTGATATAGCCACTATGGAGAACAGTATGGAGGTTCCTTAAAAAACTAAAAATAGAATTACCATATGACCCAGCCAACCCACTGCTGGACATATACCCAGAGGAAACCATATTTCAAAAAGACACATTCACCCCAGTGTTCCTTGCAGCACTACTTACAATAGCCTGGTCATTGAAGCCACTTAAATGCCCATCGACAGACGAATGGATAAAGAAGTTGTGGTACATATACACAATGGAATATTACTCAGCCATAAAAAGGAACGAAATTGGGTCATTTGTAGAGACATGCATGGACCTAGAGACTGTCATACAGAGTGAAGTAAGTCAGAAAGAGAAAAACAAATATCCTACATTAACGCATATATGTGGAATCTAGAAAAATGGTACCGATGAACCGGTTTGCAAGGCAGAAATAGAGACACAGATGTAGAGAACAAACGTGTGGACACCAAGGGGGGAAAGCGGGGGGTGGGGGTGGGATGAACTGGGAGATTGGGATTTACATATATACAATAATATTTATTAAATAGATAACTAATAAGAACCTGCTGTATAAAAAATAATAAAATATTTTTTAAAAGCCAGGTCTGTCTTACTTCTAAGCCCACTTTCCTAAGCACTATGATATACTACATGAGAAATTAGGGGACTCTGCCCACTCAAAGTGGATTAGGGTTTTGTAATTAACACAGGGATGAATGGCCCTTTTCTAAAATGCTTCCCAGAGTTCCAAATAGCCCTACAGCTTACTGGGTACCATGGAATCATTTCTCTATGTCCAATAAAATGAAGTTGCCTCTAAAGAACATTTTTCTTGATCTGACATTCCTTAAATTCTGTCCCAGGAGCAGTGTGATAATGGAGCTTCATTGTCGTTTGAAAGAAGTTAGGGGAAAAGGGAAATGAGTCCCAGGTGGGGCAGATCTGAATGGTATAGCAGAGGATATGCTGTCCCCATGAATACAAGCAGCTGGGTGTCTGGATGCATCATAAAATTTTATTGTGAAGTGCACAGATGATGGACCCAGCTGCAAAACATCAGGAGTGTTTATCATGATCTCCCAGAGCATTCTGGCTGTGCTCCCCTTTGACACTATTTTTTGTGGGCTTAGCCTAATTGAGATGAAGACATCAAAATGACTTCAAGGTGCAGCCCTGCTGGGAGGCCTACCATTGGTTTCCCTCTCTGAAGGTCATCATATCATTTGTCATGATGGACTAGGCCAGTAGTGGGGAATAAATAGTATTAACACGAGAAGATGGCATGACCTGGAGTCAGTTTACTGAACTTTGCTGGGACATTTATATCTGACCAACTTCACCAGTTATCAAGCTCATAGGAGGACCATCCTATTGGCTATACTTGATCATTGGACAAGATCACCAAATGCTACCATGTTATACAACTATGCATATGTAATTTGTCTTTCAGAGAATGAGACAATCTATAGCGTAAAAATAGTTTTATTCTTTTCCTCTCTCTCCATCCATCCCATGTATGTGGGCCTTTACAAGCAGTTCTATCCTTGGTAATAATTCCTTCATTTAGATAAAACTTTGCCTTTTCCCTTAAAGATCATGACATTCTCAAACAGGGTTCCTCCTCTGAACCACAGAACACAGAAAATGTTTTGAATGACTCTTTTTTTCTCTCCCAAGGATAGTATATAATTAGTACCATTCTAGATGTATAGGAAAGAAGTTAAGTCATTACATACAAAGGATGCACTATACATTAGGACTGAATTTGCTTACTGAACTCCAGCTGAGAAACGTTTACTAACGCCTAAAGAATTATACAGCTATAGGATTAAGCCATAAAATCTCGTAATGAAAATGTCTCTTACAAATTGTCAAGTGCTATGGTTAACAGGGGGGAAGGGTTGGGGGGAGGGATAGATTGGGAGTTTGGGATTGACATGTACACACTGCTATGAATAAAATAGATAACCAACAAAGACCTACTGTATAGCACAGGGAACTCTGCTCAATATTATGTAACAACCTAAATGGGAAAAGAATTTGAAAAGGAATAGGTACATGTATATGTATAACTGAATCTCTTTGCTGTACACCTGAAACTAACACAACATTGTTAATCAACTATGCTCCAACATAAAATTAAAATTTTTTAAAAATTAAAAAAATAAACTCAGTAGTAGAAGAAAAAAAAACAAGTTGTCAAGTGCAGCATCCCCTTCTTATGCATTAATTCCTAATGACATCCTGAAAAGTGACCAACTAGCCTCTACCTGAACAGCTCAGCCACCAGAGGTAGCAAACATCATTTATGGAGAACCCTCACTGCCAGAGTTCTTCCTCTGAATGTGGAAGGAAAGGACCAGATTGTGGGGAACCTTGAGAGCTAGATCAAGACATTTGGACTCCAGCTCGTAGGTAGTGGTAACCCATCCACTCCCCCGCTCTCTGCAGGGCCAGCACAATCCCAAACATGTTCTCCTCTGATATTATTTCAAGGAGCAGCAGCCACAGAACTGCTGACAAGTATAGAAAGCTGATGCAAAACCAGCAGGTAGATGCTATCAATTGGTAATGCCATTCATCTCACTTATGGGGATTTACTTGGCAGGGTAGACAGAGCCTGGAGGAACGCTATCACTGCCTGTAACCTACCAAGATTTTCCCTGTACCTCCCTGGATAACTTGAAAATACCTCATTATGATGTCTTATCTTGTTTTCTCACATCATGCCTGGGCTGAGGTTTCAGGTGTCAAGTTGCAGCCTGAAGGGAGATTTATGGTCCCGTTATCAGCTCTAGACAGCAAGAGGCTGTGGCCACATGGTAGGGAAACAATAGCCCTGCAGGGAAGACCACAAGTAGGGCTGCTGGTCAGCACCTGGAATCACCTGTGCCCACACAGTCCCTGTGGGCACGTGGACTGGGCTGAGTGCTGGAAATAGAAATGTCCCACAGGTCCTGGGAAAACAGCTCGAACCACTCAAATGCTATAAGTACAGTCAATTATTGGCTCAGATGGTATTGACTACAGCTAAATCCACTGTCACATATTTCAGAGGTGTTAAATCATTCCAGCAACATATAAAATGGAAAGCCTAGCACAGCTGTTTGGGACTAAGGAGGTCATGATAAATGGAGAGGGAGTGAGAGAAGTAACCCCGCCTTGGGGACTTACTCATGCCCATGCTCAAACCATGGAAGAGGCATGCCGTTGGCTCGTCCAATATGACAGCTGGTATACTCCCACCCTCCAAGGAGAGAAATGAGATTCAACAGGACAACTTCTATAGGTCAGGCATGAGCAAGGGGAGTACAAATCTCATTGTCATAGCAACCACAGGTTTTCTCCAGCTCAGTCAACCACCTACTACTGTGGGTACCCCCTTGTCTAACAAATCCTCCTCAACTATATACGCGCACATATATATACATGTATATTCCCTATACTATAGGTGTTTTTAAATACATATCCTCCTTGCATCATCATATACACCATGTTATAAACTCCTAAAACATCTATATATGGCATTTGATAAGTGTCTTAAAATATAATATGATGAGCTAACTCCTTCTCCATCCTTAGCTGGACCCCTGCATTGCTGTATCTTGAACAGACAACCCCTTGTTGATGCTATGAGTGGGGTACCCTAGGAGAGAACCTCTCCTAGTCCCCTCCTTCACCCACAGCTCTCTCCCAGCTTTCAGGCATGGGCAGAAAAGATGAGAGCAGACTTCCTTTGACTTTAGGGAAACCCCAACCCTAAACAACAGGGAGAACCATGTAGTTCTTCCAGCCCTCTGCTCAGTCTGCCAGCAGGGAGTTTGGATTTGCCAAAGAGATTCTTTTCCAATAGGCATTAGGCTAAGGTAACCACTTACCCCCCTTGGCCTCCCACACAGATATCATCTGCTGAGTCAGGGCCTGGGCTGAACCTGAGCAGGTGACCTCAGGGGACATGGCTCTAGTGTGCCCATGAGCAGCTGTCTCCTTCAAAGCCTTGCTCAAAGCACAGCCTCTCCAGAGACTCCCCGGTTTACTGTGAGTAATTGAGTAGGAGCTGGACTGCACTCAGCAAATATTTACTGAGTGCCTATGACATGGAGAGCATGCTGTCCAGGAGCCATTTCAGTTCTGTTCAATTCAGCTAACATTTATTTGGAAGCTTTTATTAGTGAGAGGTGGAGTATAATGGGCTCTGAGCCATCCTGCCTGGTTCACATCCAGAGTCACCATCTCTTCGGATATTTTAAACTTACATGGGTTAATACTTCTAAAATAATTAAAAACATGCTCAACACAAAAGAAGTACTCAATGTGTCTTGATCATTATTAGGGTTATACAGTATGTACCTGGCTAAGCCCTGGGGATGTAATGATCAATAACTTATCTTCCAGCCCACTAGGAAAATACAATCTATAGAAGAGAAGACACAGAAGCAGAGCATTTCAACACAGCTGTGTTCTCAATCAGCCATGACACACTGATAGACCCCAAGCACTTCACATGTACCCTGTCAAATTGTGAGCAATGTTTACAAGTGATGTAAGTCACAACAAACACATGAAAAGATGCTCAACATCACTAATCATTAGAGAACTGCAAATCAAAACCACAATGAGGTATCACCTCATAGAGGTCAGAATGGCCATCATCAAAAAAATCTACAAACAATAAATGCTGGAGAGGGCGTGGAGAAAAGGGAACCCTCCTGCACTGTTGGTGAGAATGTAAGTTGATCCAGCCACTATGGAGAAGAGAATGGAGGTTCCTTAAAAAACTAAAAATATGGCTGAGTAATATTCCATTGTAGATATGTGCCACATCTTCTTTATCCATTCATCTGTCGATGGACATTTAGGTTGCTTCCATGTCCTGGCTATTGTAAATGGAGCTTCAGTGAACATTGTGGTACATGACTCTTTTTGAGTTACGGTTTTCTCAGGGTATATGCCCAGTAGTGGAATTGCTGGGTCATATGGTAGTTTTATTTTTAGTTTTTTAAGGAACCTCCATACTGTTCTCCATAGTGGCTGGATCAATTTACATTCCCACAACAGTGTAGGAGAGTTCCCTTTTCTCTGCAGCCTCTCCAGAGTTATTTGTAGTTAGGTGGATGGACCTAGAATCTGTCATACAGAGTGAAGTAAGTCAGAAAGAGAAAAACAAATACAATATGGTAACACATATATATGGAATCTAAAAAATTTTTTTAAAAAAGGTTTCTGAAGAACCTAGGGGCAGAACAGGAATAAAGACACAGATGTAGAGAGTGGACTTAAGGACATGGAGAGGGGGAAGGGTAAGCTGGGACAAAGTGAGAGAGTGGCATGGACATATATACTCCACCAAATGTAAAATAGATAGCTAGTGCGAAGCAGCCGCATAGCACAGGGAGATCAGCTCGGTGCTTTGTGACCACCTAGAGGGGTGGGATAGGGAGGGTGGGAGGGAGGGAGATGCAAGAGGGAAGAGATATAGGAAGATATGTATATGTATAACTGATTCACTTTGTTATACAGCAGAAACTAACACAACAATGTAAAGCAATTATACTCCAATAAAGATGTTAAAAATAAAAACTAAAAATAGAACTACCATATGACCCAGCAATCCCACTACTGGGCATATACCCTAATTCAAAACCATAATTCAAAAAGAGTCATGTACCACATGTTCATTGCGGCACTATTTACAATAGCCAGGACATGGAAGCAACCTAAATGTCCATCGACAGATGAATGGATAAAGAAGATGTTGTACATATATACAATGAAATATTACTCAGCCATAAAAAGGAACAAAATTGAGTTATTTGTAGTGAGGTGGATGGACCTAGAGACTGTCATACAGAGTGAAGTAAGTCAGAAAGAGAAAAACAAATACCGTATGCTAACACATCTATATGGAATCTGAAAAAACGGCACTGATGAACCTAGTGGCAGGGCAGGAATAAAGACGTAGACGTAGAGAACAGACTTAAGGACATGGGGGTAAGGGGAAGCTGGGACAAAGTGAGAGAGTAGCACTGGCATATATACACTACCAAACGTAAAATAGATAGCTAGTGGGAAGCAGCCGCATAGCACAGGGAGATCAGCTCGATGTTTTGTGACCACCTAGAGGGGTGGGATAGGGAGGGTGGGAGGGAGGCTCAAGAGGGAGGGGATATGGGGATATATGTATACATATAAATGATTCACTTTGTTGTACAGCAGAAACTAACACAACATTGTAAAGCAATTATGCTCCAATAAAGGTGTAAAAAAAAAAGTGAAGGAAGTCGAACAAAGACAAAAATTATGTGATATCACATAATATGGATATGTGATATTATATGGAATCTAAAAAAATGATACAAATGAGCTTATTTACCAAACAGAAACAGACTCACAGACATAGGAAACAAACTTACGGTTACCAAAGGGGAAAGGGGTCGGAGGGATAAATTAGGAGTTTGGGATTAACAGATATACACTACTATATATAAAATAGATAAACAATAAGGACTTGATGTATAGTACAGGAAACTATATTCAATATCTTATAATAACCTATAACAGAAAAGAATCTGAAAAATAATATATATGTATACATACATGTATATCAGAATTACTTTGCAGTACACCTGAAATTAACACAATATTGTAAATCAACTATACTTCAATTTAAAAATAAAAGGAATGTTTGATGCACTATGTATAAGTACTCTAACAGCTATGTTCCTGGGTTAAATTACTGAGCTGAGTGGAAAGACAATATTGTGTAGAGCAGGGAATAATGCCAAGCTTGCACCAAAGAAAAATCACATATTACTAGAAAATGTAAGAAATTTATTTCATAAGTGTATAAGAAAGTGTTACTGGGGCACAAGTAGTTCTATTCAAACAGTAAGGGTACTCAAGGATACTTTTGTCTGCTAATAACATAACACCCAACTAAAATGAACAATATATAAGAACATTTACTGTCTTGCATAACAAAAAGTTTGGAGGAAGGTGGTTCAAAAATTGGTCGAGAAGCTCAGTTACATCATTCCATCTTCAAACCCAAGCGCTTTGTCTTAATCTTTAGCATCTATCCCCATAGATGCAGAATTGCTGCCATAGTTCCAGTCATCAAAGGTATAGACATGATAATGGTCAGCAAAGAATTCCCCATGGGCCCCTTTTTTTTAGAGTTACATGTCCCTGAAATCCCATTTGCCCACACTAAATCACATGGTCAAGCCCTAGCTGCAAGAGAGTCTGGGAAAGCAAGTGTCTGACTTCTTTAGCCTCTGTGATGGGAGATGAGCTCCACCAGAAAAGTGTGTAACAAAGAACATCTGCACAGTGAATAAATGAGTTGTCCAGAAACTGGACGCTTATTCAAACATTGTGAGTTTTTGTTGTCCTATAGTAGCAATTGTTTATTAGTTATTATTAGCTTGTTGAGTGTGGCTTTAAAACATTTAATCCCTACAAGTGTGCAGCCAAATATTCTAGTCTTTCAAAATGGACTACTAACACGGAAAGGCTGAGCACTAGTTCAGTACATGGTAGTAAATGGTACTCATGCAAATGAAATACTATGGAGGGGACTGGAGAATCAGCCAGGAGATCTCTATATATCCACATAGACTTCATTCATTTCATAATTAATTTTTGAACATCTGCCATGTATCTGGTGCCATTTTACAACAGTAAATAAGACTAAGTCTCTGCCCTCATGGAATTTAAACCTAGTGGGCGTGATCACGTCACCTTTAGTCCCCAAGGCCCCAAGATTGTATCGTCCTAGGTTTGCAGGAGTTTTTATTAATCCTATACCCTCTGTCCTTTCTGCCAGTACTGGTGTCCTTACAATCTGCAACTTGGCAATCCTGTCTATTGTCTGTAAATATTCTTACACTTATAAAAGTGTCTTTCTCCATTAGGTCTGCCAACTTTGAAGAAAAAGAAAAGCAGGACTTCCGTTAATTTGGGGCCCCCTTAAAGTACAGGCTATTCATCTTATTTACAGTGGCAATTTGACAGAGTAGAAAAAAATGCAGACTAATGCAGTCAGCCCAGCTTCATTACCCTTGGGCAAGTCACTTTGCGATATGCAGGCCTCTAACTGTTGCGGCCTCTCCCGTTGCGGAGCACAGGCTCCGGACATGCAGGCTCAGCGGCCATGGCTCACGGGCCCAGCCGCTCCGCGGCATGTGGGATCTTCCCAGACCGGGGCACGAACCCGTGTCCCCTGCATCGGCAGGCGGACTCTCAACCACTGTGCCACCAGGGAAGCCCTGGGCAAGTTACTTTTTGAGCCTGTTCTTCTCATCTGCAAATGGGCAAGTTAATAGTGCCTGTGTTGCTAATATA
This sequence comes from Monodon monoceros, assembly GCF_005190385.1. NCBI lineage: Eukaryota > Metazoa > Chordata > Mammalia > Artiodactyla > Monodontidae > Monodon > Monodon monoceros. The sequence continues at coordinate 18,759,354 of NW_021703774.1, read as the reverse complement.
ATGCTACAGTAATGCTAAATCCTGGTACAAAGCTAAGACAAAATAAGGGTGCAGTGGCTGGCATAGTGTAGACACTCATTAAATGGGAGGCCAGTAATCACCTTCACTGCTACTTGACCTTCTATTCTCATCTGCCACTTGTCAAACAAAGCCAACCCCCAGCAGCAGGTGGCCAGGCCAGTAAATTAATACCTGCAGATGGCACGGTGATCTGCTAATTGCTCCAGGGTCTCCAGAATCTAAATTGGTGTGGTCACTCAGCTGCCAAGGACATCAGGCTTTCCTCTCTCCCTCCCGCTGCCCACAACACCGCTCCTAAGAATTCCGATGAAAACTCTGATTCTCTGGAGACAGGTCAGCAGTTTGTGTTGTTAAAAATAAGTCCTTTGGACCCTGACCTGACATTTATGAGGAAACAGAAGACACTTGGTGCCATCTTTTATTTCTTTATGTCCATCACCATAAAAAGTAAAAGAAAGATGAGGATTTTGACATTTCTCTCATGATTCAGCTCTTTGTCACCCAGATTATTCCCTGACCGAGCATGAGATGAACAGAGGGCCTGAGAAGAGACCAGGAATCTCAAGAAAGATGTCAAATTCAATTATTTATTCAAGTAGCAGAGCATAGTATATACTCACTGCCATGAAGTGATCAATTTTTAAAATAACCAAGTATTTCTACATATATAAATAGATGCTATATTTTTTTTCCAAATAATCAACTTAGTCTCCTAGCAACTCAAAAAAAAAAAAAAACAAAAAAACATCTGCTTTTTTGAGCTCTCTCATCACAGATGTCCTTCCTGAGTTTTAAACCACGGCATGGGCCTGGGCTTCCTGCTAGGAAGTATGGGTAGTTTAGCATTTGTTGGGGAAGAGCCTCAGCACATATTTTTCCCTTGCCATTCTACAAACATGGCATGTTACCCATACATCAAAGCATCAGTATGTCCCTGGCACATCCTCTCCTATGTTCTTAATATATGGTGGTTGAACGTAACGGAAAGGAGTAGAGAAGTGGAGGAGGGAGAGAAGGGACACAGATGGAGAGAGAAAGCTCCCCTTTTACAGCCCAAAAGGGCACATGCCTATGGAGTTGTATCTTCTTAAATAAGAAGAGTAGGAGAAAGAATCTGGGGAAAGGCTAAGCAAATGTGGCCCAATTCTGCTAGTTGCCATTCGAGACCAGCACTGATAAGAAGAAGGTCCTTAGGAAATTATCCTTTCATGTCAAAGTTCAGAAGCAAACTGCAGCTTTGCTGCTTGTATTGGTCAGCTCAGGCTGCTCTCACAAAATACCACAGACTGTGTGGGCTAAAACAACAGGAGTTTATTTTCTTACAGTTCTTCAGGCTTGAAGCCCAAGATCAAGATGCCAGCCAATTCAGTTTCTAATGAGAGCTCTCCTTCTGGCTTGTAGATGACTGCCTTCTCACTTGTCCTCACATGTCAATGAGGGAGAGAGAGAGAGAGAGAGAGAGTGAGGGAGAGAGAGACGCCTTCTCTCCAAATGTAGTCACATGGAGGGTGAGGGCTTCAACGTATGAATTTTAGGAGGACACAATTCAGTCCACAGCACTGCTAAAGAACTTGGTCTTTCTGCAAGCCCCTTACCATACCCTGGATCTCTAGATGTAGTCATCCTTACCATACATTGTTTTCTCCAAGACATGGTGACCCAGGAGCCTCTGGCTCACTAGAAGCCCTCAAGTTCTACCTTCCCTTGTGATCTCAGGCCAGCCCTGTTTGTAAAAAGTCTTTATCAATATTAAAAGTTTATAATTTAAAAGGAATTGTTACTTTATCAAAAGACTCCTCAGATAACATATGTTCTATGAATTGTTAAGAGAGAGAGGAGTATCTGGGTGGGAAGGGTTTGGGATTCCTGCCCTTTGGAAAGTTACTAGAAATGAAGTAAGCCCCATGTTCATTGCAGCATTATTTACAATATCCAAGATATGGAAACAACCTAAGTGTCCATCAAGAGATGAATGGATAAAGGATGTGTGGTATGTATATACAATGGAATATAACTCAGCCATAAAAATGAATGAAATCTTGCCCTTTGTGACAACATGAGTGGACCTGGAGAGCATTATACTAAGTGAAATAAGTCAGAGAAATACAAATATAGGATGTGAAATGGGTGAAGGGAGTCAACAGGTACAGACTTCCAGTTATAAGTCCTGGGGACATAATGCACAGCATGGCAGCTATAGTTAATAACACTGTATTACATACTTGAAACTTGCTAACAGAGTAGATCTTAAAAGTTCTCATCACAAGAAAAGAAAATGTCTAATTATGTATGGTGACAAATGTTAACTATACTTATTGTGGTGATCATTTTTCAATATATACAAATATGGAATCATTATACTGTACACCTTAAATTAATATGTTGTATGTCAATTATATCTCAATTTTTAAAAATGGATTTTTGGCAATAAGAGGAACAGTAAGAAATTATCACAGACTGAATGAGGGTAAGAAGAAAAAATGAGTAAATGGCATTGTAGTTTTCTGGATTGGACCCTGAAACATAAGAAAAAGGGACATTAGTGGAAAAAGTGCAATTTGAATAAAGTATGTACATTTGTCCAAAAAAAAAAAGAAATGAAGAAAGAAAGGATTAAAATAATAACACAGGACAATGGTAGATGGAATTTGAGTTGTACCCAACTGTTCTAGAATGTCTCTATTATTAAAACAAGGCATCATGCCACTCATTATTATTATTATTATCAGTGTTCTCTTGTAAAGCTCCATTTTTCTCACTTAAAGAAAAATATATGGTATGTTTCATATATATTCATATTATATATAACTTTATAACTCCAAAAATGATAGTGATCCAAGGCCATGGAGAAGAAAAGGCCAGGATTCTGTCTTCCTCTCAGATTCCAGATACATTCTATTCAATTCAGCCAATATTTATTAAGCAGCTACTACAGACCAAAGCTCATTTAGGCACTGACAGAGCTGAGGTTTAGGAGAGTTGATCATTTGCCATGTAACAGGTCTTTCCTCTCTCCATCCCATACTTTGTGGGTCTTGAGGCCAGGACTGGCAGAAACATAGAACTGGACTAGTGCCCATCTTGGTCTGGAGTGGGAATAGGGCAGAGCTCACAGGCCAACAGAGACTCAATCAGAGGAAATGATGGTAGTGGTGCCTCTGAAGAGCCCACGAAGTTCCCCACCATCACCCAGGCTATTCTCCTCATTTTCCTTCTCTTCTTCTCCCTGCTTCTTCTCTCTGTTCTCTTCTGCCTCTTACTTGATTATGTCTTAGAGGGCTTGTGTGGCCCTCTTGGAGATTCACATCAGTGAGAAATCTTGCAATAAAGAAGCTTCTTTAAGCCAATATTTCTTTCCTGAGGAAGTGCGTAGCCCTGTGGATGGCTTCTAGGGTTTTCTGACCAGTTTCCAAAGATTCAAGCCAACTCACTGAGCTGCCCGAATTATAACTCTGCAGGTGACAGTGTTGCCTTCAATTCCCCCTTATCTTACCTTCCTAGGCACTTCTGCTCACTTTTGTCATCAACCACATGTCAACCCTACCCCAACTCTATACCTTGCTACTTTAGATTCAGGATCTTCCTCATGACCCTGAGATACAGAAGCCCCACATTTTCCAAAAAAAAACTTGATGCTCTAAGCCAGAGCTTCCAACTGGAGACTCTAAGGAATACTTATCCTTAAGGAAGTATTAGAGAGAGAAAGAAAGCTCATAGTTAAATGTTTACATATTACATTCCCCTCTTAGATGTTTACAAGACATATTACTTTATTAAAGGCTCTGAGAAGTCCTATATTAGAGAAACTTACCTTACCTCACTTCCCCAAATGCACCTGACCTCAGCCTCCTTTTTTAAATTATACCTAACAATGGCGGAAGGCCCTACTATTCCACAGAATACACTTTGAGAACCTCCACTGCAGACCGATTTTCTCCTCTGAACTCCCATCAAATCCCCCGTATTTGGTGTCTCATTCTGCCAGGATACAGTTAGATAATTGAGCTAATAAGGACATGTTTGAGCTAATAATAACAGCACACTGTTTGGTACCAGTTCTTACTCCCCAAAATACTGTGAAAAAAGGTAGCATCATCCACATTTTATAAATGAAGAAGCTGAGACTTAAAAAAGGGAAGGAACTTTCTCAAGTCTCACCTAACTAGGAGATGTCAAGTTGGGATTTGAACCGAGGTCTTCTGGTGACTTCTTTTATGCTAGTCACTCTGTCTATAAGGGGTTAAGATGCTCACTTTCCAGAGCTGTTTACATTTTAAAGTCAAAGAGAAAAAATACTTTAATCCCAGAAGAATGAAATGAATTTTTACTAGCAGGAATCATGGAAGACAGAGAAAGCCAGGGGAGAGGAAATTTGGAGAGGCTGATCCTCCTTTTTATCTTCTAGGTCATAGGCACAAGAAAAGTTCTGCCTGTTTGGGCAAGAGAACCAATCATTATGCTCTAATCTAAGGTTGTAAGGATATTCAGATAGCCGTGTATTTATACGTAGTCACAGTTCTGGAGTGGTGCTGTAGAAAAGTAACGCCAAATATTCTGATCTGTGCAACCCACACCTTTTGCCATCTATTAATAGCTTAGTCTATGGTTTTATTCGAATGGGGCCAAACTGAGACCTACGGCCCATCATTCATGAAATTTTTCTAACAAAAGGGATATGGCCATATAATGCTAGCTCTATCATGCCCAACATAGTGCCTTTCAAAAACAGAATCAAGTGATTTACTAGATATTTTCTGAAGATAATAATCCTGAGAAGTTGGTACCCATTTTCAGCACATATTTGCTCCCCAGTGGATAGCAAGTTCACCCAAGTCCCCAGATCAGAATTCGGGGTGAGTTTTCAATTGAAGAGATTTTTCTGGGTGGCATCCCTTCTAATATATTGTCAGTACAAATGCATGGTCTGTAGTGATGATCTAGTCTGCAGTGAAGCAGAAATGGAATGTTCCTCAGCCACCCAATGGTCATCTCATTAGGCTCCAGTCCAGTTCTGTTTGTACTTCTCCATCACCTTTATTTGTTTAAGAGGCCTGACAAGGCAAACCCTCCTGATGCGATGTTTACATCGCAGCTTTCACTGGAGCTTATTAAACTCATCGTTACTTCATATAAGCTGCAGATATGTGACTAGAGCCAGTGAGTGTTGACAGTAAGTAACAGACACCCTGTCACAAGGTAACATGTTTATATACTCCATTGGATGCCTGGTGGATTTTGTCCCTGTAAAACTATCACAGATAATGAAGCTACTATCAGATAAGTGACTATAATAAATGACCACAATTAGGGCTCTGGTTAATGAGAACACTTGGTGGTCTCTCCAGCCTGACTTGGACAAATACCAGGCCCGAAAAAAAAGGAATCAAAAATCAAATTTAAATGAGGTTGATTTAATAGGATACCATTTGATTTCAAAAAGGAGCCAGAGTTAAAAGAAATCGAGTTTTCATCTTCCCTCCTGACCCTCTTTCCTTCTTTCTCTTACCCTTCTTCCCATCTCAAAAATAAATAATTAGTTAATTACATTCTGAAATCAGATTCCTACAAAATTCTAAGTCACTTGGCATGCTTCCTCCCCAAATGTCCCCATGATATTTAGACCGGTGGAAAACATCACAGGACATCTAAGCTTGGGGAAACTTCTCCAGATGGAAGGTCCTGTCTTGGACTGTTATTGCACCCAGACGGAAAACTGGAAAAGAGACTAAATACCGAGGGGTCTTGGCATGAACTTCAGTATAGCTGGACGGTCAAGGCTCCATTGGGCAGCTGCAAGGCGTGACTGTAATCACTTCTTTAAAGGGTTTTTGTTACCCCAGGCATGCTCTCATTACATGGCGGTGAAATAATAGCACAGAATTTAAGTGCTCTGATGAAAAGGTCTTTAAAAGACTTTTATTTTCTTGTACGTTATAGTCATTTCCAGGATGACTTACAGATTTACAGCGAGTTTTTTATATATATGTATAACTTAAGAATGTACTGAAAGAAGATGTGTAGGGCCCTTTTAGAGACCTTAAAAGATGATGCTAGCAAAGTGGGAAATGATTGGCAGTAAAATACGCACTGCACTGCACTGCTCAATTATTCTTCATCGGTGACGATTTTGTTTATGTCATGTCACGCCTGCGTGCCCCAGATATCTTTCCACTCCCATTCCCTGACATTTCCCCCCCCCAAGTCCCTCTCCCCACCCACCTCAATGCTCCTACCATCCTCTCAGCCTCCTTGAATCATAACTACATTTTAAAAATTTGGCTGGAGGGGACATGCTTTTCTGTAAAGTATTTACTCTGGGGGTTTCTATTTTCATTTGATTGAATATTTTCTAATAATAGTTTTAGGTGAAATTACCCTGAATGGTAGAGTGATTCCCCCCTAGGAATAAATGCTTTGGGAGTTGAGGGTAGGGTGGGTGGTGATTGATGGAGCTTTTTGTATATCCCTGTTGCCAGAAGACCTCATAAACTCAGGAAAGCTGCCCAGGCATCAGTCTGTTTACCTTTTCACGACTTTAAAGGTGATTTATTTGATGCCTGAAAACAGGGATCCTACCTCTTGCTGGAAACAGTGCACATTTCAGCATAAACGGTGACTGTCAAGATGCTAAAGTCTCCAGTTGGAGGTCCTTTATCACATTTGTCTTGTTCTAATCTGAATGGGAAGCATCTGCTGGATTCTTAGTACAAACATATTTGAGGGACATTGTCTAAATATACGGAGATAAGTGTGTGTTTATGTACCATATGTACATATATTTTCCATAACGATTTTTAAAACTATTTATAAATGCCCTGGATATCAGGTAAACAAGAGGTAGCATGGGTAGAGAAAAAGCTTGGAATTTGAGATAGGATCTGAGTCCTTCACTGGCTGGGTTACCCTAATTATTTAATTTAACGTCTTTCAAGGAAGAACTCTGGAGTCAAACCACCTGCATTGGATTCCCAGCTTTACCACTTACTCATCATGTAATCTTGGGCAAGATACTTAACCTCTCTGTGCCTTGATGTCATTATCTATAAAATGGAATAATAATAATGCCTATATCTCATAAGGTTGATGTGAAGATTAAATAAGTTGAAGCATGTAGATAGCTTAAAATACTGTTTGGCACATAGAAAACAATAAATGTTAGTTATTATTACTATCCTTGGTAAAGAGAGTAAAACAGTTATACTTACAATGAACATACAATGTAGGAACTAGCAATAGACAAGAATATTAAATACCCCGTACCATGTAACAAGCTATGTAGATGCCACTCACCCATTGAACTGAAGACAAGTCAGCAAGATCTCCATTCCTATCACTAGTCCTAAACACCATGATTTTCATAACTTTTACCCAAACTATGAAAGCAATAAGGCTGGTCATTTCACATATGAAGAAACTGAAGGTCAAAAGAAACTGAATCACACAGCTCTTCAGAATATATGTGCATCATCTTAACTAAAATTCTATGGTATCATAATGGTATTGATTCATTGGGTAAAAATAAATGGGTACAAGATGAGATGATAGCTATTGGTTCCTCAGCTTCGTGAGGCCCACTTCCCTGCTGGTTCCTGGAACCAGTTTCCCCTTTGGAGGGATCCAACCAGCAGAGGAAATGGTTCCAAGAACAGAGAGAATGTCATTAGCAAGGTCAGTGTTTCCCTGAGACTCAACAATCAAGGGAGGAAATGAGGAAAAGCATTCAACTGTATAGACTGGGTCAAGGGAATTGCTTTACCAACTGTTCTCTTGATTATACTTCTAAGGGACATCAGAAAGGATATTTGATATCAATAAGATGTCTACTATAAAACAGTTGTATGGCTTTTTAGAACTCCATCCATCAATAGAAAAATGAACAAATGCAATGTAAATCTAGTCTGTTATCATAGAGAATAAGGAATTGAGTTTCCTTCTGCTGATGACGGCAAGCCTTCCCAACAACTAGCCAGCAGAAGAGGGTGGGGGAGGACATTTATATCACGAGTACTTTGAGACCACCACACATTTTTCAAGCCTAATTGGAGCTTGTGGTATGATAATTTGGAGGGAAATCTCCGCGGAATCCCATAGGCGCTAAGTGAAGGCTCAAGATATAACCAGTTGACGTGGCCTAGAAAGCTATATTCAACAGGCAGAGGGCACAAGCCTTCTGAGGAATCAGAAGACAAGTCCTTGGGACAGCAGATGAAGCTGCGTTTTCCCAGGCAATGAGTGGCTGCTCCCTAGAAACCACTAGAAAGCCATCCATTCTGGGAAAAAACCCACCTGCTCCAACACTCCCAGAGTGTCCCCAGCAGAAACTGCTCACTGGTCATGCACTTCCCATGGTCCCCGAGTCCCAACCTCCCCTGCATCTCTCAGAAGCAACAGTATTAAGAGATGTCTATACAAGATGCCCATCCTCGACCCTGCATGTGCCCAGCTCAAACCCCTGTGAACTGAGAAGACTCTGGAGTCGCCCACCATCTTCTATGATGACAGCTCGTAATTTATTAGCCTCTGCATTTCTCTTCAGGACGTGACGACTGCATGTGTTCTAAGAGGACAGCTGAAGGCCCATTAATCTTCACCCTGGCAAGGAAGGGACTGATGGCAATTTAATTTAACTGGATGGGTGAGGTAGATAGAAAAGACCACAAGGTAAAAATGACAAGATTATTAACGGCGCCCAGAGCCGTCTGTTTACCAAGCTGCCTCAGTAAATGGAAGTGGGTTGGTTAAACGTGGACCAAGGTTCAAGCAAGGTTTACAGAGGGCAGTTTCTGGCAGATGTGCGTAATGGCAAGGCTCCACATTTCCAGGGAGAAAGCAAAGGACTTTTGCGGTTAGAAGAGGAACTTGGGCTTCAACCAGCTTAGCAAGCAGGCTAAAGTTTAAAAGGTCAGGGCAAATTCAGAAATATTTCTCTCCCACACCCACCAAAAGGAAACGGTTGAACTTAATCACCAAGGTCCCCCTTCAAGTCCTCCCCTGACCAACCTCCTATCCAACTAACTCACTTTTTCCTCCTGTCCAAGCTGTTTTGAAAGGCTGAGCTAGAGCTCTTTGCCTGAGAGAAGCAAGTCTTCTGCCGCCACCTCCATCAGCCTGTGGAAGGAACACCTGCCTCAGGCTGTCTCTGAGGCCAGTGGTTTCTACTCACCAGCCCACCATCTTCCCTAAAGACAAAGCATCAAGTAAAGACATGTGAATTCCTCTTCGTCAGCATCCACCGTGGATTCTCTCTGTGGGACATTTTCTAAGTATCTGCCTTCCCACACTGAAGTCTAAGAAATCCCAGCATCGAAAAGCACTGCCCCCAAACACAGACCACAGTAAGAGGAAAGTCTTTGCTTTCCCAAGTCCCGTCTGGCTCAGGGTCTATGCACAGACATGTAATGAGGAGATTCCGGACCCTCTTCAATGTCCCAGCTTTAGGCCTGAACTGACCCTGGTCCCATCTTCCTTGAGGCCCTACCCTCTGCCCTACCTCCAGGCCCACTGACTATACCAAAGTACAAATCAGCAGAACCACATAGGTGGCCCCCAACAAGGACAACATTCACATTGCAAAACCAATGGGTATTTAATGTCATCTGGTTCACAAAGCACTCATCTGAAATGTGACTCTCACATAGTCCTGGATGTGAACAGGGCAAGTATTCATTTCTCCACTTTACAGGTGAGAAAACTGAGACTCAGAGAGGTTAGGTTTACCAAGGTAGTAAAGAGATGCTAGAATACTTCTACTAGCACTTATTTTACTTTAGTATATATTTTAGTGTGTGTGTGTATATATATATATGTATATATTTTATACATAAATACGTATATATTACAGTATATATATATACACACACACACACACCTGTGTGAGTGACTATCCCTCTGTGGCAAATACTATTGCTCAGATCCTCAAAAGTCATTCTTCCCTCTTTCCTTATTCACAGAACCAGAATTTTCTTCAGCACTGGCTGGAGATGTGTTAGTCTCCAGAAGTGGACCCAGCTTCTGGTCTAAGGATGAACATGTGCCCCATTTCTGACCCATGAGATGAAAGAAGTCTGCTAGAGGCTTTCAGGAAAGACTTTCTTCATGATAAGAGGGAGGCACTGTGAGGGGAGGCTCTCTTGCCTCACTTTGCCCATTTCCTCTGCTTTTGACCATGGACGGGTGAGGGCAAAATGATTACAGCAGCTGCAGCTATTTTGCAACAATGAGGAAGAAGGCCGAGCAATACAAAGAGATGACAACTCAGAGCCTTGACGTCTTTAGGCTGCAAAGCTAGCTTCAGTAAGCGTACTTCTAGTTTAGTTTAAGCCATTTTTAGCTGAGTATTTTGTTTACTGGAGCTAAAAGCATTCCCAGCTAATATGCTCCCTGACCAGATAATGAGAAACTCAAGGACAGAGACCATATTTATATTTGAGTCCTTTTTGGAATCTAGTCCAGAAATAATCACCTAATAAATGTTTGCTAAGATAAAGAAAAGAAGGAAGAAAAGAGTGTACTCCAAACAGACATACCTTAGTGTGATGAACTTAACAAAACCATTGAAGTAGAACTTTGAATCTTTTACTTGCAGATAACCACTTGGTTCTATTGATACATCACTGTAGCTCTTACTATTACTCTGCCTCCTTTCTCAGAACTGCTCTCACTATTTCCATACACCTTAACAACTAAAAACCTGTTCTTTTTCATAAAATTGAACAAGTTAGATATGCGTTTCTGCAATGAAGATAGTTTTCCTATTTAAAAATAGAATCACTTAAAGGTTACATTTCAAGCCTGTGAGGGAAAGATAATTATTCAATAAGTGATAAAAATCTAACAATTATTTGAAAAAAATAAATAAGATTCCTGGTACAACACACCAATTAAATTTCAGGGGAATGACAGTTCCCTATATTACAAAGTAAATAATTATTGAATCCATAAAAATATCTGAAGAACATATCCATGAACATTTTTCTATAATGTCAGCTTTGGAAGAATTTTGTAAGGCAGAACATAAAGGAAAAAGATGAAAGGCTTGAATACATAAAATTTTACATTTTCTGAATATAAAAACCATCATAAAAAACTTAAGACAGAAATAACACTGGAAAAAATATTTGCATTCAAAGAGTCACTGCCTTAATCTGTATAGGAATCTTACAAGCATTCATGAAAGAAAAAACTAAAAAAATAATAAAAAATGTGCAGAGGACATTAACTGAAAATTGCCTGAGGGGAAAATACCAATAATAAATAAACTTATGAAAATATAGAACCTTACTAGTAACAAAAGATATTCAAATTGAAATGAGATCCCCATTGCCATTTTTTGCCTACCATATTGGCAAAGATGTTTTTCATTTTATCAAGCGTTTGGAAGAAGTTTGAAAATTGTGCTACCCATAAGCTCCTATTGGTACCAGAAATCAGAAAACAACTTCACAGAAAAAAAAAAAGAAAGAAAAAACACAGTAAACCTTTGATCTGTAGTATTATTTTAAAATTTTACCCTAAGGAAATACTTCTAAGATGAATACCAAGCTTTCCATAAATATGCTTTTTGTGGCATTATGTATAAGAATTAAAATTGGAATTTTAATTGATTTAAATTGGAACCTAAATTAATAGCTTATCTGTGAGTGTTGTTACAGAGCAAATATTGTTACAAGGAAATGCTCCCCACAAGTATTAAGTAAAACAAGCAAAGCAAGCATGTCATGGAATTGGATAAGCGTCTTGTTATAAAATGGAATTTGGTAGTGAGGTAATGGCAGCATGGAATTATTTTTTTGTCTATTCTGAAGTTTCCAAATTTTTCTGTGAATTATATGTATTATAGTCAAACATTGTTATTTTTACATGGGAGAAACACTGACAACCTCTCTTACTCCAATATCAGAAGCCCAGGAGTGTGCTGTTCTCGGTAGTAATTCAAGTCATACGAATTAGCTCCTAGTCACTTTATAATATTGACACAGACACCCCTCACAAAGACATAATGCTAACAAAATAATTAATGTGCATCAATAATAATTTTTGAACAAATTCTGTTAATGAAAACAGCAAATTTTCCATATCCACGACCCCTTATACAAACACTACCTTGTATAACTGTATAAGAACACTCCAAGGGACAAACTGGCAAACTGGGGCTCAGAGTGTCTAAGTGCTAAGTCCAAGGAAGAAATAATAACTGCTGGGCTGCTGGCTTCACTACACACTTTGGCCCCTCATGCGAACTAAGTCTGAAGCCTGTGCCTATGAGTCCCGTTGACTCAAGAACTGTGACCCTGGGGGCCCGAGGCCTGAGAGCCTGCTCCAGCCACTGCACAGCCCCAGTTTCTAGCACTGCCAGTGCCCCTCAAGGATCCTCCTGGGCCCTGTCTGCCTCTGCCTGCAGCTACATACCTGCCCCTGCCCCTCCTAGGGAAGGGTGGATCCGCTAAGCAGCATCCGTAGAGAGCCCAGGACGGGGCAGGGCTGAGTACAGTCTGACTCAAAGCCTTACGGAAGAGCCAAGCCAGGCAGGAGGTCGTAACCCAGCCAGAACTGACAAACTGGTCCCTGGCATTTTATCACCTGGGAGCCCTCCTCCTTCACACGATGCCGGGGACCGGCAAGGGGACCTGAAAATACAGCTGTTCCATGCTCAATGAATATTGGTTCTCTGAACGATGTCTTATTACAGGATGATCTTTTTGACAGAACATAAGACAAGCTCATAATACAGATCTAGTTTTGTCCCACCTACTATCATGACACAGACACCCGAACTCTAAGCCCCGGGCTTTAATCACAATTCTCAGGTGACCTACATACCTTTCTCCACGTTATCTACCCAGTCAGTAGTGACTGCATCCTCTGGGGCCCAGAGCCAAAGCCTCTACCCTGAAGCCATCACTGTCCTGCCTGCTCTCGCATGGCCCACGCGGATTCCACTGCCCCTCATCAGAGCTCCCAGGGCACACACTCACTATATATACTCCCGTGGCACCTACTGACTGTGTTACAACCCGCTGTCTGCTCGTCCGTCTCCTCCGCTGTGCTCTGAGCACCACGTCCGGTTCATTTCATGCCCCCACCACCTGACGCGGAAGCTGGTACACGATCACTGCTGTGCTCCTCCAGTGAGGTAGCTGCTCCTCCCTGGTACTTTCAGGAATCCCAATGAAAAATCCAGCAAAATAGGACCTCACAGCCAATGACAGGGAAGAAATGAGAATCCCAGACATTCCTGCTATGAGATGGAAAACATAACTGCAAAACATGAATGAATGAATACATATACATGCAGACATGCATACATACATCTATACATACATACATATAAATGCATATGTACATACATATATACATACATATATACTTTATCTCCCTGGTTTGGGAAGAACCAAAGACATGAGGAAGGTGTTCACAAGAGAAATGACACAATTTGTTCATGGAAACATGGTGCAAGAACTGGGAATGGGCAAGATAATCCAGGCAGGAGATCTAGAAAGTTATCTTTAACTGTGAAGCAAGTGCTGCTAGAAGAAGCTGAATTATTCTGATTATTGAAGCACTACATGAACCAACCCAGAAAAAGCAGTGCCTGGTGGTGGCATGGATCTGTTGAATACATTGAATGGAGGCCATAGCACAGCCAAGTAAACAGAGGAGGAGTGAAACAGCCTTTACTCCAACCCTTTATTTCACACGTGGGAGAACTGAAACCCAGAGGGCAGAAGAGCTGTATCAATACTACCTGGAGAGCTGGGTCTAGAACTCAAGTCTCCCGGCTTTCAACTCATTGGACAGGGGAATTCCTCCCTTTAAAAAAGCAATATGGCAAATTAGAAGAAAAAATTAGAAATTTCAGAGAACTTGGTTGTATATGTATATTGTGTATGTTGGTGGGGAAATATACACTTTTGGGATACTAGACACTTCAAAAGCGTTCTCTTTTCTTGCTGCTGCGGCTTTTTATCTGTCATGTGGGGTAAAGAAAAAGAGGAGCAAATAAAAAAGGAGAAGGAAAATATCACACAGCCTCCTTCCTGCTCTCCTTCTCCCTGCCCTATACCCAGCCCTCCTTTCTCTACCTGGTACTTTCAGGAATCCCAATGCAAAAGCCAGCAAGATAGGACCTGCCCTAGGGAGTCTGAGCTCCATGACCTGTCACAACCACTAGACCCCAGGGCAAAAGTCAAACCATTCCCCTCCAACTCTGAGAGCAAAGGCATGTCTGTGTTACCCTCTCCGCTGCCCGCCTCCTAGAATCTCCTCTTTGACCTTAGAGACTTAAGCGATCTCTTTCTTCTGCCTTGAATGCAAATCCTGAGACCGTGGGCTTGCCCCTAAGACTTGGGATCCCCTCCCCCATCACATCCTAGCCCCCAAGTCTTTCACTATTTCTGACCCTTTGAATCACAGGACCTTAACTCCTGATTTAAAGTCCTAATTGGACCCTTTCCCAAACCTCTCCAAGTCTCAGTAGACATAAAGGTCTTCCTAGAGAACCTGGTAAATCATCCGAACACTTAAGTTGGAAATGATTGATGAGGGAGAAAAAAAGTGGTCAGTGCTGAGAAATATAGTCCAAGACAGTTTTTTGCCCATCTACAAATATTCTGGATTATTATAATATAAGAATTAGTGAGGAAGATACCAAATTATCCCAGAGGTGTTGTTAGACTAGCTCCTCTTTGAAGTGGTTGATTTCATTATTATTGGGTTGGCCAGAAAAGTTCATTTGGGTTTCCTGTAACATCTTACAGAAAAACCCAAACAAACTTTTCTGGCCAACCCAATATTTTCGTAATCAGATAGAGAAAATCGTCATGTTTCATCACATACACCAAGCTGGAGAGATCAGACCCAGATACCAATTCCAGCTTCACCACAAAAGATGGTGTGAGTTTGGGGAGGTTACTCTACTTCTCCCAAAATTCAATTTCCTTAACTGGAAGAATGAAAACAATAATATCTACCTCAGGTAGATTATTTCTTATGATTAAATTAGCTATGGTACAAAGACCTGGCACATAGTAAGTACTCGATCAAAAACTAGTTCTCCCCTTCAATTTTCCTCCTCTGCAAATTATTTAGAATGTATCATCAGAGCATGAGGAAGCTACTACCACCTGGTGTATGGGTCTCAAAACTGTATAAGCAGTAGCAAAGGTGAAAATACAACCCCAACTCAGGAAAGCACAAAACCAAAATTCAGAAATGATGGAAAGCCTCATACTTAAAGTATATCAATTATATGTTGTTTAGAGGCCACTAGAGATGCCAGGGTGACGGACAGAATTAATCAGGGCAAACTTCCTGGAAGAGGTACATCTTAGTTTGAAATATAAGGGGAAAAAGGAAAAAGGATGTGGGCTGATTAGAAAGAAGGAAAAACAATTTCCTGTGCAAGTTGCGGGGAAAATCTTTGAAGCAAAAGAGAAAGGTCTTGGAGAGCACAGGGTGACACATAATGTCAGCTGGATCCTTTGGCACAGCCCAGCCTTTTAAGCCTTTAGGACTTTTGATCACAGAGGAAAATAAGAGAGAACGTGAGTGGCTGGGTGTAAGTCCCCCACTTTGCAGGGCACCTATCCCAGGAGAGCCAGCTGTCGGTACTCAAGCACAGCATCGCTAACCTGTGGGTGTCCTCCTTTTGAGTCGGGACTTGCTTCCATGGGCAGAAGATTTTAGAAGCAACCATGTAAGACCACTGTGACAAAAAGCCTCAGAAAAGGGTGGAAATGTGTTCCTCCTCAGGCATAGAGGTCACAGGCAGAGGAAATCTCCTCAAGACAGCAGTTCTGGCTTGCTCATCTGGTGTCCCCATAATTCCTAGCTCAGAGCCCAGTGCCTGGAGGAAGCACCTTACATCCCTGTGAAGTTGGCTTCCCCACCTGCTAATGATCTGAGGTTGGCCTGTGCAGCAAAGTCCCTACCCATCTCTCCACTCTGCACCCCTTCCTCTACATTCTGGCCACGCATATTCTGAGACATACAAAAGAAGACACATGTTCTGTGGAGGTGCCGTAGAAACATCCTGAATGCAGGGATTTTCCTATGTCTCCACCCACCTGTCCCTGCTAACAGCGTCATGAAGCAAAGAATCCTATCTCCCCAAATCTAGAGGGTCCTAATGGTGTCTCTATTCTGCTCTTCTGCAGGGCATGAAAGGTCACCGAGGCAGGGGCAGTGGCAGGAGGGATGCAACAGAAAAATCAGTCTCAGAATAGTGGTCCCTCCCAGTGGTAGACTTCAAAGTCAACCTTGTTTCTGCATGACAGCACCAATATTTTCTCTCCATAGAGCACACCCTTCCCTTCAGCCCAGTTCTGCCAGAAGACCTCCCAAACGATTAAACCACTCATCCTTGGCAGGCACCAATAATATCATTATGCAGTTCTGATGCCACTTACATCCCAACAGCTATATGTGGTGGCTGCTGGACTATTGCAGTAAGAGGATTTGGCAAGGGCTGGTTGCCATCAGAGTTCAGTCCTCTTGAGTTCCTCACCCCCACCACCCCGTACTCTCATCCTTTATAATCCCCAACCACCCCAATTCCAGATGTTGCCTTCAAACATAGACCATGACCTTGGCTGGGCTCTGCCCCACAGGCTGATTATGACATAATTACTCCTGCCCTGTGACCATGGGTCTAGCCAAGCCTGACCCTCACTCTATCGATTCGCCCTGAGTCATTTATCAACAGGGTGGCTGATTCCCAATGTCTGAGTTGGCGGGAGAGGTATTTCATCAAGACATCTGACACCTTCCTTTGAAGGGTGAATGACAGAACATATGAATGCCTCTGATTAACATCTAAAGGCAGCCTGGCCGCCCTGAAATTGCCGCTCCATGGAGCGGCTCTCCATAAATCCAGCCGGCTCTCAGGATAGGGACCTCTACCATTTCAACTCATTTGTCAGCAATTCCATCTGCTTCATTTGGGGGCATTCCATGTGTCCATGGTCCTGTCATGTCAGGGCCTGGTGCTGCTCCCTCAAGGGTTGCTGGCCTCCACAAAAGGCCTAATCCAGGCCTGTCATCTTGCCCAGTGATAGCTGGAGCAGCTGTTATTTCTTCCTCTGTCGTATGGTGGTTGCCAGAGAGACTTAGGGGCGCGCCACCTGATTGCCATGCTTGGAGCTAAATCTGTGTGCGCATGATCTTTCCTTGAAACTGTAGGAGGGAATGATGCCCCTCTACCTTTTACACCAAATTGATTTAATGTCTTCTTGAGGAGTGGTGAGCTCATCCCTGTTCCCCTTCGACTTCAAAAGACCAACTGTCTCATTAACCTAATTGCCTGACTCTAAGTAACTAGCTTAAATTACCAACTAACGGATGGCCTTTTCTGTCCAAACAAGACATTCTAAAACGTTCCTACTAAAAAGAAATTGCTTTCAACCATGACAGATGGATGTCTCCTTTAGAGGATTATTACAATAATTATGGTAGCTATGCTTCTAAGCCCTGAGAAATTTTTAAAAGAAAGATACAAGTGGCAAATTTGTATAGATTACCAACTGTGGAATCCTTTCTCAGAGATGGCATTTTGAAAAGTTTGTCATTCAACCAACCTACACTAAATTACAAAGACAATTAAATGGCAGTACTACAGAATATTTGTCCTTTTGGGGGGGAATCCCTCAGGAAAAAGAATACTGCAACTATCAGTGGCCCCTGTTGGCTACATTAAACCTAATAAAATTACTAATGATAAATTTCTTGTCAATGAGCGTTCCCTGCTGTGCTGCTTTGCAAGCTGCTTTGCCAGTGAACGAGGCAGGGAGGTTGAATTATTGGTTAGACTCATTTTATTGGCTTGGGATTTGGGGGGCAGTGGGTTATATGGGAGATTCTTTTCATGTTTTGCTTTTTTCTCCTCAAGAAGCAGCTGGTTTTGTCTTTAGTTTCAAATGTCCATAAAAAAAAATCAGGGCGATCATTAGAAGGTGGGAATTTGTACATGGGAGCTTCCCAAAACACCTGATGTCAATCTCAGCCAGTGTGCCAGGAAAGGTTGCCCAAGTCTCAGCAGGGGGAGCAGTGGGGGAGGAAAAAAAGGGCAGAATTGCTGGCCGTGGGCCTGGCTGAGAGGCGGACCCTGGGAGAGGGAGGAGGGTACCTGTTAGGAAGTGGCAAAGGGAAAGAGAAGCTGTGAAATGCGTGGCTTGAAACTGTGCTACAGATGGCTGCAGCCCCGTGGGCTCGTGCACCATCACCCAGGCCCGGCCCCAGCCTCTTGCTGATCCAAGCTTGGTTTTAAATTTCTCTAAGGAGATGGCAGCTACGGTATGCAGGGTATCAGAATTCCACTGCCAGTCTTCAGAACAGCATGGGTTCCTGCAGACAAGATAGGCAGCATAATTTCCTGGGACTGAAACCTGATGGAGAGAGAGGACCGGTGCTGATTTCAGAGTGTGGTTTCCTGAACTCCCAGGATCCTATTACCACTCAGTCCCTTTAATGTCAACCCAACAGCCTTTTGCTACCTTAGACTAGGGCACTGGGGATAACAAAGAGAAACCCAAACCCTGGATTGAGACTCGGCCTCAAATCTCTCAGGCCATCTCCGCTTAACTGGAAGGGCCCGGACTCAAGGTTTCCATGGAAATGCTGGAGCAAGTGTCTGAGCAGCTAACTCTGGCACGGGACCCTCCTCTGAGAAACACAGCTCAGGGATCAGGACCGCAATCCCGCCCGCAGCTCAGCGGTGGGCTGGTATTTCAGTGCACTTGCAGACTGGTTATTCTCCAGACCCGTTCTCTCTGCTCTGCCCTGCCCTGTACCCAAGGAGCTGACTCCTATGAACCTTATCTTCCCGCTTAGCTGATGGGATGCAGCAGCAGGAGGTCAGGGCAGGGGTGCGGCGGAGAGAAAACAGGTGAGAGTATTTCTTCCTCCTGTTCCCTCCAGGGACAGGGGACAATATTGTGAAGGTGGCCGTGCCTTCTACCTACAGCCATAGCTGAGTGTGCTCTCTTCGCCAGCTCTGGGCTCCAGTAGCACCATTCTTTGTGTGGGAGGCTGAATAATGGCCCCTGAAGATAACTAGTTTCTAATCCCTGGAACCTGTGAATGCTACTTCCTATGGCATTAGGGACTTTGCAGATGTGATTAAGGATCTTGAAATGGGAGATTTTCTTAGATTATCTGGATGGGCACTAAACGCAACACGTGTGCTCATAAGAGGAAGGCAGAGGAAGATTTGACGCAGAAGGAAAGATGTGTGACCAGAAAAGCAGAGACTGGAGTGACACAGATGCAAGCCAAGGAACTCCAGCAGCCACCAGAAGCTGAAAGAGGCAATGGATGGGTTTTCCTCCTGCACCCTTCCAGAAGGAACCAGCCCTGCCAACACCTTGACGTTAGCCCAGGGAAACTCATTTCAGACATCTGGTCTCTAGAAGTGTAACAGAATAAATTTCTGTTGTTTAAGTCACTCAGTTTGTAGTAATTTGTGACAGTAGCTCTAGGAAATATGTACACCTCCCCAGTCCTTAGACCTGGGATCAGAATGGTTTCCCAGCTGTTACTAGATCCTCCACATCTCTTGTGGGTTCCCTGAATCCTGTCCACACCACAGTAAATAGTCCCTGCTGAAAAAGTCTCTTCAAAAATCTGCTGAGTGTGTCTTCTGTTTCCTGCCAGAATCCTATCTGATATATTCTACTGCATTCAAAAAGAATTTAAGATAGAATATCAAAAAATATATAGGGTACAATAAGATCCTGTTCACTGAGAAAAGAAAGAAAAGAGAAAAGAAAGAAAGAAAACATGGATAAAAGAAAAATGCTGCCAAGACTAATATTAGTGTGCAAAATTCACACCATACAGCCCTGAACACTTTTCAGGAATTAGCCCGCTAAGCTCCCCAGCAGCCAATGCAAAGAGAAAAAGCATAACCAATTTTAGTTTACTACTTCTTAAACTAGCCTAATAATAGGAATCACCTAGATATCTTGTTAAATATCTAGTCATCACCTTATCCAAGACCTAGCAAGGCAGAACCTAGCAGACAAGCAGTAAGAATCTGGGTTTTAACAAATATCCAAGATGAATTAGATAAGTCACAGCATCTATAAGTTAAGAACACAACATGGGAATCATTGACCATGGGAACAATGTTAAAGATGTGAAAAAAAGAGCCATCATCTCAAGGCTGGAAAGATGTCTGCCATTGAATACCCTTCCGGCTTGGCCAAGCACTGTCTTCTACACCCATAGAGCACACGGCTTATACGACAAAAGAAGTGATCTTAATCATGAACAATAAGATGACAACTTAACTGTGCCCTAAACGAAGATGCATACAGTAGTGGATTCCTTATTGCCTCTTCAGTTTCCATTCTCTGTTCTCCTTTCGACATACCCTCCCTCCCAATGTGCTTTCAAGGGTCCCTGTGATCAGGACTACTAAAGAAGCCACCTAGGCAAATGCAACCAGGTGTTCCCTTCCTCTGACCATAATGAGTAGAGCAAGAAGGAGTGTGTGAACTAAGCCAACCCCACCAGGCCTTTTTCTGGGAATTCTGGGTTACAGACAGTTTCTTATTCAACACAGTATAGCATGTACAGCTATGAGGGAGGCCTTGATACCAGGAGAGAGGCCAGGTTGAGCATGAAATGAATACAGCGAGAAGATGAGGAAACCCACAGAAAACAGAACAAGAGCCTTGATCAAACCATGCATGAAACTGACTCTGCCACTCTACTTTTTCAATCATGGGAAGCAATACATTTCCTCCATTGGTTATGCTAGCTTAAGCTGAGCTCTTTTTTACTTGCATCTGAAAGCGTCCTACACAGTGTAGCTATTGTATTTATCTAACATTTTCGATTGAAAATTCACACTGAAAATTTTATTTTTTTCAATAAAAAAGTGCAGAAAACTAAATCCTCAGAGAGAGATAAACACTACCCAAAGGAAGCATTGAATTCTTTTCAGTGACTACGGTGATTTTAGGGAATATTGTTTTCTCTTCTCCTACCCACTCTACCAAAAGGATCGTGAAATATTCTGATTTTCGTCCCTCTCATGATCGTTAACCTTCACCAGGCCTTAGAGATGCAAACAGAGACTAATCTCGAGCTTATTTTTCTTATCTGCTATTGTAACATCAAGCTTTCAGATACTTTCTGGAAAGTATTTCGAAGATTCAGTGACTTAACCCACCAGCCATCATTAACTCCCTAAAACCAGGATGAGCAGTCATTTGGGGAACATCACATCATCCTCACCTCTAGGCTGTATTCAGTGCTTAGTCAGGAGGGGGCTGCTGGGATCCAAGGGGTTAAAGACAGAGGAATCAATGGAAAATGCACCTTCAAGGGGGACTGATTACATCTGGGGGACTCTGGCTGTCCTTTCCCAGCCAATTCAGCTATTTTAAATGACTAATTGATTTCTTAACTGGAATCGTTAGTGCTTAGTCAAAACCATCGACTAAAATTCTAAAGCCTGGAGCCTGATTCACAGTCAGCATAAAATATTACTGATAAGGAGTTCTTTTTGACAGATACAGAATTTCAGTTTTGAAAGATGAAAAAATTATGGAAACTGGATATCTTACCACTATTGCACTGTACACTTAAAGATGGTTAATATGATAAATATTATGTTGTGTGTAGTTTACCACAATTGTGTGTGTGTGTGTGTGTGTCTGTGTGCGTAACTGAAAGGGGAGGGGAATTAACGTTTATTGTCACCAAGTAAGGTTTGGACTTTGTATATGTAATAATAATATCATCCAACACACATGTAGTAGTAATTTCGGGGTTTTTTTAATTTATTTTATTTATTTATTTTTGGCTGTGTTGGGTCTTTGCTGCTGCGCGGGCTTTCTCTAGCTGTGGCGAGCGGGGTCTACTCTTCGCTGTGGTGCACAGGCTTCTTATTGCGGTGGCTTCTCTTGTTGCGGAGCACAGGCTCTAGGCGTGCGGGCTTCAGTAGTTGCAGCATGTGGGCTCAGTAGTTGTGGCTCATAGGCTCTAGAGCACAGGCTCAGTAGTTGTGGTGCATGGGCTTAGTTGCTCTGCAGCATGTGAGATCTTCCCGGACTAGGACCCGAACCTGTGTTCCCTGCATTGGCAGACGGATTCTTAACCACTGCGCCACCAGGGAAGCCCCAGTAGTAGTAATTTCAATGTGCCAGTTACTTATTCTTGAGTGCTTTTCACTTATCTAATTCAATTCTCACAACAACCCTATAGGTAAGGTATTATTATTATTATTATTATTATTCCAATTTCCTGATAAGGAAACTAAGCCATGGAGAAGTTTTCAAACTAACCCAGAGTCATCTGAGCTGCGCTGAGCTATGAGCCCATTCAGTTTATGCTCTTCATGACCAGCTATATGAACTGCCTCTCCACCGCCTATTATCAGGAACTATCACCCCCTTTTTACAGAAGCAGGAATTGATGCTCAGAGTCAAGAAAATGGACCAAGATCATGAAGATAGTGAGGGCAGAGTCCAGACGGAAATTTAGCCTCTCTAGTTCCAACGCCTATGTCAAAGGTGTGACCTTGAAAATACTGTAAGGGAAGAATCTCAAACAGTATTGGCCTCAGATCTTCTTTACCATCTTAAAAACTGAGGATGCTAAAGGGCATTTGTTTGTGTGATTGTGTGTATTTATATTTACCTGTAGATTAGTTCTGTCCAATAACTTCCTACGATGATGGAAATATTCTTTATCTGCACTGTGCAATGTGAGAGTCCCTGGCCACATGTGGCTATTGGACAACGGAAATGTGGCTGGTGCGGCTGAGGCAATGAACCAGTGAGGCTGAAATAGTTAAATGAATATTTCATTTCACTTACATTAATTTGAATGTAAATAACCACACAGCACAGGTATAGATATTAAACTAAGTGTGTTAGAAGTACATCTTGAAAAGTACTAGACATGAACACATTCCACAGGCCATCAGAGCCATGACGTCACCATGCCTAATGGGACTTTTGGGAAACTCCATTGTACACTGGCAAAAAAAGTCAATAACCTTTTATTGTGAAAATAGTTTTGACCTCAGGAGTTCTCTGAAAAGGTCTCAGAGACCCTTAAGGATCCTGGGACCACACTTGGCGTCTTAAAGGACTGACAAGAAGAGCTCAGCTCCTCCCTGTTCGGGAGGAACAATGCTTCATCCACCCTACTCTGGGGCTCCTCCCTCCCTTTGAGGGAGACTTTTGCCTCATCCCTGCCCCCATAGTTGGTTTCTCTTGCTCATAGACCCAAAGTCCTCAGTGGGCTAGAGCAGGCAGGCAAGAGAACAAGGGCCCAGTCTGGATCAACACAGAGGACCTAAGGGAAGGAGAGCAGAGATGGTGGCGGGCTTGCTGCAGGAGAATTTTCCCTCCGAGCTTCCAAGTCTCCAAGGCAGTGAGGATCAAATCAAGAAGTAGAAAGAAACGCAGAAAGTGAAATTCAAGATGCTGGAAAAGATGGAAAGGCCTCTTCTCCCTGGGGTCTCCCCTTCTCCCCTCCTTCCGGCAGGCAGGAAAGAGGAGGCTGTTCCAGGCGGGGAGGAGAGGACTTCAGAGGGTCTTCTGGGGCAACTCAATCAAAGAAATTATTTTCCCACAGACGAAGCCAAGAAAATCGTAATGGCTTTTTCCTGATTGAGGAATAAATCTATTAATTTATGGCCCAGCCCCAAACCAGTTGTGTCAACCCCGCCCACCCCTTTAAAAAAAAATGTGAGAAATGCTTCAAAATCCCACTATTTTCTTGGTTGCCATCTTCTCCCTCCTATTTCCCGTCTCTCTTTTTTCACTCTGTTCTTTCATACTCCACCCTCCCCCTCTTACTCCTGTCTCTTCACCTATTTTCCAATAAATGGCCATCTTTGTCAAGGCCACGTCCCTCTCCCAGGACGCACCCAATTCAAGGTGCTAAAGTTCCGGAGGTGCGACTCTTCACTTTCCCCATGCAAAGTAAAGAACCACTGACAAGAAGAATTAGGTGTCCTTGGAGAGACGCTGTAACAGCAAGGCACTCCTGCGTAAGTGGCCTTCTGCATCCCGGAACCTGCGTTTTAACCAAGCCTGGGGTCTCAGAGAGTTTCCAGGTACACAGACCCGGGCCCAACAGTAAATCAAAAGAAAGCAGAGGGTGGAGAGAAGCCGGTGTCAGAGAGACTCACAATTACTACTGCAATTAACACACCCCACGGATAATTGCCGGTATTTATGGACTCTGCCACCCTGAAGTTTTTAGAACAGTGCCTGACACAGAAGCACGCAACAATTTACTATGTGTCAATTGTAAAGTTGTGCCCGGTATTATTGGTTAAACTGTGTTAAGCCAAACTGTCCTTACAGAGGCTTGGTTATGTGGTTACACTGCAAGACACCAGTCCAGGTGACAACATGAATAAAAGGACCTGCCTTGCTCTGGCCTCAGTGTTCACAGTTCCTGTGCGCCGGTATGGCCTGGCCTGGGAAACTGTGGACACATTTGGTGCTAAGCAGGCAGCAATGAAGTGTGAGCACTCAGACCTCTACCTAGTCGCCCCCGCGTTGGCCTGCCTGCCCGGCCGGTCGCGGACCATCTTCGCGCCTCCACCGACACCCAAGGACCCAGTTCTCATTCAATCTGGCTTTTTTTTATAATTAATTTTTATTGGAGTATAGTTGCTTTACAATGTTGTGTTAGTTTCTGCTGTTCAGCAAAGTCAATCAGCTCTACGTATACATTTATCCCCTGTTTTGGGGATTTCCTTCCCGTTTATGTCACCACAGAGCACTGAGTAGAGTTCCCTGTCGTATACAGTAGGTTCTCATTACTTATCTATTTTATACATAGTGTATATATATCAATCCCAATCTCCCAGTTCATCCCACCCACCCACCCTTCCCCCCTTGGTGTCCATATGTTTGTTCTCTACGTCTGTGTCTCTACAATCTGGCTTTTTGATGGGCCCTTTTATCTGTCACCGGTGGAAGGGCCGAAGACGGAGTCTAGGCCTCGACGTGACGCCGGGCGTAAGCAACACATGGAACCGGTGACCTGTTCGCACTGCGGACCATTCAGCCCTATACTGGGCTTACAATCCCACCCGCACCCAGGGCGCGATTCCCAACCTCCAGTATAGATGCGCCTCTGAGTAGGTTTCCTAGGTTTGAGCCCACCTCCCGCCCGGGCTTTCGTTTTCAGCCGCTCCCTCCAGGGATGTTTATGGGCTTAGCGGTGCAGGAAGGAGAGACTCGTGGGCACCATACACGGCCGGGCGCCTGCGGCCCCAGTTCGCGGCGGCCTCAGGCTCGTGTGGCACCATCCTGCTGGTGCGCGGGCCTCTGGAGCCAGAAAGTGTACACAGACCATAAATTTCCCGCCCCGCCCGGCGCTGCGCTCCGAAGCCGGGGTCCGCCCGCCTCCCGCCGCCTCCCGGCGCCGGGCCCCTCATTCGGGCCCGGGTGGCTGAGACGGGCGGCAGGGCGCTGCTGGTAGCGGCGGCGGCAGCTGCCCGGGTCGCCTCGCTGTCCCGTCGCCGCAAGGGCAGCACAGCAGCGCTAGGAGTCCGGCCACAGCCTGCAGGAAGCTCCTCTCCGCAGCCAAGGAGGTCGCGGTGGAGAGATGGAGCGGAGCGGGAAGGAGGCGAGGCCTGGGGGAGGCCAGGAGAGGATGGAAAGAGAAAGAGGTGACTGAGCGCGGAGGGGAAAGCGCCTTTGAGTTCAAGACCGCTCACTTCTGTCCAGCTGAAGGCGGAGGGAACAGTCAGTGCACGTGGCAACCAGTCGCTTAAAGGTGTTTTTGTAGTAGGCCCTCACCTCCCGAGGTGGTCATCCTCTGCCTACCCGGAATGCGCTCTCCCTGGGGGTGAAGCGACTGGATTCTTAATAGATTTCTATGTGGTTGCATCTACACTCACAATTTAAGGTGGGTATTTGATAGAATGATCCGAAAAGGTCATCAAAAAAGAGAGCAAAGCTTTTCGTTGAACTTGAACTTTTTCTTTGTAGAGTGACTCACAGAAGCCCACCAGTTCAGGAATTGTAGCAAGAAACTTGTGGGTTTCTGAGTCGGAGGTTTGGCCACGCCCCCTGCCAGCTGAGTAGGTACCAGGATCAAACTACCCAACCTCTACGTCTTACTCATTAAGAGTGGAAGAATAGTGTCTTCCCGCCCAGTGTTGCTGTGAAGGTTAAATGAGATACAAGATTTTCAATTCCCGCTGAAAGAGTGGAAGAGGATCGTGTCTGTTTCCTCTACTTTCACTTGCACGCCCCCACCGTGGGTGATTTCAGACCGCGAAGAAAGGGGCGTCCCCATCCAGGAGAGATTAGCGGTGTGATGATGGTAGTAGTGGTGACAGTTTAATAACAATTTCCGCTTCTTGCGCGGGAATCTGTTTACCAGGATCACTGTGACCCTGCTCTGTGTCAGGTATGTTCCCCTAACGTAAGTAGAGGGGATACTGAACTGCCTCCAGGTTGCTGAGCAAATTGACTGTCAGGCATCGTGGAAGAGGATTCGGGAAGCAGAATGGGTCTCCCTACGACCATTCTTCTGCGATAGGAAAACCGAAAAAGGTGGGAAAGAGACAAGAAAGAAAGGTTCCGGCTGCTGAAACTTTTGGTTCGGAGGACACACTTCCGGGAGCCTTCAGATCGCTGCAGCCGGAGCCGCTGCCAATCCCTAAACCAGAACCCGCCCAGCACGGAGCCGGGGCTCAAACCATGGGCGCGTGTGTTGATGGATGACAGGGAGGCTACGGGTGGCCCGTGAGTCACAGACACATCGCCCTCGGCTCCTGAACAATGCCTCTGGGGAGGAAGGGCCCTTGAGGGTCTTTTATGTTGTTTTTAGGGGCCCATTCCTTTTTTTAAAATCATAAAGTAAATCACTGCCTTTCGGTACATTTTGGTTCATAGACAAGGCTGGAGTCCACCACCTCTGGGAGTGCCAGGTCGCTCCTCTAAAGTCACACACCCTGCTTCTTACGTTGTCCACCTTGATCGCCCCAGAACCGAGCCAGCGTGGCCCAGCTCCTCTTCAAGACCTGAGTGGAAACTTGAACAATCTCAGAAGCAACGGAAGACCCGAGCGCAGGAAGGGAAGAGGGAAAAACAAAAATAAATGGGATGCCCAAAGCAAGAGAGGAGGAGAAGGGAGAGTGAAGACCGAAGTAAATAGGAAAGTTTAAATCACACTCGTCATTCAATGCCTAAACTGTGTATCTGACTCCTTTCCTTTCTAGCTTTTCACCCCATTTGTTCAACCACAACCTCTTGCTGCCTGTGCTGACCTCTGCTTGTGCTGACCTCTCTTGGCGCGCAAGAGAGGTCAGCACAAGCAGCGGGGACTCTGCGGGAGGCGGGGACAAGGGGGTCTGGCTTAGATCGCTGAGGAGGACCCGAAGCAGCCTTACAGGGATGATCTCCCGGGCGCTGCCCACCCGCGCGGTGCTGATGTCTGGACAAGCCGCGGCGACGTCGAAGCCCGAGGGCCCACACTGACCTTGTACTGGGTGCTCGGCCGGCGGGTTGAGGATCTAAGAAGACAGAGGACCCGGTACCCTCCACTAGACCCAAAAGAGTGGCGAACGGGGCGGAGTCAGGCGACCCCCGAAAGCCTGAGGCTTCGAGCCGGGTCTGCGCGCTGGGGGAGGGGGTGGCGAGGAGATCGCACAGCGCTGAGCCTCCTGGGCACTCCCTTGGAGGGTGTGCACGGCCTGCGATTCCTTCCATAGAGGGATCCAGAAAATGGCCGGATGCAGCGACCATTGCCTGCGGGGATCGCGAGATAACGCAGTCTTATTCATGCATTAGTTCATTTGCTCCTTCATTTCGTCATCCGCTGATTTCTTGAGCTCCCATCACGTGCTGGGAACCAAGCGGTGTGCATTCTTCACACCTATTCAGACAAACACAAATAAACAACCCTGACTAAGCAAAGTGAGGCTGAAATTCACTGACCCGAAAATCACCTGAGGCGAGTTGCGGGTGGGGGGGGCGGTGAGGGTAACTGCGGAACCCGCGAAACAAACGGGCGCTGCTGCGCAGCAGGCGGAGAAGGCGAGATGCAGACCCACCGAAGCCGGCTCATCGCCCCTTCTTTCCGGCTCTGCACTGCCCTTCCCTGCGCCCAGAGATGCTCCCGCAGCCCCAGTGCCCCGCGCGGCCAGGCCGCAGTGGGGTCCGGAAAAAGCCCAGAAAGCTTTTGGCTTCAGTCCTGGTCCTTCTGTCGACCGCTAGCAACGTGACTGTGGACGAGTTATTCAACTTACAAAATGAGGCCAACAGTGCCCATCTACACTCAACACTAGGATGAACTGGCGCGAACAGCGTTTCGTCTGTTGTATTGAGCACAGCTTGTGAATTCGTTTTCTCGTTGCTCTGTGATGGCCTTAGTATCGGGGACCCTTGGGTATCCTCAGTCAGATGCTTGGTGGCTTCCAAGTCCCGGGGTCACCAGTCGGTAGCTCTGTACTTTGTTCTTAGCGTCCTACTGTGTTTACAGTGCTAACCAGGCGATCATATTGTCCCTGAGACTACTGAGACTATAAATTACCACAGGGGCCACAGTAATTGTGTTATTCGTTTATTCAATAAACATTTTCTGAGTAGCCTTCCCTGTGCCGAGCCTTGCGCTAGGTGCTAGAATTTCTCCAACCGCGCGCAGAGGGTGCCTTCCACCACTTAAAGGGGCAGTTGATTTCGTATTTACGTTTTGAACACCCCCCCCACGCGATTAATTAAGAACTTAATAAAATTCCTGAAGTGCCATGTGTCCTGACGTGATCTCAGCAGCGGGCACATATTTTTCCCTCCTTGGACCCCTGACCCTTGGTTAAGCTTCCCTCAGAGCCAAAGTGTCAGAAAATTCTAGCTTCGTCCCCTTCCAACTCCCAAGGAAAACTCCCAGCCACACCCACAAGCACTGCACTGAGCACCTACTGTGGGCACAGAGGACAGTGTCAGGAGTACCAAGAGGAAGAAGCGCAAATGGGTATCTCCTGGAGTCTGGGTCTGCGAGGCAACCCCTGCTGTCATCCAGAAGCAGGTCCAAGCACTCTAGGATACTCCTTAAAGGCTTTTTCTCCCCCCCCCCGTGCCCCACTCCAGGGGGACACTGTGACTGCACACATTCAAGAGCCTCCATGTATGGATTTAATTTCCTGGAGAGTAAGGATTGTCATGCATTTTTTTCCAACTGTGCAAATACTAATAAGCACCTCAAATACTGCAGTGAATAAACGAATGAATGAATTTAATAACATCTAAGCCGACAGCACTGATTGTATGCCACCCACTATTCTCATTTCACGTTTAATAACGCAGTTAACCCTCAGCAATTTATAAGTTAGGTAACTTTGATTATTTCCTACTATACAGATGAGGACACTGAAGCCAATTGATTAGATAAATTTCCCAAGGTCTCGCGGTAATTGGTGAATGAATGAATGCTTCTTGGGCTAGCTTGGGTTCCCCTATTCCGGCTTGGGATCAGGCTTCCGCGCTCCACCTGCCGGCCTCTTCCCATACCCGCTCCCCAGAAAGAGTCGTTGGGGTCACCGAAGACGTGAGCTCTGAGCGTGCGCCAGGTGATGTAGCCGCTGTTCTTGATCTGTGGATTGCGCAAAAGAAGGATGCTCAGTATCTACCGCGGCTGGGGCCAGTCCAAGGGCAGGGAAGAGAGGAGCTGGCGTGGCGGCTGCGGGACAGGCGCCGTCAGGCCTCGCACCCCGCGTCCTGCCCAGAATCCCAACCATCAGCAACGACCGACGAAAACGGAAGAGCACCAAGGATGTCGCAGACTCCTGTGAGCAGGGTGTGGCCCGGGCCCTAGACACTATTAGCAAAGCTAAACCTGTACGCAAAGGGCGCAGGCTGAAGGGCGGGTGCGTCAACCCCGGGGGAAGCCCAGGCCTGCGATTCCTAGAGGATCCCTCTCCTTCTTTGGCACCTCAGAGGCACTAACCCCATGGCCCATCCGAGTCCTGGCACTCAGTCTCTAGAGGATCTTGGGCAAACGTCAAGACTCCCGGCCTCCGTTGCCTCATCCTTTAAAATGAAGTAATCATACCTGCGGGGACATTTAATCTTCATTCCTAAAGTGAGTGAGGGCAAGGCAGCTAAGGAACCCAGGGACCTTGGGATTTTCCAAGCTCAGAGGCCCCCCCAGCCGGTCTGGGCAGAGCCTGTGCTCCGTTAGAACCCGGGTGGACTGATATCTTAGAAAGTACATCCCATGTAAGTAGTTGGGATTCCCAAAGGGCACCGCTGCAGGGGTGCGCGCTGCAGGTTCTAATATCCGTGTGTGTGAGAAGCCGCGGAGAAGGCGGATCGTTCGTTTTTGGGACGCCGGCCAATCCCATCACAACCTCAAAGGTGAGGCTGTGAGCCAGACATAAGCACAGTAAATCGGGGTGTATCACCCCCAGCTTGAACACCTGCCGTTAAAGTCCTCCTTAAAACCCAGCAGTTGCATCTTCACAAAGACCACGGTGTGTGCAACCCCCTTACCTCTACCCCAGGCTAAAGGGGGGGGGGTTGAGGGCCCTGAGCCTTTAGGGCCCTCTCGAGCATCTTTAAAGTAGTATCACCGCGTCGCACGGGGAGGTCGGAGCTCTCAGTCCCTCTACCAGCTCTTCCTTCTTAAATAAGGACGAAGGTGGAGGGAAGACTAGGGCGCGCAAACCGGAGAAGGGTGTGTCGACCTCAGCCTCTGACTTCTCATTTCTGGCTCCAGATCTGTGCCTGGCGCATCCTGCACTCCCAGTCTGTTTAAAGTCGGCCACTGCTTGAGGACTTTCGTGGGGTCAGATCCGGGAATAGGTTAAAGCTCAAGTCTAAAACGCCCGCAGAACACCCCCCTGCTGCAGCGCACCCCAAAGCTCCCGGAGGCTGTGGCTACGGGAGAACCCGAGGTCACCTTCCCGGTATGTCGGCTTCTGGTACCTACAGCAGGAGGGACCAGTAGGTCCGGCACTCAGAGCTCACCTGCGCCAAGTTGGCCGCAAACTAGAACACTTGCCCACACCCCACTTCAGACCCTAGTTAGAGGGAGCGGCCACAAAAAGATCCCAGAGCCGCTCGTTCCCTCTGAAGTTTGGAAGGATCTGTGACAACTGGAGTCTGAGCAACTGCTCCCCACCTCCACCATACGAGCGAATCCTAGCTGGAGGAGGGGGGCGGGTGGAGACAAGGGATGATCTCCATTGGAGGGTATGAGGGCCACAGCCTCCGTTAGAGGCAAGACCTCTCCTTGAAGTGCCATAGGATCGGACAGTTTTAGCCTCAGTGGGGACAGGACGGCGACGGCTATACGCTCCCAACAACTCCCGGCATCGCGGCCCCTGCCCACCCTCGGCTGAGGCAGACAAGCGCAGGGGAATGCGATGCCTGCTTTCAGTGGCTTAGTCAGCGAATCTTGGCGCCCCAGGCACCCACACTGGCAGAGGAAGGCGGTGTGAGTCTCTTCACTTTGCTTTGCCATCTGGAGGAGAACGTGGAACTTTATTTGCTGAACTAGCCCGTCCGCGTCTGCGTTTCTGTGTGCCTCTGAGGGCCTGTGTATTTGTATTTGACCTACGTGTGTAAGAGTTGTGTGTGTGTGGCGTGCGTGCACCCGAGGGGCGTAGCCGATCCCCCTCAAGTCCCAGAGAGGCGCGCGCTGCTCGCCCGCCCTCTGCGCGCTCAGAGCTGCGCAGAGGTAACCTTGCTCGGAGGGCTTGGCGCCGCCAGGGCTCCGGGGCTGGCGAGGCGGGGCCCTGCTCTGGGCAAAGAGTTATTACTGCTTTCAGCAAAGGGCGAAGCCTGGGGCGGGGCGCGGGGGTAAGGGCGGGGAGCGCGGCTCTGCTCTTCTCTGGGGCCATGGGCCCGGGCGCACCCGCCTCCTCCAAGCCCCAGCTCTGCGGGCCAGGGCCGGTCTGGGGTCCGCGGACCTGGCGCGCTCTGCCTTTCCTTCCGTGCCTGCGAAATCTCGGTCTTAGTTCAAGAATTTCTAGCTTCCCTGGCCACTCTTGCTAGCATCGAGCGCCCTCGGGAAAATCCCCGTACACGGGGCTGAGCGAGCAGTCCCGGGGATGACGCGGCCTGGCCGAAATGCTGCTTTTCCATCCCGCCGAGAGAGACCCTCCGACTCGGCAGCTTTCCTTCAAAATGAACTTTAAACTTCTCCCGGGCTTATTATACTCCGTTCCTGATGAAAATCTGGAAGAACTCCACAGCCCAGGGGACATACCCGCTAATGTTTCACGGGGAAAATATTCAGGAACGACAGACCACCGTGGTGGCTGAGGAAGGGGCGCCTCCTGTGACGACCCCCCTCCCCGCCCAGGAGCATCCTGACTCCCGATGGCCCATTTCATTACCAGCCCTTCAGCTCCACCGTGCCCTGTAGTCTGGCGAAAAATGTCTGGGGTAAGGGCGAATTCTACCTGAGATCACATGCCTGAAGTCCCTGAGCGAAAAGTTCTCCTTCAGTTTCAAAAGCCCAGGACCCAGACAGGAAAATGCAGCGCGGGTGTGGGATCATGAGCTCCTCGCGGGCCTCGTGAGGAGGGGTAGCTGCGATGCGCAGAAAGCACCACCGCCTCCTCAGCTTGCCTTCCCAGCCAGAACTGAATTTAAGTGCCTCAAAATTCGATGTTCCTGGGATGTCCTGGTTTCAGGATTTCAGTATTTCTGTAGTGGGAGGAAATGAATTTCGGAAGTGAAGGCAAAATAAAGGTACAGAGAGACTCCTACAGTTCAGGTAGCAAAGCCTGTGGTGTAGAGGAGTCATCCTAACCCAGGGCTGGGACTCACAGCAAGTGTGGAGACTGCAATCACCCCAAAACATATGCTCCATTTAGGGATAACAGCTGGCTGGTGTCCCCATTTAACTTGAGGTCCCTTCTGGGGCACTTTACCTTTCTCATCTTTCCTAGGCCAGACCACCCTGGTGGTTCCCCTCCCCCCTGTGCACGTTTCTCTAGGGGTTCAGCTCCATTGGGGGGGTTGAGTGGTTCACTTCAGCAGGCAATAGTCAGCCTTGCATCCCTGGGCTGCACTCTGGGACTTGCCCAGGTGACCGGCTGAGCCAGGCCAAAGAAGACTAAATCTGAGGCCTCTACTCTGCCCTTGGACGCAGAAGTCTAGAAAAGAGGTCTTTGTGCTCAAGCAAATGGGTCAAAATGGGGAAACAGCTAAGCCAGACCAGGGAGCTGCTAGGAGCCTTCTCGATAAGGCCAGGGGTCTGGAGTGGGTCCTAGGCTTGCTGGCCTCAGCATCTACACAGGAGCAACACTCTCTCTCCCTAACGGGTTCCATGTGACAACCGGCTTCCCATAATGGATGATGGGCCTGTAAGAGGCCTGTGGCTTTGCCCCAGCTCAGTGTCAAATAGACCCGGATGATCAGATTTGTCCACCATGTCTATTTGTTCTAAACTCTCCTGAAATCACTTTTTACCAACTCCGAACATTTCGTGGTTTCCAGGGGAGGGGGCATGGGTGTCTTCGGAGAGAGAGTTGACGCTTCAAGATTTCAAAACAAGAGAAAAACATTGAGTGGTCCATCCCAGTAGCAACATGGAGACAAAATAGATGTGCTATATTCCAGTTGCAGTGTGATGGGGAAACTGCCTTTCATCTCACCCCAGCTTGGGGTGGGGTAAGAGTTCAACTGGACACCTGTAGCGGCCCAATTGCAAAGGAAGATCGTGTGTGTGTGTGTGTGTGTGTGTGTGTGTGTGTGTGTACACACCAATGGGGGGCAGATGGTGTGCGGTTTAGCAGATCCTTCACTGGCCAA
The DNA here is from genome assembly GCF_005190385.1 of Monodon monoceros. NCBI lineage: Eukaryota > Metazoa > Chordata > Mammalia > Artiodactyla > Monodontidae > Monodon > Monodon monoceros. Next base: position 18,725,587 of record NW_021703774.1, on the reverse strand, counting down.
ATGGGAGCCAGGAACTCCAAGTTCTGGTTTGGGCTCCTCCTCAACCTTGGACAAGGGAGGGGACCTTGAAAAGATCACCATCCTGCCCTGCAAATGTTTCAGCAGCTTTAAAGCTATCTCAGCCTCAGGCTTCCAGACCTAACTCCTGTGACCTGTCTATTCCGTCTACCCTTTTCTCTAGACACTACACACCTGCTGCGTCCCCCTACTCCATCCCCAAGCAAGGGGCAGTTTGCACTGGAATTGCCTCTCTAGTACCAGCTGTCGCTAGGCTGACCCTGTCCCGCACCGTCTTCTCCACCCAACTCTGCTTAAGCTGGAGCTGCGGAAGGGTGGTGTGCACACTCCTCGCGTCCTGACTCCAGCTGGGGGAGCCATCTGCCCGACAGGCCTGACAGATTCTATGACCGACTGAGCTCTCAGGCCACACTCAGCGTTGCGATCGCCGGATCAGTGGTGGTTAGCGAGGCCTATGGAGACCTCTGAACTGTTGGAACCCTTAAGCCCCAGCGCCGATCTCTGCAGCAAGGTGGCTCTGAGGTTGCAGCATGTCCCCCCGAAATTCTAGTCCCCCACCTCCAGCTGCTGGGACCTGCAGTGTCCCGGGGCTAAGGTCCGGGTCGGAGATTCCAGACCCTAACGACCGCATCGCCCCAGCAAGCCAAGCGGCCTTTACAAACCATAGTAAACATTTTATTTACAAGTCTGTGGCATCCTAAGTGCATCGTCTTTCCGCCACGACCCCTAATGCGGGGAGGACTGTTTACTCCAACGCTTCACAGTGCGAGCTGCTTGTATCCAGGCAAAAGTGCTCGGCGGGCGCTGGGAGCCTGGCGAGAGGCACTCCGACTCCCCTCGGCTCTGGGCGGGGTGGGCTGCACCGGCCGGGACAGCGATGCGCAAGCTGGGACTCCCGCCGCCACTGGAAAGTAGGCACAGAATCCAGCCCACACTGGAAGGCTGGGAGCCTGCACGCAGGGCCCCGCGTCTCCTCCAACCTCGTCCAGTCTAGAGGCCGCCGAGCGGCGCCGGGGCGGGCTCGGGGCTTTTGGGGGCGCTGCCAAGGGCTGGCTGGAGCGCAGGGAGCAGCTCCGAGGCGCCGCTGCCGCTGCTGTGGCCGCCGGAGCTCCCGGCGCCGCCGGTGCTGCCGCTACTGAGGACGCCGAAGTTAAAACCGCCGCCGCCGCCGCCGCCGCCGCCGCCGCCGCCGCCGCTGCCGCTCCCGCCACTGCCTCCGCTGCTGGCGGCGAGGAGGGCGCCGGCGGCCGAGGCCTTGATGACCGTCGTTTGGTGCAGAGACCGCTCGGCCCCTTCAGTCCGCTCCGTGTCGCTGGGGGCCATGTCCAGAGACTCGGAGTCGCTACTCTCGCTCTCAGCCTCGCCCTCCGAGCGGCTGGGGCTCAGCTCCGGCTCGCCGTCGCCAGCCGGGGCTCCGCCCGACGGTTTCTCGCCAGCCTCCTTGTCTTTGTCCTTCTGGGCCTGGGCCTCCTTGGAGTGTCGCCACTTCATCCGCCGATTCTGGAACCACACCTTCACCTGCGCCGCGCCGCACCGGGAGACAAGTAGGGACACGGAGGTGAGACGCAGGCTCGCTCCTGTTGGACTTGCGCGCACCCCGGGGCACTCCCAAAGGCGGGAAAGCGTCGCCAGTCGTCCCCAGCACCTCTACCACAGGCCAGGTACTGTGCTAGAAGGGACCGAGGGACCGAGAGGCAGCCCAGGGAAACCACGAGGATCACCAGAGATCCTCGCCTAGGGAAGCAACTAGGACTGTTTCTCAAAATGTGGCCCTCCGACCGCTAGCCTGGAGTGACCTGGATGCCTGTTGGAAAGGCAGATCCCTGCACGTTGCCCTCAAACTAGGGAGGATCAATGCTCTAAGTCGATGCTTCTTGACCCCACTTGAGCCAGGAACCCCCCTCCCACGAATCTGATTACAATTATGGACCCCTGACCCAGAAAAATTCACATATACCCAAGATTTTGCACACAGTTTCAAGGGTTTGGTGACCCAATGTTAAGAATCCCTGCTAAGTTGGGCCCCTCCTCTACTGCCACTACCCAAGGCAAGTCCCTACAAAAACAATTCTTTTTAAGGAGCAACCGTGGAAAACAAAGGGGGAAGGGGGTTCAAAGAGTTAATCCCAGTGGGGTGGGGCACCAATGGACCTTCTATAAGAGAGCATTTCCTTGGCATGTGTGTATTCAGAAGCTGATAAGGACCCTGCCCCTGCCCGGGATAGACGAATCCTTCTGTGGGCTCAGAGAGCACTGGAATTAAACCTGCGCAAAGTGGAGGAAGGGGGTAGGGATGGGGCGGAGAATCTATATAAATATACAATCCCCTGGGGGTCCCAATGTGTTCACACAAGTTCCAGCTTCCCTTTTAAAAATAACATCCACAGCTGGTGGAAAACGGCTGGACTCTTCCAGTGTGTGTGCTGGGGAGGGGAGTTGTGTGATGGAGGACAGAAGCACCCAGGGAGCAAGGGCCATTGTGGTGAGGTGTTCGAGAACGGTGACTCTTATATTTTCAAAACTTAAAAAAAAAAAAAAAAAACAGGCCTTGAACTTGAGAAAAGAAAACATATTGAATTCAGGCACAATAGATTTGCTATTTGAAGATTTGTCTTGGAAAAAAGAAGAAACTCAACTAGGCAGAGCCTGGTGAAATGCTCTTGGGCGTTCTAAGAAAATCTCTTTTTCTTTCTCTTCCTCACTTCCCCCTCCCATTATGCCGTTAGAAAATCGGACTGACTGTGGCTGCTCCAAGTGGACTTCTTGCCCTACTGGGGCTAAGAAATTCCGTTTGAAATAATGTTTTCACTTCCTCACAACTGGGGATTTCACAATCCAGCAGCAGCAGCAGGAGGATGAGGGAGGGAGGACAGGAGGGGGGAAGAAACAACAACAATCTCTTGACTTTGGAGTTTTATCTCTTCTGAAATAAACTGCCTCCTACAGCAAATTGTGCTACAGTCGAGTATATAATTATTATCTCCTGCTGCCTCTTTGCCTTCTCGGCAACATGCTTTCGCTTGTTGGCCAAAATAAAGACGCAGCGCTTGTTGACAAACCTCTTTGGGGATGGGCTATTCTTTCTGTCCTTCTCCCCCACCCCCTTCCTCTCTCCTATCTCAAATTGAGAAGTCCACCTAGTCTCCTGAAATTCGAGATCTAGTGTTTCCACTGCAAAAGGAGAGTTGGCCGGCGGAGGGGGCCTTGGGGCTAGGCCGCAAGCTGCTGCCCGTCAAGGGGGCTGTGCGTCGGGGCCAGAGCTGGCTTACCTGGGCATCGGTGAGACCCAGCATCGCGGCCAGCTGCTTTCGGTCTGGCTTGGTCACGTACTTCTGAATCTCAAACCTTTTCTCCAGACCTTTCCTCTGCAGGTTGGAGAAGACCGCCCGTGACCACGAGCGCTTTCTCTTGTACGTCTGCGGCATGGTGTCCTTCGTGAGCACAGCGTAGGGACCTGCCACCATGCGGGTGCAAGAGAGAGACAGGAGGACCCAGTTTGTGCCCTATCCGCGGCCTGCATGCCTGGGGCTCACTGTGATGCTTAAACTTGTTTTACGTTAACAGTCGGCTCTGAAAGCCCTTCACGCAGACACAGAATGGCCTCTCTAAGAAGGAAATGTACGGCTCTTAAGACCATAGGCCGAAGGCCTAACGCGAGTCTGGAGTGGAGAAGCCCGGCGTTTCACCGATTAATTCCAAAGTAAAGACATAAACCGAATGCATGGCCATCAGGCATGCTAAGAGCAGGCGAAAATGCACCTCGGCCTAAAGGATCTAAAGATGACAGCCTCGATTCTCCACTGTGTGTGTGTGTGTGTGTGTGTGTGTGTGTGTGTGTACTCGCATCCATGCCCATCCGTGAAGACGGAACCTTCCGGCAAATGTTTAAGATCATTCCAAAATGAGTGTATGTTAATAACACCACCACTTGCTGCATTTTCAAAGCACCCTCTCGGGAGAAAAGACTAGGGAACCCCCCCCGGCCCACCCGCTCCCGCACACTTTCTTCCCTCCCCAGGCTCCCCACCCCTTAACCCCGGGAGCCGAACGAAGAGTGAGCTAGCTCACTGAGAAATCTTTCGGTTTCTCTCCGGACGTGGTAGCCTCCCGCATCAACTCCGGGATTGCTACACCTCGGTGGCCACGTGATACTCCAGTCCTAAGTGTTTTGGCAGTCGACCTGCCCGTTAGGCCGTCGATCAGGAGGGTTTCCATACCTGGAAAGGTGTCTTGAAACTGATGCTGAACTGAATTTCTCGGGTTCGAGCTTAAGGGACTCAGGATGGCAGAAGCCTCGTTAATGGGATCTAGAGACGCAAAGAACTGGCCGGTGGAGGGCTGCAGAGCGGGGAGGTGCATCCCCGCGGGCCGCCCGCCGGTTAGCAGCGATGTGAGATCTGGGGACGAGGGAAAAGAAGAGCTGTTACCCCTCTGGCAAAGCCACACTCACACTCTCTGGGACTTGTTCGTCTCCTCCCCCACCCCTCCGTTCCGTTTTCCTGAAGGGAAGTGGTGAGAGACCTCTGTCTCCGCGCCGCCGGGATGCCTCTCTCCCGACAGTGGCCCAGGGGCACTGCACGAACTGTTCCTGTGTGTCCCACAGGTCCACGTCCACGCATACAGCTAGGAAGGACTTCAGGTAAAGAGGCCTAAACGAAGTCACTTTCAGGTGCCTTCCAAGAATTCCACAGACCTAAACTGTCCCTCCAAAGGATCCCTCACCCTGTTCTCTTGGGAGTTTAGAGTCAATATTGTTCATCTATATTCCTTGGGTGGAATTTCACTAGAAAGCAGACAAATGGACGGGAAAGTGTTCCCCAAAAGGGCTTTTCCTGCCAAATAATGTAGTTCTCTTTGTAGATACGTGATTAAAGAGACAGAGAGATGATAGTCATTTTAGCAAATATTATTTACACCAACGTTTTTATGGATACTGATTCTGTGGCATGTGTTTTTAAAGCATCTCTGGATTCTTCTTCCTCTTTTTTTTTTTTAAATGTAGAGCAGGTGAGTTTTAAACCTAATGTTTCAGTCTCCTTACAACTCATTTTCTTCTCCCTCATTTTACCGATTTGTCCTTAATTGTGAAAACACTCAAAGGAATCCCAAATGGCCCAAGGATCGGGGAGTGCGTCAGTGCCCTGTTCAGAGGCCTGCAGCCTCTCGCCCAAGACCTACCTCTCAGTGTGTTGCCTTCCTTGACTTTTGGGTCAAATTCTGCAGACAAAATGCGGTCAATTCCAAATTTGAGGTCCTTACTGGAGGGGGCCGGGGCGGAAGCGCTATGGTGGGGATTCGGGACCAGCCGCGACCCGGAGGCTGGGGGCTGCAAGCTTCCAGCCCGGGGTGGAGGCGGAGGCTGCTGCTGCTGCGGTTGCTGCTGCTGCGGTGGCTGTTGTGGGTGATGGTGGTGGTAGGCGGCTGAGAGCGGGGACAGACGCGGAGGGAAGCCAGCCGGGACTTCGGAGGGCGCCACCACCGGGGTGGGTCGAAGCGGGGATCTGGTGGCTGCTTGGAAAGAGGCGTGCGGGTGAGCCGATCCCAAGTGTGCGGTGAGGGCAGCGGCCGAGGCCCCCGCCAGACCCTCCGGAGCCGCCCCCGTCTCCCCAACGCCGGCGTGCAGGATGTCCGCGATGCAGAAGGAGGGTTTCTTGACGGCAGCGGGGTCCAGGGGGAAGGAGCAGCCGCCCGGGCCGGCGGAGGAACAGTAGGCGGCCGACCAGAGGCTGAAGTTGGACGCGTAGAAGGGAGCCAGCCCGGCGGCGAACATTCTGGCGGGGTGCACGGAGCTGCCGCCGCGGCCTGGCCGGGCCCGGTGGGTGGGGAGGGGCGCGGGGAGGGGCGCGCTAAGTCCAGGAGGAGGCGGCAGCCCAGCCGGGGACGATCCGCTTACTCTTCTCCGTCCGAACTGAAGGGAGGCCAGGGAGCCCTAGCGCCACCGAGGGAGGAGGCGAGGGCCGGATCCCGGCCACTCACGGCCTCTGCCCCTGGCCTCACTTTAAAGGCGGCGCGGCGCCCGCGCTCCCCGCGGGCTGTAGGCGAGCGAGGGGTGCTGGAGCCGCTAGGCGGGCGGGGGCCGCGGCTCCACAAACGCCAGGGAAGCCGGGGAGACAGGCGCCGGGCACCGAAAGAAACACTCAAACAGCTAAGCCTTAACAGCTAAATTTAAAACAATAACAATAATAGTCCGTTAGTTTAAAAAGAAAAAAAAGTAATAAGAAGAAAAAAAAAAAACTCCTCTCTAAAAACTCCCAAAGTTTTGGCAGGAGCTTTCGAGTCAGACCCAGGGTAGGACCTCGATCCGACCGCTCATTGGCCATCCTGGTGACCAATGGGAGTGGGAAGTGGAGGGGAACTGGGAAAGAGGGCGTGGCCCGCCCCTTCGGCCACGCCCCGGCCACGCCAATCTGTTTGCTGCTGGCGCGTGGGCTGTGCTTGGTCGGGCGCGTCCTTCTCCAAAGGGTAGGGGGCTTCGAACAGCTGCTCCAGGGAGTTCTAACTCCCACTAACTTCTGCAGCTCCGAACCGGCACCAGGCGTGGAGAGTTGGTCACAGCGCTCCTGGAGCTCTCGCCTAGGGAAGCTGGTGCTCCCGCAGATTATAGCGGGTGCAAGGCCCGCCTTCTGGAACTCTGGCGGCGCCCTAGGTTTCCCTCCTGTTTACATCACTCGGGCCAGATTTTTCTCCAGTCGGCCTTTATCCCGAGAGTCGGTGTCTTCTACAAAGCTCCGTCCTTCGTGGGTCCCCGCCCCCACGCTGCCCTGCTCTGCTCTCGCAAGGGAATGCGGCGGCACTGGGTCCGCTTCCCTGCCTCGGAGATCCTCAGGGAAGAGAGGAGGGGCGGTCGCAAATTAGCTGTATTCCGAGCTGCCACACACTGACAACTTGAACCAGTAACTTTTCAAACAAAATAAGATGGATGTCTCCGAACGTCTCTCTTGGACGCAGCCAACCTGAGCCTCGGAGACAACAAAACAAGCAGCCGTCCGAAACCTGGGAGAGCGGCACGCGCGTCCCCTCCTTTAATGCACCTTGTAGGAAATGTCACCCTCCCTTCTCCGCCACATCCCCGATCACGTGGGGTCCATTGTTTTGCAAGGGCCCACAAGAGTAGATTTCCTTGGGGTTAAATACTACTTTCAATGCTGTGACTATTTCTCCAGGGAACCCCCTGGGCCTGGTCGCAGGAGAAGCTTCAGTGGTGACCGACCGCTTCACTTCGGACTTCGGGTCTTCAGAGCGCATAGTGGGTGTAGTGCGGGGTTTTCTGCAACACCAACATCTCTATTTTAAGAATTCGTTCTCTTTTAAATTATAGTCAGAGTGGATTTCCCCACCCCTCTCCCATACAAACCACAGGCCACCCAGATGAGCTCTTCTTGCACATTTTCAGGAAGAAAATAAAATAATAATAATGAAACAGAGAAATCTTTTGTTTTCGATTGTCCTAATAAGCATCTTCTAACAGAACAGCATCTTCTGTGGCGTTTTCCTCCCCAGACTTTCAATATAGTTGCAATAAAGTTTCTGTGGCTTTTTTTTTTTCTTCCCCACTTCAGTATTTACAGGGCTTGCCGAAGAAACCCAGGAAGGCAACTGAATTTGCCATGCCTATCTCGAGTTCAGGATTTGGGCTAATGAATTTGGTTTCTAGCCTCTGGTCGCAGATGCTGTCATTTTAAGCTTTTGACTTTGTCCTGGAAAGTATCAATCACTAATCAATCATTTCTAACCAGCCAGCACTGAGAACAACCGCCGCCCCCCTGCCCCCCCACCAGCTTCTGTCTGTCTCTGTCTCTCCCTCCCTCTTTTACTAAGGGGGTTTCTTGCCCTGCTCCGTGCAGCCGCGACAGAGGTGTTATGTCCAGAGATGGAAAAGAGGGGGGTGATCTGCTGAGGTGAAGGGCACCTGGGGTGAGAGAAATGCAGGACGACCAGTCCTTCTGTTTCTAGCCAGAGGCCAAGGGGTAGACAAGCATAATGCCACTCGAGGTGCTGGACCCTCCTTGAAAGGCTCCAGTGCAGGCTTTGCAGGAAAAGGCTGAGGATTCTGGGGAGACTCCTGTGGGAGGGCGCGACCTCAGTATAACTTCACTGCCCTCAGGGTAAAACACTAGCGCGAGTGTGGTAAGGGTGGCCTTAAGCCCTCTCTTTCTCTCTTTTCCGGTGTCACTTCCAATTCCGCTGCAAACATTGAAACCGCGGCCTAAGCACAAACTCACAGTTCGAAAAGAGGCGCTAATATTTAGGCCTCACCCCCGGCAGCCGGCCGGCAAATAAGACGCGACCCTCGGGAGTGGGTGCAGGGTAAAGGCTAGGCGGAACGCGGGCTCTCCGGGTTTCCAGCGGCATCTACTACCCGCCTCTGCAGCACTTCAAGGCCCCAGAGAAGGAGGCAGGAAGGGTGAGGACGAGGCCCGAAGGCGAGTTTTCCCCCGCAGACTCTTAGCCCCGCCTCCCGCTCCTTTCTCCCGGCAAAACCCGCGGCTTGATTGTAAATTGCAACTTGCCCCGTGCGCCCTTGTGCTCTCCCAGACTCTCGGCTTCATTGCAACCGCATCAGCGCCACCCAGACCCATCCGGAGCTCCCGGAGGGAAACGCGAAAAAGGAAACCTTTGGAACGACCTCCTGCCCACCCTCCACACTCCTTCCCAGGCCCGGGCTTCGGCTCTGCGGGCCCCTCTCCCTCTTTTGAGTCCGCAGAATCCCCTCCTCCTCCTTACTCCCCCCACCACCCCTCAGAACCAAGAAAGCAGCAGGAAACCCTGGACTCGCCGGAGTTCAGGTCATCTCCTGTTTTTTGATGGGCTCAAACTCGGACTAAATGAGCGGATGTGCCTGCAAGATTGGTCTCAAAATAGAAGCGCCCTTAGTATTTTAGGATACTGCAGAAATCCTTATTTCTTCCGGAGAAAAACTCTATAATGACTCCTAGCACTTCCCCTTTCAATATTTGTACAACTTTATCTCCACCGACAAGTTGCTCGGTGACGCAAATCCGCCCTTGTGTATTACAACTACCAAAATAAATGCGCGGAAATCAATTCCCTTCTAGCAATGAAAATATAAATATACAGCTGCGACTTTCCCCTTTAATCTTTACTTTCCGAGCGGCTCCGGGCTGTGGCGAAATGAACTGGTCCAGAGCAATTGAGACGGGGCGGGGGGTTGGGGGGGAGATGGGGGGAGGCCCTGGGGGCAGAGGCGAGGGCTCCGGGGGCCTGGTAGCCGCGGATTCCGGGTTCCAGCAGGAGTGAAGACGGCCTGACTAAGCCGAATTAACTTGAGCTTAAATGTGGCTGCACCGTCCTTTGAGGAAGCTCAGATGAAAAGCCGACTTTGTCTGAGGTTGTATAGCTGCACGGGCAAATTACAGTTGACAATAGAGCAACAGAGGTAGTCGTTTATACTGAAAGGTTAAACAGCTTTGGGTGGGGGGGCGCACTAGATGGGGAGATACCATAATAGCAGGGGTTTCAGATCAATTCTGATGGCTGTCTTTAATGTTTACACCCTCCCCTTCTAAATCAGAGGTTTATGCGTTGAAGGGAGAGATGGGTCTCATTACCCTTAGGTTGTCCTGTCTTCTGAGTCTCCATCCTTAAATCACCAATGCTTGGGAGCACAGATACACACCAAATGAGCATAAAAGCTCAAGGAGAGTGAATGTTGAGCTTTGCTTATTACATAACATAACTCTTCAAGGGCTTAACCTGTCCAGATGTGCTTTCTGCTTTTGGACTCTGGAAAAAATAATGTACAAGGTACACCCCCCCAACACACACCTTTAATTTCAAATATTCATTCAAACAAAGAAAGAGATGAAAATAATTAAATATTCACGGTCAGAACGAGAAGGAAACAGCTCACCTAGCTATCAGGATATGAGAGGTTTGCGGCAATGTAGGAATCTGAGTATATTCTGCCTGTCATTCTGCCAGCTGAAGATTTACAGACCCATGGGTCCAGTGCTCGCATTTAGCAGTCGGTGCGGGCCTTCTCTTCCTTGTGACGCTAGATACTAGTTTAGGACTCTAGAGGAACACACAAACACACACACACAAACACACCTTGGATTATTCTAAGTAGGCCACAACTCCCTTTTCCTGGAGACCTTAGTTATTCCAGAAGTAAATATAGTTCCAGAGTTTTTTGAAGATAGTTAGACTTTGATAGGGGGAAGGAAAGGTGAATAACAATGTGGTAGGACCGCAAGGTCCATAGTCCCTTGATTTATTGCTTTTCCTTTTCTCATTTCCCAGGTGAAGCAGACTTACAGGTGGCCATCTCTTTATGTGGCCATAGCCCTGCCCTTGACCTCTTGCCAACAGATCTGGCTTCAGAGCTGCAGACAGCTTTTCGGGTCTGATCCCATTTGCCCTTTTTCCTCACAGTTTCTCACATATTTCTTTTTCCCCATTAATAGGATATACCACTTCACATACATGTACCTTCTCTCTCCCTCTTCCTGTCTTACACACACACACACACACACACACACAAATATGTGTGCACACACCCATCACTGGGGATCTTAGAGACTAGGGAGAAGGGCAGGACAGGCGGTTTGGGGTTTGCTCCTGTTGCAAAAAGCTATATCTCTGTCTCTCCAAGTCTGCTCTCCACACCTAGCCAAGAAAGACCTCAGACCTCATAGAACCCATTTCCACACGGCACACTGTAACACAGACTCACACATATTTGCAGTGAAATCATGACCTCATAAGAATAAAATATGAGAGACCATCTTTAACATGGAAGAGATTTAGTACTTCATTCAACAAGTTTCTATTCGGTCGCTGGAACCAGTTCTCACTCCCTCTCCATGTATTAGTCACGTATTAGCACATTAGCTGGATGTGCTGCCTGAGTTATTGAATCTGAATAGCTGGGGTTTTATTTCTAGTGAGTGAGTTGAACGTTAAGGTAGGAGAAGCAGGTGTAGGTGAAAATCATATATTCCAAACAACTCTGGTGTTGCCAGAGAGAGAAGAAAGGCACTCTCAAAACAATATTTATCTAAACAAACAAAGCCTTCCTTTCCTTTGAGACAAGTTCCCCAAGTTAGAGCACAGGTTCTAAGAACAGGAGAGGGATTCAGACCCAGACTAAGAGGCAGGAACGGGAAGGAATTCTCTGAAGGGAGAAGATCCTCAATCCAAGGTAGATCGAGCCAGAGGGTTGCCCCCATCTCAGTGATTCCAATCTGCCCACCTGCACCCCTCCAGAATTGGGACAGCTCTGGATTTAACAGCAGAATCCTGCCAGCCCCCTTTCAGCTCCCCAGGCCCCTGCATCTCCTCATTCCTAATAAGCCTGCTTAGTACCAAAAGTTGGTTCTCTGCTGACACCTGCTGGGCCATCTCTACATCGCTTTCTGGCAGCACCCATCGTGTGCCAGCGATGTTGCTGTGATGAAAGTTGACTCTTCTTTTTGCGAAAACGCAGGTTTCTAAAATTGGCTTGGACCAGCAGCTGTTTCCTTCCATATTGCCGACAATATGAAAAGATCTTGTATTATGTGTTTGAAGTCACCAGACAGGGTGAGGGAAGCTGTCATCCTTCAGTACTAAAACCTTACATTTCACAGATCTCAAGGCCAACTTCACATTTATTATCTTACTTATTCTGTAAAATAATCTATTGTAAAGATGAAGGGGAGGTATTATTGCCCGATGTGAGTTTAAGAAGTTGATCCTCAGAGAGGTTAAGTGGCTTGTCTGAGGTTACATAGTTAGAAAATGGTGTTGCAGGGGGCAGAGACTACATTTTCTGACTCACCAGCTATGCCACTCAGTCAATTTTTTTAGGAGAAACAGTTTATTCAGAGGGAAAACTCTCTGCCCCCCAATCAGAATGTGCATTTGTTACAGGCAAGGGGCTGGGGAGTAGAATTGTGTCTAACCCAGAGATTGTCATAGGAACACTGTTAAACAAGGACAGACTGGCGATCACATCACTAATTTGTGATTAGAGGTATTAGGGAAACCCTGGGTTCTCAATATTTCCCTTCCCTCTGCTCGAGGTAGCTGAAATTCTACTCCTGCAGAATTCCTTCTTTGGAGATGAGACATCATACTATGAATTCATGTATCTGATCCTTTTCATTGTGCATATACCTGAGGGCAAGGAGGGGTTTTTTTTGTTTTGTTTTGTTTGTTTGTTTTTTTGCGGTACGCAGGCCTCTCACTGTTGTGGCCTCTCCCGTTGTTTTGACCAGGAGAAGACAGAAGGAGATTCTGAGCATGAAGCAGCCAAGGGCACACGCCTTTGTGGGGCAGAGAGAGAAGTGTGAGAGCACTGGGCATGGTCTCCTTGCAGGGAGCTTAAGAGGAAGATTGCAGGATGGCATTTTAGCGTTTTTCTAGGGTCTGTCCTCTGTCCACAAGTTCTCTAAATAATGAGAGGGGAGCAAAGATGGGTACTCCAAACCCTGGCACTGTGGCATTTATTTTCCCCCATCAGCACCAAATAGTTTTATAAGATTTCAATGCTCAACTGAAATACACAAAAAAAAATAGCCTTTCACTTTTGAAGCTCATAGTTATACAGTAGTATAACTGTATTATAGTTATTTCGTGTAGGCACAGTGGTTCTTTTGTCTGAGCCTTAGGTATTAAAAAATGACCATAGGGGCTTCCCTGGTGGCGCAGTGGTTAAGAACCCGCCTGCCAATGCAGGGGACATGAGTTCGAGCCCTGGCCAGGGAAGATCCCACATGCCACGGAGCAACTAAGCCCGTGCGCCACAACTACTGAGCCCACGTGCCTTAGAGCCCGTGAGCCACAACTGCTGAAGCCCACGCGCCTAAAGCCTGTGCTTCGCAACAAGAGAAGGCACCGCAATGAGAAGCCCGCGCACCACACCGAAGAGTAGCCCCCACTTGCTGCAACTAGAGAAAGCCGCGAACAGCAACGAAGAAACCAAGCAGCCAAAAACAAATAAATAAAATAAATAAATTTATTTTTTTTTTAAAAAGACCATAATACTTGTCTTCATGGGTCTCAAAAGAGAATCAGAATCGTGAAGAAGTAGAAAGGCAAGCCTGAGGTCACCAAGACCTCAGTGGGACAGGGATCTTTCTGCTAACCAGTGCCCACCCAGCTCAGTCCGGTTACAGAAACTTTATTCCCGAGATAGAGATGGGGATAGCCTAAAGTAAAGCAGGGGTGATGGGTGTAGATGGGAGGTAGAGGGAAAGAATTCAAGATGCTTAGGAGGTAGAATGGACAGGATATTCAGTGACTTCATTTAAACAGTCCCTGTTAAGAGCACATACTGTATTAGAACATGGATATAACCACATTCAATCACAAATTTGTAGATGGAGTGCTTGATGGTAATTTAACACTCAGCTTTATGGTTTGTTTTCTCTTGTGCGGTTGCTTCCTTCTTTGGGAGATGCTAACAAAATGTTCATGATTCTTCCAAGTGATCGGTTGTGTTTGAGTTTTGAACTCAGGGCTCATTTTTGTGTTTGTTTGTAATTAGGTTCACATAAATAAGCTGGTAGGTTCAAAATAGAAATATTTACAAAAACTCAATTTGGTGATTTGGGATGGCCATGAGCCTGTTGAAGAAGGCAAGATTTGAAACATAATAGTACTTCAATACCCTCACTTTGTAGAAAATAAAACACAATTAGGGTACATTTAATCTTCAGGGGGTTTATCTTATTTGTCATTTAGTGGTTAGCCTTAACAGTGCTTTACCAGTAGAATGAGAAATCCCACCACTCAGAATGTATGAGGCCTCCTGGTGATGGAGAAGAAAACCATCATCGCAGAACCAACTGCCATTTTAGAGCATTAGCTCTTCCCTTCAGTCCCTTAATGGTCCTCACTGGGTTGTTTGTTCATTGTGTTTTTCAGAATCCACAAAGGAAAGAAGTTTTATTTCAAGAATACCAACATTTCAGATGCTCACTCCTATCACTAAATGGGAAACCATGTGAGCAGAAAATGAACACAAAGATGAAGCTGGCCCACACAGGTGACTCTTCCTTCCCCACATGGAAGAAGGTGGATGGTTGACAATTCTCCACCTAATTCAGGCCCAACCTCTCAGAAGAAGTTGATTTGGCATTGAGCTCATGTGAATGATTCCCTGACTTCTCCATGTATATGGAGCACCTACTCAAACTCTCTACTTGTTTGACTCATTTATACCTCACACTGAACATGTCCCAAACTGAGCTCATCATTTACTTCCACAAACTGTTTCTCCGCTGGGGTTCTTGGTAAAGGCACCACTGCCTTGCTGTTTTGTTTTGTTTTGTTTTGTTTTGTTTTTTAAGCCCAAATCTGATCATCATCCTGGACTTTTTCTTTCACTATCCACATCTAATCAGCCTTCCAACTCTCAAGGATATCAAAAATCCTTCCACTTTTCTCTGTATCCTGGCCCCCACCTCAGTCCAGACCACCATCCATCCTCCCCTGAAATATTATGGCCCCTCCTAATGGGCCCCCCTGCAACCATGCTTGTCCCCCTCCAATCTGTTCTCTATTCTGGAAACCAAGAGACCTACTAACAAGTCATTTTTAATCATATCTCTCCTCTATCCAAAGTCCAACACTGGCTTCCCACAACCCTTAGCATGCAGTCTCTAGCACATCACCTACAATGCTGTGCATGATTACGGCCCTGGGCACTGGTCCAGCCCCATGTGGCTCCACCGTCTTCACTCTCTGGATGGAGCTGAGTCAGCTTTCTCTAGATTCTGTGAGCACACCGTGCCTTGTCTGCTATGGGGCCTTTGCAGGACCTTTTCCTGGCTAGCCCTCTGTGCAGCCAACTCATTTCTCTTTCAGCTGTCAGTTTAAAGGACATTTCTTCAAGGAAGCCTCCCCTGATTTCCCAGCCAAGTCAGGTCTGCCCCTCTTTGCTCCAGCCTGTAGTTATAGGTACCTCTTGGAAGTGGTCCTCATCACATTTGTAACCATTTGTTTCCTATCTGTCCTCTGTCTCTCCTATGAGGACAGGGCCTATGTTTCTATATCTGGCAAAATGCCCAATACATATTAGGTGTTCAAGAAACATTTGGGGACAAATTCATGGTTGAAATAATGAGTTGGCTCCTTGATTTCATATCTAGGCTGATTCATCTTAGACTCTCCCACCTACTGCTACCCACATATTCTCTTACCTATCTTCCCTTCCTAAATCAATAGACAGAGAAGTGGGGAACAATGCTCTCTTCACTCCTTTTACTTGTAACTTGACAATTTCCTTTGTTCTTACCACTGAATGGGGCTGTTGATGTAGTGGGAGAACCTGTTTCCTTACACATGGGTCTTCCTCTTACCCAAGACATCTGGCTTTATATAGCAGTATCAATAGATAGCAGAAATGTGGAAGACAACAGGTTGAGTCTCCTTCTCTCTTTGCAGTCAGTATCATGGAAAATTGAAGGTTATGAAAAGTTTTCAGTAGTACAGGAAAGTGCTATACATGTTAAAATATTTTCATTAGCAGTATAAGCTGAACTATATTTATACATGTATATGCATAGAGAAAAGATTAGGAAGATATCAGAGTGGACATCTCTTATCTTTTCTATCAACCTAGCACGCTTCCTTTTGGAAACTACCCACCTTTTTCCTGAGAGCTTGGGTTGTAAATCATGGGACCCTGCACAGGACAAGTATGTCACAGCAGACATGTGACAAGCTTATGAGAGTAGGACTGGAGTGGGACCAATCAGATTCCTTCTTCAAGATGGATAGAGCCAGTGAAAAAGAGGATCTCTCCCTTTCCCTGGATTTACCAGTTCTGAGGAAAATATATGTCTGGATCGTGCCATCAAGAGGAGAAAACCTATCCAAGAAACAAGCCAAGAACTGAGAGAGGGAGGGAGGCTTGATGTCAACATGTGACATTCTGTATGCTACTGGGTGGGGCTGATAGCCTCCCTTTGCAAACTTCACTATTGTGCTATTTATTTCCAGGGCTTTGTTGCTCCTGTTGAAAATCGTGGGCTTTCATTTAATTTTTCCTTCATTGCTCATTGCTTTTGATTTGCATAACATTCCGTAATGTGCATGTATGGTAATATATCATCCCTGTATTGATGGGCATTTACTAGGTTTCCAGTTTTTATTCCACTATGATCAATACCAGTTCTGCAAAAAAGCACTATTGTGTGTTGGTCCTTATATACTAGTTACTCTGCTTCTTTTAAAAAAAATGATTCCCAAAAGTAAGGCTGCTGTGTTAAAGGGGACATAAATATATAATTATATTTTAATTAATTATTAATAATTAATTAAAACTATTATATATTTAAATCTGCATATATATCTGTATATATATATTAAGTAGATGTTGTCAGATGGCTTTCTAAAATAGCTGTACCAATTCACATTTTCACCATTAGTTACAACATTACCCTTCTTCCCCATAGCCCTGACAGCAATAGATGTTACCGGTCCTTTTCATTTCTGCCAATGTAATGGATATAAATTGATATCTCATTATTATTTCAATTAACATTTCCCCGATTTCTCATGAGGGTGCCCAATTTTCCCACAGTAGATGTTCACAGACTTCAATTTCTGCAGCTCTAATTGGTAAAAACACAAGAACTCTTCAAGCACCCCCTGTTTTTGACATCCCATTGTCAAGAGGAATCCCAACTCCATGAG
Organism: Monodon monoceros; assembly: GCF_005190385.1. Taxonomy (NCBI): domain Eukaryota; kingdom Metazoa; phylum Chordata; class Mammalia; order Artiodactyla; family Monodontidae; genus Monodon; species Monodon monoceros. The sequence goes on along the minus strand of NW_021703774.1, from coordinate 18,708,922 downwards.
CCCTCCACACTAACCTTAACCCACTTTCTCTCTCCAGCACTCAATGTACACACTTCCTTGTCTCCCACCTTTGGTATCAGGCTGCCCATGATCAGAATTCAGTGAGGGCAAAAGACAGTGTCCAATTCACAAGTGAAATGAAATCCCTCAGTTTATATTCAGGTGTCTGTGCATTACTAAAAAGGAATCACCCTGAATACTGAAAATATTTGACCAACTAGGTATGGTTTGGAAACAGGCCTAGGAAGGCATTCATCCAAACCATCTGACCCTTTACTCGCGCCCTCAATCTTAACATCCAGGTCACCTTTTTCCACTGCAACTTGAAAGTGGAGTCTATTTTGGTTGCCAGCAAAGCCCCAACTCCAGCTCGATGACCCTCTGGCTCTGAGAACGCCTCTCAGCTTCAAATGTTTCCTCCTCTCTCTAGCATCTCCCTCTCCTCTCTCCACCCTGCCCTTCTCTCCCCAGCAGCCACATGTGTTGGAGAATTCCACAGGAAAGGTGCAATCTGAGGTGCTCAAGGAGCAGAAGCCCAAGAAGCCTGGGAGTGGATTTTAAGAGGCTTCCTTGCAGGAGCCCAGAAGCAAGCATCCCAGACGGCAGCGAGCCTCAGACCTCGATGCAGGCACAGCATGGACCGTTACCCCAATATGCGGGGAGGTAAAAAAGGTTTCAGCTACCCTCTCCCTTCCTTTGCCCTTCTCTCTCCTCCTCCATAACCTGTGTAGTTTAATTATCAAAGTCATGGAGAATCTTCTGAAATTTCTCTTAAAATGTTCCAAACCTATTGCCAACCTCCCTGGGTCAGGGTCTGCTTGCTTCATGCCTAGGTATACACAAATAGTGAGTGCTAGGGCCCAGCACTGTGCTAAGCCCTTATAGACATTATCTCACTTGATTCTGAAAATAAGCCCAGTAAGGAGCTGTCATTAGTATTTCCATTCTACTTGGGAAAACAGAGTTTTAAATGGCTTAGTAACTTGCCTAAGGTCACAGTTAGTAAGTGGTGCACACTGGATTTGAACTTTTTTTTTTTCGCCACTAGGGCCCATTCTCATCTCTTCTTTGGCCTTTCTTTCTTCTTGTTCTTTCTATAGATAATGAGCCATAAATTTCTCTCACAGGCACCATTGCCTCTTGAACAGTAGCTCCCTGCTCAAGAATCCTTTCCAGCCTTTTGTCGCTGAAATCCTTCATCTCCATTGACTCAGCCAGATTCCGTTCACCGAATCAACTCTGCTCTCCTCTGCTCCACTCTCTCCCACATGATCTGGCCCTCTGATTTCACCTCCTTTCATTCTCCCTCATTAAATGTGGTTCAGCCTCACAGCCCTTTCTGTCCCTACAACATGCTAAGCTCAGTGACTTTGCATTTGCTATTCCATCTGCTTAGGACACTCTTCCCTGAGCTTTGCATGACTTGTCTATTTTGTGTTATTCAGAGCTCAACTCAACTGTTATCTTGTAAAAGAGGTCATCCCTGAAGCCCACTTGTTACTATCACACTGTCTTATCTTCTTTTCTTTGGAGCATTCATAAACAGCTGGAACTGTTATTTGTTTTTCACACATGTTTATTGTCTATCTATCCCCACTCACCTGTAAACTCCATAAGAACAAGTCTTTATCTACAGGGTCACCACTGCTTCTTCTATAAATGCACCAGGCGTGTAGTAAGTGTTCAATAACTGTTTGTTGGTTGACTGATAACCAGAATACATCTTAGTGTCTCGATCATTCTAGCATCCCCACTGAAATAGTTTCATCCTCCCAAATCTACATCCACTATTTCTTTCACAATTCGAACAAAGCTCACTTATGCTATGAAGATCATCTTGATTAGTCCCTCCCAGTGATACCTATTCAATGTCTCTTTTCTAAAAAACTACAGGAGGGCTTCCCTGGTGTCGCAGTGGTTGAGAGCCCGCCTGCCGATGCAGGGGACACGGGTTCGTGCCCCGGTCCGGGAGGATCCCACATGCCGCGGAGCGGCTGGGCCCGTGAGCCATGGCCGCTGAGCCTGCGCGTCCGGAGCCTGTGCTCCACAACGGGAGAGGCCACAACAGTGAGAGGCCCGCGTACCGCAAAAAAAGAAAAAAAAATCTACAGGAGCTCTGATTCCATGCTCACTGCTTTCTCTTGTGTCACTTTTCAGATGCCATTCCGTATGTGCCATTGTTTGTCTTATACATCCTATTTCTTAGGGGTGCTCTTTCTCCAAATATTCCAAGAAGATGAGACATATTAGGTAGTTTAAAAGGAAAATAGAGGTTTGTAGTTATCAAAAGAGTTTATCCATAGCTTTGAATTCTCAAACCTGTGATGTGTTAGTTTTCTATACTACATGACAAATTCCCACCAATTTATTGTTTTAAAACAAAACACCTCTTATTAGGCTAACCTGGTTCTCAAAACCACTATTTTAATTTGATCTTTCATAGAATTGACATTTTCACATGATTTTCAGTTTTCTTTATCTAAACTGTCTTTTCTTAATCTTCATTCATTTCTTTCTGATGAAACTTTAATGTCTTTCTAATTGGCAGTTGTGAACTTTTATATATTGAAGATGCGTTATGACTTTTTGTCATAGTTCCTTTATCCCAGTTTTGTGGCTTGCCTTGATTTGCTTTATCCCTGTGCCTTAACCTCCATGAGAACTTGGGGCCTTGCTGTACAGGCCTAGATGTCAAAGTGTGCGTGTCCTCCTTATAGCCATTGCTATGCTCCCTACACTTAGGGGACAACCCCCTCACTCCTTGTCAGACTTGTCCAGTGACGCCAGATTTCTTGTGCTGCCACCTATAATCTGAGGTTATGGCTTCTGCATATAGCAATAGCCTGTTGTGTCTACTTGCAGACCTAGCTTCCCTGGCAGCTGAGACTTGACTCTGCTTAGTTTTAGTTTCAGCTATTCTCAGTTAACCCCCTCAAGGCTGAGCTGAACATGTCAAAAATGTTAAAAGAGGGGAGGGGATAGTGACCCTTAATCTATCCCCAGCCAAAAATCTATGGCCAGTCCTTTGATGAGCAGGGTTTGGTGGTCACAACTCATTACAGGTTGCTTTGAAATATATGTTTAGTTCAATTGTTTAGCAAATTTGATTGTAATGTTATTCTTGTGTTTATTGAATTATTTTAAGTAATTCTTTTTAATGCTCTCAATATGTGCTTCACTATGAGGGCTGTTTGCTTCTTTGAAGTAGGAATGTCTCAACACTTTGTTAATGTAGACATTATCTAATAACCACAGAAAAATGTAGGTGTTTATAGAACTATCATAGGAAACAATGTAACTTCACTTCTATGAACAGATACTGTAAAAGGGGAAATATGTCTCAGACATATTGACATGTGGAGTTTGACATAGCAAACTCTACACTTAACAATTGTACATAACCCCAATGGAAGATGGGAAGAAACCAACATGGGTATATGGGGAGGAGGGATGCTCTTCAATAGGCTTCAGTTTTTAAAACATCATGTACCAAAGCTTGAAGTTACCAACATCAAGACCAAAAGAGTGGTAGGAACCTCTACGTGTATTTGCCAAATGGCTAGAGACCGTGGTGAAGTTAGACTTCTAACTTACATGATCGTTTAAAAAAAAAAAAAGACTTCTAAATCTATGTCTGAAAAGGATGAGAAAGCACCTGGCTTCAGTGAAAATCATGTGATATCAGCTGATAACAAAGAGAAATCAGAATTATTCAACTCATTTTATTTGTCTTCTACAGGGAGAATGGCTTTCAAATTGCAAGTAATTTTTAATAGTCAATGTAAAGTTGGTGTTCCAATATAGTATACAGTATACTCTTCTATTATCTCTTCTTCCTTGGAGGGACTGAAAAAGAGCAGTTACCTTAAATTAGTTCAGTTCTTGAGCTCAGAGTCACAATATCCCAAAGTGCTAAAAAGCATTCAAATATGATATTAGATTAATTGTTAACTATATCTTTGGGAATTTGTGAGGAGTGGGAGAGGTACCAAAACCTAGAGGCAAAAACTAGGCCAAATTTTAAAGGATTTTTAAACTTTAAACTGGTAAAGATGATGATGTTCTCTAGTTCTGGGTTGGAATATCCAGTTGATAATTTGTCTGATTTTAAAAAACGTATAGGATTCCACTGAAGCAATATGGATTTTTTAAAAGAACAAATCATGTCAAACTAATAGCTTTTTTTCCCTTAAAAGTTACTAAGTTGATAGAATAATTCATTCATTTCATTCACAAATATTTATTAAGCCAGGTTTTACATACCAGGAACTCTTCTATGCAACCTAGCAGAAGAAAACGGATGAGTCCTTGCTTTAAAGAAGTTTGCATTTTAGTGGTGAGGCAGGCAAAAAGTGAATAGATATGTCATATGTTAATGGTGATAAATGCTGTGGAGAAAAATAAAGCTGGATAAGGGGTTAAACATAAGAGGAATAATACTGGAAAACTGCATTTTGATATAAGCAAAACATTCAACAGTGGCTGCATAGTATATTTTAGGACAAGAAGGTGAAATGTGGATTAATGATGTGATGCTAGCCGATTGAATTTTTCAACCAAGCCTGACACACAGTTGTTGACAGAAAGACAGGGTGGTTGAAGAATATGCTTCAGACTGTTTCTGGTCCAGTCCTGATCAACGCTGGCATCTATGATTTGGATGGAGATGTAGAAAGCACCTTAAGATGCAGTGCAGCAAAGCTAGGAAGAACAACTGGACAAAACCAATAGAAAACCAAAAAAGGGCAAAATAATCATAAAAGACCTCTGAAAATTCACTCCTTTATAAAAACAATAAGAATACTGGCAAAAGTGGTCAAAATAAAAATTTTCAGAACTCTAGAAATTAACCAAAACCTTGCCACACTTTGAGAAATATTTACAGTATTTGAGAAAAATGGCTGAATCGTTTTAATAACAGTGTGCTTTGTGGCACTTTGGCTTGCCCCATTTTGACCCCCCTCTCCCCAGTTATGCAGTAGCCGTGAAAACCAATAATTTCACAATCATAGTACAATGAAAGCCAGCAGCCTAGCAGCCATTAGACTAAGTTGAATAATTTTGGATTTCCCCCAAAATCCCATCCCCAGAGAAATGTCGCTATTTGACCTCTCTGGCAGTTCACTGGAAACCTCCACTCACAGGGCTGACCTTTTTTTCTAATATTTGCTCTTTTTAAAAAAATTATATAAGTTTTAGGTATAAGGCATCATAGATCTTCATCTGTGTATACTACAGAGTGATCACCACTCAAAGTCTAGTTAACATCTATCACCATACGGTTGACCCCTTTCACCCATTTTGCCCACCCCGCCAACCCCCTTCCCCTCTGGTAACCACTAATCTGTTCTCTGTATCTATGAGTTTGTTTTTGTTTTATTTCATTTGTTCATTGGTTTTGTGGGGTTTATTTTTAGATTCCACATATAAGTGAAATCATATGGTATTCGTCTTTCTCCATCTGACTTACTTCACATAACATAATAACCTCAAGGTCTATCTATGTAGTCATAAATGGCAGGATTTCATTCTTTTTTATGGCTGAATAGAATTCTATTGTGTATATATATAATATGTATATATTTTGTATAGATAGATAGATCACATCTTCTTTATCCATTTGTCTGTTGATGGATATTTAGGTTGTTTCCATATCCTAGTTATTGTAAATAATGTTGCAATGAACATAGGAGTGCAGATATCTTTTTGAATTAGTGTTTTTGTATTCTTCAGATAAATACCCAAAAGTGGAATACCTGGGTCATATGGTAATACAATTCTTAATTTTTTGAGGAATCTTCATACTGTTTTTCAATGTGGTTGCACTAATTTACAGTCTCATCAATAGTGTACAAGGGTTCCCTTTTCTCCACATCCTTGCCAACATTTGTTATTTGCGGACTTTTTGATGATAGCCATTCTGACAGGTGTGAAGTAATACCTCACTGGGTTTTTATTTGCATTTCTCTAATAATTAGTGATGTTGAAAATATTTTCATGAGCCTGTTGGCCATTTGTATGGGGTTTTTTTGAAAAATGTCTACTGAGATCCTCTGCCCATTTTTTAAATTGGGTTGTTTGTTTTGTTCCTGAGTTGTATGAGTTCTTTAGATATTTTAGCTATTAATGCCTTACCAGATATATGATTTGCAAATATCTTCTCACATTCAAACCTTTTCAATTTGAAGATGGTTTCCTTTGCTGTGCAGAAACATTTTAGTTTGATGTAACCCCATTTGTTTATTTTTGGTTTGGTTTTCCTTGTCTTTGGAGTCAGATCCACAAAAAACATCACTAAGACTAATGTCAATGAGGTTACCACCTATGTTTTCTTCTAGGAATTTTATAGTTTCAGGTATTACATTCAAGTCTTTAATTCAATTGTAGTTAACCTTTTATGTGTGTGTAAGATGGTTGTCTAGTGTCATTCTTTTGCATATGGCAATCCAGTTTTCCCAACACCATTTATCAAAGAGACTGTCCTTTCTCCATTGTATGTTCTTTGCCCCTTTGCCATAGATTAATTGTCCTATGTGTCAACTACCATAGAGTCTTGATACTATAGCTTATAGTCTGAAGTTTGGTAGTGTGATACCTCCAGCTTTGTTCTTCTTTCTCAAGATTGTTGTGGCTATTTGAGCTCTTCTTTTGTTCCATACAAATTTTAGAATTATTTGTTTAATTAGTGAGAAATATGCCATTGGCATTTTGATAGGAATTGCATTAAGTCTGTAGATTGCTTGGGACAGTATGAAATTTTAACAATGTTAATTCTTCCAATCCATGAGCATGGTATATCTTTCCATTTGTTTATATCTTCCTCAATTTCTTTTATCAGTATCTTACAGTTTTCAGTATGCATGTCTTTCACCTCCTTGGTTAAGTTTATTCCTAGGTATTTTCTTTATCCAATAGTAAATGGTATTTTTACTTTCTCTTTCTGATAGTTCTTTATTAGTGTAAGAAATGCCACTGATTTCTGTATATTAATTTTTTATCCTGCAACTTAACTGAATTCATTTATTAGTTCTAAAGGTTTTTGGTAGAGAGACCTTCTACATGAAATATCATGTTATCTGCAAATAGTGACAGCTTTACTTTTTCCTTTCTTATTTGGATGAATTTATTTTTCTTGCATAATTGCTGTGGCTTGGACTTCTAATAGTACATGTTGAATTAAAATGGTGAGAGTGGGCATCCTTGTCTTGTTCCTGAAAATCTTTAAGCTTTTGCCATTGAATATGATGTTAGCTGTGGGGTCGTCATATGTGGCTTTTATTATGTTGAGGTACAATCCCTCTATACCCACTTCATTGAGAGTTTTTATAATAAATAGGTGTTGGATTTTGTCAGTTTTTTCTGTATCTATTGAAATGATATACAACTTTTATCCATCATTTTGTTAATGTGGTGTATCATGTTTGTAGAGTTGTGGATGTTGAACCATTCTTGCATCCCTGGAATAAGTCCCACTTGAGTGTGGTGTATGACCCTTTTAATGGATTGTTGGATTCAGTTTGCTAATTTTTTTGAGGATTTTTACATGTTCATCAAGGATATTGGCCTGTAGTTTTCTTTTTGTCATGTCCTTGTCTGTTTTTTATCAGAGTAATGCTGACTTAAAACAAGTTTGGAAGGTTTCCATCCTCTTCAGTTTTTTGGAAGAGTTTGATAAGATAGATATTAAATCTTTTTTGAATGCCTTGTAGAATTTGCAACTGAAGCTATCTAAGCCTGGGCTTTTGTTTGTTGGCAGCTTTTTGATATATTCCAATCTCATTATTAGTAATTAGTCTATCCAGATTTTCTATTTCTTAATGATTCAGTCTTTGAAGATTATATGTTTCCAGAAATTTATCCATTTCTTCTAGGTTGTCCAATTTGTTGGCATACAATTGTTTGTACTAGTCTCTTATGATCCTTTGTATTTCTGTGGATTCAGTTGTAATTTCCCCTCTTTCATTTCTGATATTATTTATTTGAGCCCTCTCTGTTTTTTCTTTTTAGTATAGCTAATGGCTTGTCAATTTTGTTTATTTCTTCAAAGAACCAACTCTTAGTTTCATTGATCTTTTCTATTTTTTTAACCTCTTTGTCATGGATTTTTTACTCTGATCTTTATTATTTCCTTCCTTCTACTAATTTTGGGCTTTGAGTGTTTTTTCTAGTTCCCCTAGGTGTAAAGTTACATTGTTTATTGGGGAGTTTTCTTCTTTCTTGAGGTATGCCTGTTTGCTATGAACTTTCCTCTCAGAACAACTTTTGTTTCATTCCATACATTTTGGTATATCATAATTCTGTTTTCATTTGCCTCTGATTTCTCCTTTGGTTTCTTTGATGATCCATTGCTTATTCAGTAGCATGTTGTTTAATCTCCATGTTTTTGTGAGCTTTCCCTGTTTCTCCTTGTGATTGATTTCTATTCATACCATTGTGGTTGGAGAAGATGTTTGGTGTGATTTCAATCTTGAATTTATTGAGACTTGTTTTGTGACCTAACATGTGATCTATCCTGGAAAATGTTCCATATGCACTTGAAAAGAATGTGTATTCTGCCATTTTTTTGGATGGAATATTCTACATATACCTCTTAAGTCCATTTGGTTAATGTGACTGATCCACCATCTTTATTATACATTTACCTTATCAAGTGAAATGTTAATTTTTTATGTTTTCTTATTATTAATTAGTGCTACTTCTCTTCAGCTTAAGGAAGTCCCTTTAATATTTCTTGTAGGGTCAGTTTGGTGTTGGTAAACTCCTTTAGCTTTTGCTTATCTGGGAAACTCTCAGTTGCTCCTTGAATTCTGAATAATAATCTTGCTGGGTAGAGAACTATTGGTTAGAAGTTTTTTCCTTCCAGCACTTTGAATATGTCATGCCTCTCCCTTCTGGCCTGTAAGTTTTCTGCTGAAAAATCTGCTGTCACTGTATGGGGTCTCCCTTGTATGTAATCGCTTGTTTTTCTCTTACTGCTTTTAGGTTTCTCTCTTCATCCTTAACTTTTACCATTCCAATTATAATGTGTCTTGGTGTGTGTCTCTTTGGGTTCATCTTATTCAGAAGGCCAGAAGCCAGTAGGATGGCATATTTATCATGTAGAAAGAAAAAGATTACCAACTAACAACTCTATGTCAAGCAAACATATCCTTTAAAATTAAGATATTTCTATATAAATAAAATGTGAGAGAATAATTGCTAGCAGCCATGCCCTACAAAAAGTACTAATGGAGGTCCTTCAGACTAAAATAAAAGACATTTTTTTCATGTATATTGAAAATATACATCGAAAAAATAAAGAGCACTGGTAAAGGCAACTACATAAATAAATATAAAAGAGAGTATAGGTGTAATTTTGGTTTGTAACTTTTTACTCCTATCTTATTTAAAAGATAACTGCATAAAGCAATAATTAGAAAGCTATGTTGCAGGGCTTACAATGTCTAAGATGTAATTTATATGACAATGATTCCACCAAGGGGAGCTATTTAAGATCAAAGTTTTGGTATACCATTGAAAATTAAGTTGGTATTAATCCAAACTAGGTTGCTAGGTTGTTATAAATTAAGATGCTAATTGTAATCCCCAAGGCAACCACTAAGAAAATAACACCTATAAATATATGAAAATAACATATATATGGACAAGAGAACTAAAATGGTGTACTAGAAAACGTCTAACAAAAAATAAGGCAGTAATGGAGGAATAGATGAAGAGAAACAACTCGACTCATTTATAAAACAAAAAAATGGGAGATGTAAATCTTGTCATTAATTATATTAAATGGAAATAGATTAAACTCTCCAATAAAGAGGCAGAAATTGGAATAATAGATTTTTTAAAACATGATTTAACTATGCTGTCTACAGAAGACACACTTGAGATCCAAAGACACAAGCACATTGAAAGTTAAAAATTTGAAAAAGATATATATCATGTGAACAGCACCAAAAAAGATAGGGAATGCCTATACTAGTATCAGACAAAACAGGTGTTAAGGCAAAAATTATTACTAGAGCTAAAGAAAGACATTTTGTAATGATAAAGTGTCAATCTATCAAGAAGATATAATTATAATCACATATGCACTTAACAATAGAGCCCTAAAATACATGTAGCAAAAACTGGCAGAATTGAGGGAAGAAATAAATAATTCAACAGTAACAGATGGAGGCTTCAATACCCCACTTTCAGCAATGGATAAAACAAGACAGAAGATCATTGAGAAAACTGAAGACTTGAATAACAATATAAATCAACCAGACCTAACAGACATCTATAAAACACTCAAGCCAACAACAGAAGGATATACATTCTTCTTAAGTATACATGGAACATTCTCCAGGATAGACATGTTAGGCCATAAAACAAGTCTCAATACATTTAAAAGTGCATAGGTCATAAAAAGTATGTTCTCTAACCACATGAAACTAGAAATCAATAACAGAAAGAAATTTGGGAAATTCACTAACATGTGATAATTAAACAACACACTCCTAAATAACCAATGGATTAAAAAAAAGAAATCACAAGGGAAAATAGAGCATATTTTGAGATGAATGAAAATGAAAACCCAACATACCAAAATTTATGAGATATAGAAAAAGTGGTGCTTAGAGGGAAGTGTATAGCTATAAATACCTATTTTTTTAAAAAAAGAAAGATGTCAAATCAATAAACTTTCATAATAAGGAAAAAGAAGAGCAACTAAATCCAAAGCTAGCAGAAGGAAGGAAATAATAAAGATGAGAGCAGAAATAAATGAAATGAAGACTAGGAAAATAATAAAGAAAATCAATGAACCAAAAGCTGGCTCTTTGAAGAGATCAATAAAATTTACCAAACCTTTAGCTAGACTGACCAAGAAAAAAAGAGAAGAGTCTCAAATTTCTAAAATCAGGAATAAAAGAGGTGACATTATTACTTACGTTATAGAATTAAAAATTATAAGGGGATATTATGAACAATTATATGCCAACAAATTAGTTACAACAGATGAAATGGCTAGAGTCCTAGAAAGACACAACTACCAAAACTGATTCAAGAAAAAATAGAAATTTGAATAGATGTATAGTGAGTCAAGAGATTGAATTGGTAATAAGAAAACTTCCCACAAAAGAAAGAAAACTTGTCACCAAAAATGCTTGTCACAAAGGCTCAAATGGGTTAATTGATTAATTCTATCAAACCTTTAAAGATGGATTAACACCAGCCCTTCACAAACTCTTCCAAAAAATAAAAAAGGAGGTAACACCTCTCAATTTGTTCTGAGGTCAATATTACCTTGATATCAAAATTAGACAAAGAAATCACAAGAAAAGTACACAACAATATCCTTCATGAATATAGATGCAAAAATTCTCAACACGATACTAGCAGACATAATCCAGCAACATATAAATAGAATCATACACTATGGCCAAGTGGAATCCAGGAATGCAAAGTTGGTACAACATATGAAAATCAAACAACATAATATACTCTATTAGTAGAACAAAAGGGAAAAAGCAAATGATCATCTCAATAGACAAAACAGCCTTGAAAAAGAAAAATAAAGTTGGAGGGCTCACACGTCAAGATTGACTTTAAATCTTACTGTTCATACAAAGCTACAGTAATGAAGACATTGTGGTACTGGCACAAAGGCAGACATGTAGACCAATGGAATAGAAATGAGAGTACAGAAATAAACCCTTACACTGGTCAAAAGATTTTGACAACAGTACCAAATCAGTTCAACAGAGAAAGAATAGTCTTCAACAAAGGGTGTGGAACAACTGGATATTTATTTATTTGGATATTATTTATAATGAAGCTGTTGCCCTACATCACACTATATATAAAAATTAACTCAAAATAGATCATTGATCTGAATGTAAGAGATAAAACTATAAAATTCTTAGAAGAAAACATAGGACTAAATCTTGGTGATCTTGTATTAGGCAATGGTTTCTTATATGACACCAAAACACATTCAACAAAAGAAAAAATAGACAAAGTGGACTTCATCAAAATTAAAAATTTTGTGCTTCAAAGGACACCATCAATAAAGTAAAAAACAACACATGTAACAGGAGAAAATATTTGCAAATCCTGTGTCAGATGAGGGACTTTTATAAAGAATATATAAAGAACTCTTACAATCAACAATAAAAAGACAAACCAATTAGAAATGGACAAAGGATTTGAAGAGATGCTTCTCTTAAGAAGATAAGCATATAGCCAATAAGCAGATGAAAAGATGTTTAACATCATTAGTCATTACAGAAATGCAAATCACAACCACAGATGTCACTTCACATCTACTAGAATGGCTAAAATTTTTTAAAAGACAGAAAATAACAAGGGTTGTTGATGTGGAGAAATTGCAACCCTCATACACTGCTGACAGGTTATAAAATGGGGAGGCCACTTTGAAAAACAATTTGGCAGACATCAAAATGTTAAACAGTTATCATATGACCTAGCAATTCCACTCCTTAGGTATTTACTCAAGAAAACTGAAAACATATGTCCACACAAAAAGTTTACATAAGTGTTCATAGCAGCATTATTCATAATAACTAAAAAACAGAAGCAGCCCAAATGTTCTTCAGTTGATGAATGAATGGATAAACAAAATGTGGTATATCCATACAATGGAGTATTATTCAGCCATAAAAATGAACTAAATTACTGATACATGCTACACCATGGATGAACCTTTAAATGATTGTGTTAAGTGAAAGAAGCCAGATGAAAAGGCCACATGTTATGACTCAGTATATATGAAAGGTCTAGAATAAGCATATCTGTAGAGACAGAATGTAAATGAGTGGCTTTCCAGGGGCTGAGGGAAGAAACCTGATTGTGGTAATGACTGCACCATTTTGTGAATATACTAAAAACCACTGAATTGTACACTTTAAAGAACTGAATTTTACAGTATGTAAATTAAATACCAATAAAAATATGATTTAAAATAAAATGCCAAGGCTTACCTTTCAGTTTAAAAACCACCTGCACAAGTACAGATTAGGGCAATTTGCTTTAGCAGGAGCTTATATGAGGAAATTCTGTGAACCAACTGCTTGACACCCTGAAAGCAAGCTGTTTCCCCTCATTTTGTTGCATTTTCACATACCGTATTTTCTCTCTGGAGCATTCTTCAGCCTCACCCTGCACTGCATGTTCTTGGCTAGCTCCTGCTTATCCTCCAGAGCTCATTCCACACCACAGCTCTTCCCAAAAGCCTTCCCTGACCTCATTTCCATTCATTATTTGATCCATGCTGGGAACTTTCCTCCGGAGTCCCAAAGCCATTTGTGTTTACCTTGGTCACAGCCCCTGTCACCCCATGTTAAAATTGCCCCTGTACACACACACCTAGCTCAGAGTCCCTTCCAGGCAGTGATTGTCTTGTTCATTCTGCATCCTCCATTCCTAGCACATGGACTGACAGCAGATGCTCAGTAAATGGTTTTCAATGACTTATTGAGCCAACAGTGCTACTGAAATGATAAATAAAGGAGTTAACAACACAAAGAAAACTGATTGTATTTAAAACATTAAGCTAAGAAATAATTCTCTGAACTGTACGTTGACCAATAGATTCCTACAAAAAGAGAAAGGCAATGGCAAGTAACAGAGGGCTCAGGGAATAACACAGATGGTAAAGCACTGGGATTCCATTTCACATAAGGAAAAGATAAATAATTGGGCATGTTGAGCCCAATAAGAGAAGCAAAAACCATGCACAGGCATGATGACCACCTTATTTGGCCATATATTGATTGATTCTAGGTTTTGAGACTGGGGAAGTTGGGACAGGAAGTGGAGGCAATCATTAACAGTGCAATGAAAGAAGTGTAATCTCAAAGCAAATTTCAGTCCAGTAAATCACAAACTTTTTTTAAAAAATCAAACTGATCTTCTTTGTGACTTCCCTGTCACACACACATAAAATTAATGGTAATAACAATAGCTAAATCATACTTATTCGGTGCCAGGCACTGCATCAAATCCTTTACATGTGTTATATCATTTAATTCTAGCAATGTTTTATGCAAAACACACCAGAAATTGTTCTTACTGCTTCTTTCTTTAAACAGATATTCAGCAAGGTCCATTTTAATGTATTCTGTAGAAGAAATCCCCCCAAAAGACAATAGTTTCTTTTTAAAGTGGTTGAATATGTATGCACGTTAATATTTTTCTATTTTATTATTTTTTCTTCTTTTATATTTATTGGCTTTGTTTGTTATTGCTATTATTCCTGAGTTGAATGGTTTGGGGGTTTTTTTTGGCCTCACCACCAACTTGCAGGACCTCAGTCCCCCAACCAGGAATTGAACCCAGGCCCTTGGCAGTGAAAGTTCAGAGTCCTAAAATGCTTAGGTTATTTTTTAATCTTTCATTTTCTAAAAAATAAATGCATTTTAAAACTACAAAATTTCCTCTGAGTATTGGCCATATATCATTTGTTTTAATAACTGACCTTCTTATAATTTATTTATAAATAATTTTGATTTACTTTCAAACCCAAGAACTCAGAAAGACATGTAAGACATTTTTCAAATGGGGAGATTTATATGTGTGTATGTGACAATCATTCTGATAATATTTATTTTTATTGCATTGCACACAGAGAATGCAACCTGTATGATTTCATTCATTTTGGAATGTGTTGATATTCTCTCTGTGGCTCAACATATGTTCTAATTGTTTTGAATATTTTAAAAAATAATACGTGTTTTATATTTTTAATCTTATTTTTTTGTATATCTTTATCAGTTTCTTCTTGCATTTTTATTGGTTTTATTATGTATATTTTGATGTTGTTAGATGTTGAGGTTAGCAAATTCTTAGTGGAATGTACTTTTAATCATTATGAATCTCTTTTCCTTTTCAATACTTTTGGCCCTAAATTACATTTTGTCTTATATTAAGACTCTAATACTAGCTTATTTAAATTTAATTTAAAATTTTTGAATAGTGTTCTATTTACATATTCCAACCTCGAAAAGAAACAAAAGCATATTCAGAGAAGTTGCCTTTTCACTCTGGCTTTCCCAAGCCACAGAATTTTCCTCCCCAGACACAAGTGTTATCAGTATATTAAATATATATCTGGATTGGGGAGGGGCTGGAGAGACAGACTCACATGCATAAGCTGCCATCTTGATTCAGTCTCTGAATATTATTCCAGTGGGGGGAATGCAGCTAGCATATGTTCTCTTGCATCAGTCTAGAGTTGCAAATTCTCACGATAGACCCAAAGAGAATTTCTTGTGATCTATCCACTTTGGGCTTTGTGGTCTAGGGAAGTCCTTCCATATTCCTGACCCTAGACTGTTTTCTTCCTTGTGGGGAGGGAAGAAGAGGGTAGTAGGCATGTAAGTGTGACATAGGTTTGAGCCTTGAATTTACTCATCTTGAAGAAGTTTTCCAGTTTTTATTTCTTGAAATGCCTATACATGACAGACCTTCTGACATTTCAAGACAATATGATTCAATCAATTAATTGATCAATCAACCACCAGTTTTGACTGACGCTTATTTGTCTTAATGTGGATAACCATTTGAGACATAGCCTGTTCTTACCACCTGGGGAACTTAAAATTTAGATGGGGCTAAAAATATTTATGAAACAAGTAACAACATGAAAAACATAAAACCAAGTGTATGCCTCAGGATGATCCTGTTGGTCTTAGTGCTATCGGGATAGTTTATAGAATAGCTAGCTAGCTAGCTAACTAGACAGACATATATATAATTATATAGTTATATATAGTTATAGATATATTCTATATATAACATATAATATATAGTGTTATATAACCTATATGTGTGTGTGTGTGTGTGTGTGTGTGTGTGTGTGTATTTCACAGAACTCCAATATATCTCTTTTTTCCTTATACGAAACTCAAATTTTCTTTTTCCTGTATATAGTTCAATATTTATTAATACCTGGGAAGCATAAAAATATTTTAATGAAGAACATTTAAGTACTAGGATTAGCACTTTATATTTTATGTAGAACTACTATTTTTAAATGGAGCATTTATATCTTTAGAGGGAGCATTGTCTCCTGCTGGCCGTTCCTTACACGTAGCATTTGAAAAACAGCCCCCTGATGTTAATGGGAATCGTACCCAAAGTATGATTTATGCTAACCGACCATTTACAGTTGCTTAATACTTTGTACCACAGATGGAGAATTAACTCTTCTCTCTTTCATTTATCACTTTCTTAATCTCCCCCCTTCTTAATCTTTTCTGTCTTTTCTTTCTCCCACGCCCTTTCCTTTCTTTCCCCACTATGCTTCTCCCGCCAGGTCTGATGAAGTCCTCCTAACAAGCGCTCTTAAGAGACCCTCCTCTGTGGGCCTCCCTCCTGAGAAGTTAGGTGGCTGTGTCAGTGCCTCTGATGCCTATTTTTACACTCGTGTTTGTCCGGAGTCTGACGTGGTTTATCACAGTCTCTCCAAAGACCCATTGTTCAGCACTTCAAGAAGAATGTTGTTATATTGACTGTTAGTGCGTCAGCCCGGCTCTCTCTGGAGGAGCTCTTGGATGAAATTAGATAATTTCCATTAGAAGACCGTGCATTATTAGTCCCTGGTGCCAAACTGGAGAATGAGCCAAGATGACTATTTCTGGCCAGGCTCACCTCAGGAAGGAACCTTCTTAGCTTTAATGGGATTTTGCTATTGTTGGTTGCCTTCTGTTTGACACCAGGCCAGCCCAGGGTTGGAAATTGTTTAGAAAGCTGCATGAAATATAATAGAACCCCAGCCATTTGTTGAGGCACATTCCTGCACAATGTTTATTTTGAAGAAGGGAAAAAAATATATTGTCCTTGGCAGACAACAATAAAAAAAAAAAAAGCAGTAACTTGAATCTCTGACCATATGCCTCTTGCTGCCAGTTGTGTTTAAAAACTCCCTGCTGGTATCAGAGATTTTCACACCGAAGTGATAAATCTCTTATAATATTTATAAGCATCTTCACTACAGACCCAGGAAGATATTTCAAGTCATCAAGGCCTTCAAGGCTGAGGCTATATGAAATGGGTGGGTGCCGAGGAGGGGATGGGGACTGAAAGAATATTCCAGACTCACACTGGTCCCAGTCTGGGCCCACATGTGGGCCCACAAAAATCCCTCTGCCCTGCTGTCTCGTCAAAACCTTTCGCACCCAAGAACTGTGGGAGCTGAGCCTTTGTGAGCTGATTGTGTTCTGAGCAGACAATCATTGAGGCGGTGGAGGATGGTAGCAATAAAGTCTCTTCATTCTTGAGGACATTGTAAAGATCAACCTTTGATCACAATGGTGGGGGGGGCGTTGCTTGGTTTTATTTTTGTTTCTGTTCCATAAAAGCTGGCTCACCATCAGAGTTGACTTTGGAGAAAAAGTTGTCCCTATTTTGATAGAACTATGGCATGAACTAAGGATATTAAAACGTTGGACATTTTTAAATGAAATTGAAATCCCTAAATTGCTTTCTTAAAAATTTGCTTAGTGTCACAGGCTTGGCTTTCATGATTGTCCAATCCTTTTGGAGCTAAGTGTATATGCGTGAAAATGGTAAACAGAACAAAATAAAACCAAGGAAAAAAACCTAAGGTGGGGTCTCAATAGACAATCGTCGAAAAAGCAATCCAATTCCGTTATAAGAGTTTTTTGGTTGAATTAAAATGCAGTTTCCTAAGACTGCTTAAAGATAAAATGTTCAAGTCTAGAAGCTGATTCCATCAAATGACACTTAGATGTCCTCAGACATGTTGCTTCCTTTCAATTATTTGGCCTTAGCCTTGGCCTTTTGCTCTTTAGCCCATTTAATAAATAATATGTACAACTATGTCTTGACAACAATGGGACAGAGGGGAAGAAGAGCTAATTAAAAAATATTCACCAAAGCTAATCACCAAATCAACTTTTGACATAAATGTCTCCCCTTTCCCATGAAATCTTTCATCAGAAATGCTGACCCACGGCCAAAACTGACTGAGGGGTGGTAGATGGGCCCTGCACAAGGGGAAATGGAGACAAAGAATTTCAAAGTACATGCAAACCCATAGACAGACTTTGCTCTGACCCCACCTAGATAATGGGGTCCTGATCTTGCCAGAGGGAAGCCAGCGCACCCATGGACACCAGGAATGAGTTCCAAGCGACAGGCAGAATTCTAAAATGACCTCAAAATTCCACTCCTCAGGTGTACATGTCCTATATAATCCCCTCCCCTTGAGTGTGGACAGGACCTGTAAGTAGGGTGGGATATCACTCTTGTGATTAGGGTACATTATATAGCAAAGATGAAGAGATTTTGCAGTTGTAATTGACATCTGAAATTGGTTAGTTTTGATTAAACAAAAGGGAGATTGTCTTGAGTGGATCTGACTTATTCAAGTGAAAGCCCTTATAAGGGGGTTGGGTACTTCCTCAAGAGATACTCTCTTACTGACCTCAAAGCAGCAAATAGCTCTGCTGTGAACTACTGTGGAGAGGGCAGAGTCTAGGAGTTGAGGACTCCTACGGCTGCAGGGAACTGAATTCTCCCAACAATCTGAATGACCTTGGAAGTGGATCCTGAGCTCCGGATGAGAATGCAGCAGGCTAACAGTTTGATTGTAGCCTTGTGAGACCCGGGGCAAAGGACCCAGCTAAGCTGTGTCCAAGCTCCTGACACACAGAAACTGTGAGATAGGAATGGTATTGTTTAAGCCACTAAATTTGTAGTAATTTGCTATGCAGCAGTAGATGACTAATACAAAAGCCCTACAGACAACTTGACCAGTTTTGAAATGCTGGACGCACTACCTGAAGTCTGCTATTGCTGAAGACCTACCGGTGGCAGGTCATCTATGTGGACATACCTACAGGGGGCTGAAAGCTTTTCAGGATCCATTCCTGAGATCTCTCAATGCCTTCAGTTGGACATGACTGCCTTCCTGGAGTTCCTGAGGCCCTAAGGGACCATTCACTGGCCATTTCTTTTTATTGAGGTACCATTGTGGATAGTGGGAAAAAATGATATATTTTGAGACCACACTAGCCTGGGTTTGAATGCCTCTTTTGACATTTATTAGCCATGTAACTGTTCAAGTCATTTAATCTCTTTGAGTCTCAAATTTGTAAAATGGGGACAATAATATAATTTCCAGAGTTTTCATGAGAAGTAAGTGAATTATCTATATGAAACACCTGGCCCAGAGACTGGACTCTAGCATGTGCTAATATGTCCATTTTCTTCAATACTTAGCTTAAGCTCTGTCAGAAAACCAGCTTTGATTCTGCCTCCGCTGCCTGCTAGTAAGTTACTTAACTTTGTTCTGCTTCCATATTACCATGAGTTAAATGAAAATAACATTAGTCCATATGGTATACTGCTATTGTAAGGATTAAATAAAATAATCCAAGTAAAGCATTTATCACCTGCATTGTACACAGTAATGTTAGTTTGTGTTTGAATTATCATTCCTCTCCCAATTACCAAACTGGAATGCATCACTTCCTTCTCCATGGTCTCATGAGCTTTGACTGGATTTCTAAGAAAGCACTTCTCATATTCTCAAATAAGCATATTATAAGAAGTTGTATGCATTTCTTTCCCTCCCAATCTACCTCTTGCTTTTTGAGGGCAGGAGCCATGACATTCATTTCTGCAAGCCACCCAAAGCCTTGCCTATTGCCTTCCACATAGTAGATGATCAAGAATATTGGCTTGACAGAAGTTTCAATTGACTCAGACAGAGCCAATATCAGATAAGAGCTAATTACGGAACCCAAGCAATAGTAGTGACCTTGTAGGATCATTGGGTCCTTCCTTCTTGGTAGAGCAAGTCATCTAAGATCAATGTGTTTCTAGCCTTGGTTGAAAGATCCCTACATTAAGACTTGTCCATACCACTCATTAACCAATCATTTGAACATTAACTTTCTGGGAACACATGTATCTAGTAGGTGCTATGGTGGTGCAAACCAAAAAGGAGAAGATAGATTCCTTCCCTCAGAAAACTTCATGATCTGACAGGGAGCGCTACCCCCCTAGACCAGGAACTCGTTCTCACTCTAACTAATATCCGTCCCTCCTTGCTGAAGTTCTGCTCATACCCTCTGCTCTGAACTCAGGAGATGCCCAAGGACAGCTGCTTCCCATCCTCAACCACATGACCCTCACATAGTTAAAACCCATTACGGAGTCACCCCTCAGCTCTTGCCTGACTTAAGCTCTGCCTCTAAAGCAGGGATATTGATGACGACCTGCCTGGTAGGGCGACTGTGAGAAATAACTCATTAAAATGGCTGCAGGGTGCAATGAAAAGGCCAGAGAACAAGGCCAAGCAGCTTCCCCCAGCACTCCATTCATTTTCAAGGGAAAACAACTCTGGATCAGAGCTATAAAAAGAACCCTGAAGATAAAGTGTACCTCTCTCCCCACCTCACTATTTGTCTTCAGTGAGGACCCAGGCACTTGCCAGGCCTCCTTTTCAGGCTTTATCTCAGCACATTTCTCATCTGTTCTTTTATTCATGCTGGGCCATTTTCATTGTCTCCTGCTCAGAAATGTGTGATAAGAATCTAGCTGAGTGGCATTAGGAAAATCCGCTGTTCAACAAAGGAACCTGCCATTGTGCCCCCGGCACTTCAAAGCTCTCACAATATCTTATTTTTATTATTTGTTTTTTTTTTCAAAAGGTTGAACAATGTGTTTTGCATCCTAGATTGTCTGTGGGAAAATATATTTCTCATTAGTTGGATCCTGAGCTGCTGACGACTGAGAAAATGACGACATAGTAATTCATGCTAAGGTTTGTAAAAACACTTTAAATTCTTTTTTCTTCTAAATTGTGTACAATAGCACTGATTGGACCTCACCGAGGGTATCAGTAGAAACCAAGGGTCAGGATGTTGCAACTAGACTATTCCAGACTCAATGTTAGCACATTTTTGATTAATATTAATTCAGTACAACTGAGTATTATTGTAGCTGTAAGGAGAGTGAAAGGAGCCTACACATTCTTTTTTTTTAATGTGTTTTCATAATTATTTTTTTTTTCTAACTTTTTTTTTTACATCTTTATTGGAGTATAATTGCTTTACAATGGTGTGTTGGTTTCTGCTTTATAACAAAGTGAATCAGTTATACATATACATATGTTCCCATATCTCTTCCCTTTTGCGTCTCCCTCCCTCCCACCCTCCCTAGAGCCTACACATTCTTATAGGAAGGGCCAGATGCATCTACCAGAGACTATAGTAAAGGGTAGTAACAAAGGCCTGATGAACGGGATGGACAATGAGTATAAAGTTCAAGTGGATTTTAGACCCTCAGACCTCACATGTCTACAGATCATGCTTAATGGTGCACAGGGCTAGTTTAACAGATCAAATTAATCAAAACAAAACTGATAATATATTATGGACACCAGGAGTTAGGAGGGAATACTCCAAATGGCAAGGAAGTATAAATTGAGGGGAAATGATAAAGTGGCTTCTTGTGATCCATTCATAGAAACAGAATGAATAGTGCAAACTCAGAAAAAAATGGTTATTCTGAACTTTTCTTCATCCCAGACACCACTCATAGCCTTCTCTAGTGGCATATGATTGAGACTCACTTTTCCAGGTTACTTCCTGAACTGTAAAGTGAGGACAAGAAATATTCCTATCTTATTCAAACTGTTTACCAAGCATCTAACAAGGTGCTTCATATGGTCAGTACGTGTTGTATGAATGAATCAATGAATAAGAACTAAGTCTAGGAAGCATCTTGAAAGGACCCAGCATTTCTTCCATCAACTCCCTGTTTTGTTTTGGACACTAGTAGCAGGTATTTAATCCTATTTCTCTGTCCACGTCATACCATCATCATCAGTCCTTGCAAGGCTCCCTTCTTATTTTAATTCTACTTTATTATTTCCTCCCTCTGTTCCTCCAGCCTGAATCCCATTTCTCTCTCCACCATAAGCACCCACACCAGAGTATCTAATTTATGTTCTTAGTTATGTGCATACTTGTAAATATCACGACATTATTTTATATGTTTGTTTAATTTACACTTAGTATTTATGTGTATCTCATTAGATTTCTTACTTTTGCCATGGAATAGTATATCTTAAAGATCTAGTCATGCTGTTACATGTATATATATGTTTTTAATTCTGACTACTGCATTATAGTCCATTATTTTTGTATATGATCTTACACTTATCCATTCCCTTAGGAATGGACATAGGATTGCCTTTACCTACCCACGATTTTAGTTACTCTTACTAACAGTCAATCCTTTCCCCATTTATTTTGTTGATAACTTATAATTTTAATATAATTTGAAACTTAAAGAAAAGCTGAAAGGGTAGTGCACAGAACTGCCATTAGTCTACCCAGAGTCAACAACTGATTACGTTTTGTCCCATTTGCTTTCTCATTATCTATTTACCTTTATTTATAAGTGTAAATTTTTTAATCATTTAAGAGTAAGTTGGAGATATGATCAGGCTCCTTTATCCCTAAACATTTTGATTTTATTTCCTAAAAAGCCAGACAGAAAATCAATAAGGAAACAGTGGTCCTAAATGGCACAACAGACCAGTTGGACTTAATAGGTATTTACAGGTCATTCCATCCAAAAACAGCAGAATACACATTCTTTTCAAGTGCACATGGAACATTCTCAAGGACAGATCACGTGCTAGACCACAAAACAATTCTCAACAAATTTAAGAGGATAGAAATGATAGCAAGCATTTTTTTCTGACCACAGTAGTATGAAACTAGAAATTAATTACAGGAAGAAAAATGAGAAAAGCACAACACATGGAGACCAAACGACATGCTACTAAAAAACCAATGGGTCAACTAAAGCAATCAAAGAGGATATCAGAAAATACCTCAAGACAAATGAAAATGGAAACACAACATTCCAAAATCTATGGAAGACACCAAAAACAGTTCTAAGAGGGAAGTTTATAGTGATACAGGCCTACCTCAAGAAACAAGAAAAATCTCAAATAAAAACTCTAACCTACCATCTAAAGGAGTTAGAAAAAGAAGAACAAACGAAGTTCAGAGTTAGCAGAAGGAAGGAAATAAATAAAGATCCGAGAGAAAATAAATACAATAGAGATTAAAAAAAAACAATATAAAAGATCAATGAAATCAAGAGCTGGTTTTTGGAAAAACTAAACAAATTTGATAAACCTTTTACCGGGCTCAGCAAGGAAAAAAGAGAGAGGTCTGAAATAAATAAGAAAAACACAGAAACACTGATTCAAAAAGATACATGCACCCCAATGTTCATAGCAGCACTATTTACAATAGCCAAGGTATGGAAGCAACCTAAGTATCCACCAACAGATAAATTAATAAAGAAGATGTGATATATATATATATCACATAAACATATATATGTATATATATATATGTATGTATGTGTATACACATATATATGTATGTGTATATATATATATGTATGTGTGTATATATATATGTATGTGTGTATATGTATATATGTATATATATATATATAATAGAATACTACTCAGCCATAAAAATGAATAAAATCCTGCCATTTGCAACAATGTAAATGGACCTAGAGAGTATTATGCTTAGTGAAATAAGTCAGACAGAGAAAGACAAATACTCTATGTTATCACTTATATGTAGAATCTAAAAAATAGAACAAATATAAATTAAAAAATGGAAACAGACTCACAGATATTAAGAACAAACTAGTAGCTACCAGTGGAGAGAGGGAAGCAGGGAGGGACAAGATAGGGATATGGGACTAAGAGATACAAACTACTTTGTATAAAATAAATAAGCAACTAGAATATATTGTACAGAACAGGGAAATATATCCATTATTTTGTAATAACTTTAAATGGAGTATATTCTATATAAATATTGAATTACTAGGTTGTACACCTGAAACTAATATAGTAATGTAAATCAACTATACTTCAATTTAAAAAGCAGGAAACCTGGTTTCCATTATCTTCAATATATTTATAATGTAATTTGCTAACCCAAACCACTTCAATGAGCAATCTTTCTAGCTAGTTTAATATTTATTTAGAATTCTTTTTAATATAAAATTTTCATGAGTGAAATGTACAAATCTTAAGTGTACAATTCAATGAGTAGAGAATACACCCATATAACCCATGCAATTATCAAGATATAATTTATTTCTATCACCCCAGGAAATTCCCTCATCAACAACAACCTTCCCACCACTGGCAACCATTTTTTTTAGGGTTTTTTTTCACCATAGATTTTTGTTTATTCGTCCCTTCCTGATCTCATATAAATGGAATGATATAGCATCTACTCCTTTATATTTGGTTTTTCTTGCTCAGCATATATGAGAGATTCCTCCATGTTACTGTTTGTGTTACTACTTCTTTCCTTTTTATTGTTCAGCAGTATCACATTGTATGAAGATAATACAATGATCTATCTATTCTTCTACTCATAGACATTTGATTTTTCCAGTTACTGTCTATTATAATCAAATGTGTTATGAACAGTCTTATAAAAGTCTTTTTGTGGACATATAAGTCATTTCATCAGTCTTTTAAAAGAACCAATTTTGGGTTTTGTTAATCTCTTTTTTTTTCTATGTCATTGATTTTTTTCTCTTATTCTCTATTCTTTCCTTCCATTTACTATGGGTTTAATTTGCTTTTCTTTTTCTAGTTTCATAAAGTGGAAACTTAGGTTTTATATTAGGTCTTTTCCCAGTGTATGTATTAAAACTATGTATATATTGTAATGTATATTATAAATTTAATTATAACATATTATATAATTGATAATAATTTATAAACTAATTATGGTATGATAGAAAATTACTCTGCAAGTTTATTCAGACATATTATATGGTCCCGCATATAATCTATCTTAATAAATGTTTCACATGCACTTGAAGAGAATGTATATTCCACAGATATTGGTTGTAATGTTCTATGTATGTCATTTAGATCAAAGTGCATTGATAATATTTTTCAGATCTTTTGTATCCTTAATGGTTTTTTGTCTAGTTGTTCTATCAATTTCTGAGAGAGAGGTAAAAGTATCTCCAATTTTGATTGTAGGATTTTTTACTTCTCCTTTTAGTTTTACCAATTTTCATTCAGTGTATATTGTAGCTCTGTTATCACACAACACATATCTAGGGTCATCATGTTTTCCTAATGGATTCACCATTTTATTATTATGAAATGTCTTTCTTACCTCTGACACTATGTCTTGCCTTGAAGTCTATTTTTGCCTGTTATTAATATAGCCATTCAAACTTTCTTATACTTTTTGTTTGCCTTGTATATCATTGTCCACACTTTTACTTTCAATCCATCTGTGTTCTTATATTTAAGGTACCTCTCTTGTAGACAGTAGATAGTCTTGGTCTTGCTTTTTTACCCACTCCAACCAAATATTTCTATTAAATTTACCCATTTACATGTAGTTTAATTATTGATGTGTTGGATTCAGGTCTACCATTTGCTGTTTGCTTTCTATTTCTTCCATTTGTTTTTTATTTCTCTATGTTTTCTTTTATGCCTTCTTTTCAGTTAATTGAATATATTTTAGCGTTCCATTCTTCTACTGGCTTTTTAGCTTTACCTCTTTGCATTTTTTTTTTTGCTTTTGTTTTTGTTTAGTAGTTGTTTTAGGGCTTTTTAACTAGTCACTTAGAATTAATATGCATTAAATATATGAACATTGCAACAGCATAGCTCCATTCATCCACCCCCCTCAACCTTTGTGCTATTGTCAATACATATTACATACATACATGTCAATATATTATAAACCCCATATATGTTTTAAAGAAATTAAGAGAAAAAAGTACTTTCAATCCAACTACTGAGTTCTTTATTTCAACTATTACATTTTTCACATTCAGTATGTACATTTGACTCATATTCATAAGTTATTATTCCTGTTTCATGTTTCCAATATCCTCTATTAGGGTTTTGAAGATATTTATCAAGCTTTTTTCCATTCTTGTTCTTTCAGTTCATTAATTCTGCTTCCTCTGGCATATGTTGGCCAGTTCTGGCCTTTCTTTCATGATGTTTGTGTTCCTTGGAGGTGTCAATTTTTCTTTTGAACTCATATCCACTGGAGACTTCAAAAGCCTGTATCTAGATTTTATGACTTCCAAGTGAGTTAGGAGAGGGAGAATACTTCAAGGCAATTCAGGGTGATGTTACAATTCCACTAAGATCACTATCTATGCAAACTTGACCCTAAGGAAATGCCCAGAGCCTCCACCCTGGCCCTGCTCCCTTTCAGAAGCTGTTTTTCTGTGTTAATCACCAAGCCCAAAGTATCAACAGGGATGCTTTGTGAAGAAATTCTGAAAGGGGGCTATCTAGCCAACCCCAGGCAGGATCTAGGATCTCACTATGCTGCCTATGAGATGCATGATTATTTTCGTGTCCTAAGGTCTGTGCAGCAGGCAGTGATTTACTCAAGTAAATATGAAGGAATGAAAAGAACCCAACTGGAAAGCATGTTCCAGGCACAACCCCAGTGCCTTAAGGTTCTCAGAGAAACAAAACTAATAGAAGATAGATAGATAAATAGATATTATAAGGAAATGGCTCTTGAAATTAGGAGGTTAACAAGTCCCCAAATCTGCAGTTGGCAAGATAAAGACCTAGGAGAGCTGATGTGTAGTTCTAGCCCAAGTCCAAAGCCCTGAGGACCTGGAGAGCCAATGGCCTAAGTTCCAGTCCAAAAGCTGGCAGGCTCAAGACCCAAAAAGAGCTAATGTTTCAGTTCCGGTCTGGAAAAGGCTGATGTCCCAGCTCAGCAGTCAGGCAGAAGGAATTCCCTCTTACTCACCCTTTTTGTTCTATTCAGGTCTTTGACTGGATGAGGTTCATCCACATTAGGGAGGGTAATCTGCTACTCAGTCTACCAATTCAAACATTAATCTAATCCAGAGACATCCTCACAGATACATTCAGGATAATCTTTGACGAAATTTCTGGGTACTGCATGGCCCATCAAGTTGACACGTAAAATTAATCATCACACCCTGTCTGTCCCTACAGTTTCTCGCTTAGGTTCTGGCGTCCATCAACTTCCTCTCACTTCTCCAGTTTGGACTCTGAATGGAAGCTGGCACCCTTTGCTAGTTTACCATCTTTTGTGGAATAGGAAGCTTCCAAAGTATTTAATTGTCACCTTATTTAGGAAACTCCAAATTGTGGGATTGCTCCAAGACATTTCTTTAAAAAGTGTGGAAGCCTCATTAGCAACTTTTAAAACACTTCTCTGATCTTAAAGAAATTTAAGAGGAAATCATGGGCTTGCTATTTACCAGGTTTTGTTTGATTGGTTGCAATTTTATTTGTATTTTGTTTTTAATAAATGAGTGCTAATGGTTAAAATTCAATATACTAGCCTTATAAGAAATATGAGAGTCATGGGCCAAAAGAAATCAACTATAGGAAGTGGAAATTCTGAATAAGACAATGAAATTCACTGCGTGATAAATATAGTCCATCAAGCAAGCTTTTAATCCCAGAGGAAAATGAATTTTTTTTTTTTTTGGCGGTACGCAGGCCTCTCACTGTTGTGGCCTCTCCCGTGGCGGGGCACAGGCTCCGGACGCGCAGGCTCAGCGGCCATGGCTCACGGGCCCAGCCGCTCCGCGGCATGTGGGATCTTCCCGGCCTGGGGCACGAACCCGTGTCCCCTGCATCGTCAGGCGGACTCTCAACCACTGCGCCACCAGGAAAGCCCTACATTATTTTTTTCTTGGCATGGGGATGGTGGGTAGAGGGTAGAAGTAAATTAGCCTAATTTGGAACAATTAGCATTTGTGCTTTTTTTGACAAAAGGGTTTCCAAAGCTGGCGTTGAGGGGGAAGATAGAAGCTGGGCACAGGGAGACTCTCCTTTGCCTTCACCACCCTGAATGACACTCAATTAGTGGGCTGCTTACTCACTTGTCAGTCATTATGCTTTTCTGGAGTTGCTACGATGTGTCAGGTTCTGTTAGATGCTGGGGGTACAGAACTGAAGTATATGGTTCAGGTAGCAGGTAGGCAGGACGTCAGGAAGCTAGAAAGACACAGCACAGCAAACCGTGAATTTTCAGTGTGTTCAGTGCCATCATGGAGGTAAGCACAGGATCCACCGATAGGCTGTGGGAGGAGAGGAGAGGTAGACCCAGCCGGGCACGGATCACAACATGCTGGCATTCCTTATTTACGAATATGTTGCATCTCAGTTACCTGTTTTCCCTAGCTCCCTGTGTAGTACCAGCTCACGAGAGGTGACAGATAATTATCAAATGAATGAATGCATAGATAAGTATTTCAGGTTTTGTAAATACCATGTAGAATGTATAAAGGATCCAATACTTTGCCTACACACACAGGTAGCAAACCAGCAGCCACAGGTTCAGTCTGACCCAGACTTCTGTCTTTGGCCCATATTGTGATTTTTAAAAACTTTGTACTACATTGGACTTTAAAATATGATGTTGGACTTCTCTTCAAAGATCAGCAGAATATCTGGCAACACTGCACACTTATTCCAGAATACTGACTGGTTGGCACTGGGTAGGACCTATATTTTCCTATTGAGCACAAGCTCTGAGGTGGCCGTGTCCCCACCTGTCATACTGCGTGAGCCTGTGCACCTCACCCAGACATCTACTCTCACGTGTGCTGCTGACTTGGCTCCTGGAAGCATTTGATTCTGGGTCCTGACATTCACAGGAGTGGAGAATATAGCAGGTATAGCTGAGGGAACCAGGGAAGGATTTCTGGAGTTCTAGGGGCCTTCGGAAGCGCAGCACGTGCAGCTGAAGAGAGGGAGGCCGGCCTGGGAGGAGGAGATCCTAAATACTAAAGGTGGAAGCTCTGGCTAGGTGATGGCTGAGGACGAGGTGGCCAGGCCTCTGGTTTCCCTCCTGAGAAAGGAGATTTTCTTTTTTTTGAGAAATTAAAAAATACATTTATTTACTTATCTTATACATAGTATCAATAGTGTATATATGTCAATCCCAGACATATACACACTATTGATACTATGTATAAATAGATAACTAGTGAGAACCTACTGTATAGCACAGGGAACTCTACTCAGTGCTCTGTGGTGACCTAAACGGGAAGGAAATCCAAAAAACAGGGGATATATGTATACTTATAGATGATTCACTTTGCTATACAGTAGAAACTAACACAACATTGTAAAGAAATTATACTCCAATAAAAACTTTTAAAAAAAGAAAAGACAATGTAAAATAGAATTCCTTTGTAATAAACTGCATATTTCTCCTGTAAAAAAAATTTAAAAATACATTTATTAAGTCATTCAAAAAGCAATAATAAGCCCATTATATGGTAATAAGCCCATTATATGGTAACATGAAAAACATATTTTTACAAAATGATTATATTTCCTAAAACAAAAACTTTAGTGATAAGAGTGGCATTATTTTACATTTCTGCAAATACCTTTATGTTTAGCTTAATAGAAGACAGCTGGCGTTTGTTTCTGTATTCAGTCTATAGTGATACGTTGTTTTGATTGAAGTATAAGAAGAAAGTAGACTCACACAGAGATGGAATCAGACAAGGGAGGAGTATTTTAATAGACTTTTCAGATAATTATGGCTGTCCTTCTTTAATACTATACTCCCAACTTAACAAGTGGTAGGGTTTTTGGTATATTTTTTTATTTTCTATTGGAGTATCGTTGCTTAGCAACGTTGTGTTTCAGGTGTACAGCAAAGTGATTCAGTTTTACATCTACATGTACCTATTCTTTTTCAAATTCTTTTCCCACTTAGGTTATTACAGAATGTTGAACAGAGTTCCCTGTGCTCTACAGCAGGTCCTTGTTGGTTATCTATTTTAAATATAGAGAAAGGAGATTTTCAATCAGCCCTGGGTTTCCATAGGGGACTTGGAATGTAGTGCCCATCTGTTAAGGTTCTTTCAGGAGAAGTAAGGATTGCTAGAGTTCCAAGGAAACCTGACTCCTGTGATTCACCACTGCATTTTGCACTGGAAGAAACTGAGGCCGAGAGAGGGGAAGTGCCTTGGCCAAAGTCATACAGCAAGGTCGGGAGCAAGGTCAACTCCTGCTCTATTTTACTTATTCCTTCACCAGAGAAATCAAGAAAAAGGGAAGGAGGGAGAAAAGACAGGTGTGAGGAGATAGAAAAATATGAACCAGTGCTCTGCTTTTAGGCTAATCAGAACTTTGAATTCAGAGAGTTTCTTCTTTTCTTTCAAGAAAGAAATGTGTTTTTATAATCCGACTTCAATGGCTGGTGGGAAAAAGTCCTTCGAGTCCCCAAGGACTGTTAAGAAAACTGCCATTAAATTCTAGTCTTCAGAGCTGTCTGAGTCATAATAACTGTAACAAACTCTGGGAGTGTGTGTTTTCTTAGGATTTCTCTTTCGGCCAGTCATGTGAGAAATAGGGAAGGGGCGGCAAGAAGGAATAGGCAAGTTTTACTAGCATAATAAGAAAAGGTACAAATTGGGATAATTTCATAATTAAGCGTAGCCTCTCTGGGTCTGGTGAAGATTCACTTCACTATATCAGTAGCAACTAACACAACATTGTGAAACAACTATACCCCACTAAAAATAAACAAATAAAAAGTAAATAAATAAGCTGTCAAGACATACAAAAAAGAAACTATATTTGCAGAATTCCAGAGGAAAAAGGTGTTAGCAGAATGAGTAGGATTGGGTTTGCGGTGGGGAAGGAGGAGGTAGACTATATATGGTACATATGGCAACATGTCCCTTCCCAGGGAGGAATATGTACATACGTAGGTTCCCTTTGCTGGGAAAGCTTTTCCCCACATCCAACCTTAACCATCCCAACACCCTTGGGATGTGCTGAGGCAGTTATCCTTCAGGGCTCAGCTGAAATGTTCCCTTGGGACCCTTAACTTTCCCATCGTAATATTCATCACACTTGCAATTAATTATTTGTGTCATTAGTTTCTTTCTTCCAGGCTTTCCTGCTGCAGGGTAAGCTCCACTAATGACTACAGTGTCTGTATCTGTTTTGCTCATGACTAACAGTGTAGAGCCCATAGTAGACACTCAATCAGTATTTAGTGAAAGGCTTTAGGACATCT
Source organism: Monodon monoceros (assembly GCF_005190385.1). Taxonomy (NCBI): domain Eukaryota; kingdom Metazoa; phylum Chordata; class Mammalia; order Artiodactyla; family Monodontidae; genus Monodon; species Monodon monoceros. The sequence continues at coordinate 18,677,804 of NW_021703774.1, read as the reverse complement.
TCCCTGCCTCTAATCCCTCATAATCTTTATGGAGACCGTCCAGAGGGCAGCTCAGCAAGAGAGAGGCTTTCAGTACAGCTGTTCCTGGCCTCCCCTCCCTCCCGATACTACCCTGGCACATCACATCTTCAAACTGCTTAAAGAGGCAGGCTTAGCAGACAGGGAGTTTGTTGGACTGGGTCTAAACAAGCAATGCAGAAATAACTTCTAAAGGCGCTGACTGCCATGCAAGAAGTGAGCCCAGTTGAGAGAACTCCCACCCCGGTGTGGACACGTGTCTGAGCAGGAGAGAAAGGCCCCACCCACGAGTGAACTGAGAACCCAGTGATTTCACATGTGACCCCAAAATGCCATCTTAAGGACTTGGTTCTCTGTTGAGCCGCTTCTCTCTTAAGTAACTCGACAGCCCAAGCTCTGAGCAAGTGCTGGAGGTGAGCTGATTTCACCAGGGTATCGATTCTCCTTAAAGATTCTCTAATGTAAAAGTAAACACCTGCAAACTGAAGCTCTGTGAGTTCTCGGTGACAACTTTCTGTCCCCACACCCCAGAGCACGCTGGCTAACAGCCCCCCAGGGAGGCAACTCTGCAGCTTGCAAAGCGCTTTTTACACACCTGCTATCAGATCCTCACATATACATGAGGCATTTTCATCACCGTATGATGTATGTGGTATTAGCATCCTCATACCTATTTTATGGCTGTTTCAACGAATGCCCACAAAGTTTAGGAAGCCTGCCCCCGGTCACCCAGCCAGCTCCAGCCAGAGCTGGGGCCTGGAAGGGCCGTTGTCCCGGCCACCTGCCAGTTCCCTCTTGCCTGTCTTATAAGGCTGAGGTTTTCCCAAGGGAACCAGTTGATGTTGGAAACTGAAGTGTTGCCTTCCAGCAGGCCGGGGGACCTGGACGTTAGCCTTTGAGCGTGGGATCAAACCTGATCATCTCCGGTTGTGATCAAGAAAGGGAAAACCTCTCCGTGGGCCAAAAACATTGTTATGAAGCTCGCCGACAGGGCCCCAGCCTTCGGTGCCCTTGGTGTGTGGGGTATGGTGGCGTCCAGCTCGGCATGTCGCCCTGGGCACTTTGCACTTGCAGAGGAGGGGACAGGGGGACAGCGTGTGGGAACACAACCCGGGACTGGCTCAGGATGGAAGGTCACTGCGGGGGGTGGGGGGAGCAGGGGCTGGTGGGTACAGAGAAAGAAGGCAGGAGCCAGGCCTGGTTTTCAAAATCAACCTCCAGGGCTTCCCTGGTGGCGCAGCGGTTGAGAGTCCGCCTGCCGATGCAGCGGACACGGGTTCGTGCCCCGGTCCGGGAAGATCCCACATGCCGCAGAGCGGCTGGGCCCGTGAGCCATGGCCGCTGAGCCTGCGCGTCCGGAGCCTGTGCCCCGCCACGGGAGAGGCCACAACAGTGAGAGACCCGCGTACCGCAAAAAAAAAAAAAAAAAAAAAAAAAAATCAGCCTCCAGCCTGTTGTCCTCAGAAGAGGAGACCTCAGTCCCGGCACAAAATAAAAGGGTGGTGGGAGCAAATGAGGTTGCTTCTCTCAGTTGTTTATTTTTCCTCCCTCGTTTCCGCTGGTTCTCCTCCAGCCCCAATCCCCCTGGCCTCTGGTTTCCCGCCACTATCTGGTTAATAACCTCCCACATCAGCCTGCTCAGGCCCTCGGCTCCCCCTGCAATCTCTTCTCCAGGCTCTGCTGAGGCTGTATTTACCCACACACAGGATTTCCGTAGGTGGTAACCACAGGGCCTGGTGGCTCCGGCGCTGTCCCTCCTCCCCTCATGGGGGTCTATTTACAGCCCAGGAAGAATTCCAATCCCCCCCCCTCAAGAATGTGACCGTCCTTAGACGTCTCTCCTACGCCAACAGCCAGCTCTTGGTAAGATCACTCACCCTCACACCCGTCCCTCCCCGGTCTCCTCAAATGCAGAGACGAGAGAGAAGGTACACAGGTGAGTTAACCAAGGTGGGTGGCTCACTCACTCACGAACCTCCAGGCCGAGGGTCGTGGGGCGGGACCTCCGGACGCCTCCCCGTCTGGGCCCCCATCATATCACAGGCCTTGTCAATCCAGATCCCACAGAAAGGGGATACGGCATCCCCGGCAGACATCCTCGCGAAACACGCCCCCACCCCACTGCGTTTACTCCTTCCAGGACCGTTCACTCAACATTCAGAGAAGTATCCACCTCACAGGGTGATTTGCTTTTTGTTTAGCTGTGTATGGATGGGTGATGCACATTCGGAAAAGTGCGCAAGTCGGCAGCCCAGTCAAGTTTCACAACGTGGACGTACTGAGGTAATCAGTACCCAGATGAGAATGTTTCCCACCTCCAGAAGCCCCTTCCTGTACCCCAACCCGGCCGCTGCCTACCGTCTCTCACCCCCAGCCCCCAGCACCCAGCATCCCGACTTCTGACACCACACATCAGTTTTGCCTCATGGGTTTTACACTTAAGAAGCTGGATTCCAGAGATGCACAGACAAGACTTTTAATTTTTCTCCATCAACAATATCTGGGAGGCAGGAGTCTTGTTGAGCTGGCCTCTGGGTGTTCTATTTTATTTTCAACTCTCAGGATCCCTAATTCCCTAACACCACATAACTGTGAGGAATTTTAGGGAAGGAGTTATCTACGTGAGAAACCCTGCAGTGGGCAGCATGCCAAGTGTGGAGGAAAAGTGGAATGAGATAAATAAGATGAAGGCGTTGTGAAGAGATAGGGACCATAAGATGAAGGCGTTGTGAAGAGATAGGGACCACATGAAGCTGAGGCCTCCAGGAGGGCGGGGTGGGGGGGGGGGGGGAGGGGGGAGGGGGACTGCAAAGGTGGCAGGAAACTGAAACACATGCTAATATTTTCACCAAAGGGAGAGAGAAAAGAGTTCCAACCGCTCCCAGCCGTCTTCAGCCCATCCTTGCCTCTTTTCACTTTTTTCTCTATTTCTGGAGATGCTATTTTAAGCAAAGCCGTACTCCCTACCTCTTTACTTTAAACACCCGCTGAAAACAGAAGTATAACATACGCCACATTTGTAATTTGTGTGTGTGTGTGTGTGTGTGTGTGTGTATGTATGGTAAAACATACATGACAAAATTTACCCTAGTGATATCTAGGACATTCAAAATATTGTGCAACCATCACCACTATATGGATCCAGAACCTTTGTATCACCCCAAAAGGACACCTCATACTCATTAAGCAGCCACTCTCTTTCCTCAAAACCATGTTCAGATGCCACCAAGTAGGTGGCAATGCCTTCACTATATGTGTGTTGTCCAGGCCTCCTCCAATCTTGTCAAAAGGAATGCATATCTTCTCTCTTTCATACAAGGCCCACATACGTAATTTTAAATTTTCTGGTAGCCATGCTAAAAAGGTAAAAAGAAACAGGTGAAAGTAATTTTAATACTTTATCTAATCCATTTTTATGGCTGAGTAGTATTCTGTCGTATATCTATACCACACCTTCTGTATCCATTCATCTGTCGATGGACATTTAGGTTGTTTCCATTTGCAACAACATGGACGGACCCAGAGATTATCATACTAAGTGAAGTAAGTCAGAAAGAGAAAGACAAATACCATATGATATCACTTATATGTGGAATCTAAAATATGGCATAAAGGAACTTATCTACAGTACAGACTTGTGGTTGCCAAGGGGGTTGGGGGGTGGGGGAGGGATGGAGTGGGAGGGTGGGATTAGCAGATACAAACTATTATACACAAATGGATAAACAACAAGGTCCTAAAGTATAGCACAGGGAACTAGATTCAATATGCTGTAATAAACCATAATGGAAAAGAATATGAAAAAGAATATAGACACATATATACGTATAACTGAATCACTGCTGTACAGCAGAGATTAACACATTATAAAACAACTATACTTCAATAAAATAAATTTTTTAAAATAACTTCTTTAATCCAATATTTCCAAACTGTTATCATTTCATCACATCATCATTATAAAAATGATTGCTGAGCTATCTTGCACTCTTTCATTTGCACTAAGTCTTTGAAATCAGGTGTGTATCTCTCACATACCATACATCTCCACTGGACCAGCCACATTTCAGAAGCCCCACGTGGCTAATGGTTACTGTGTTAGGTGGTGCGGCTCTAAACAGTTTGTAGAATGCTATCAATATGCCAAGTCATCTTTTTAAGGGTGGTTATTAAATACTGAAACATTTTGAGGCTACAGTTTTGTTTTTAATACAAATTTATTTTCTTCATTATGAAAAATAATATACTTGGAAACTGTGGAAAGAAAAATTACCCCTAAGCACCAGCACAAGCAAAACTATAATCACTTTTTGACACTCCATATGTCATGACTTCTTTGTAGTTTTTTCTCATCGTTTTGTGCCCCATACAGCGATGTTACCATCACTTTGAAGTGGAAACTGAAGGCCAGTATGACCATTTACCAGAGGCAACAACGCAGCTTTCCCCAGTCTTGAGGAGGTTTGTGAACTAGCTTGTGTCTAAGATTCCTTCCAACCCAAACATGCCAGGGTACTAGGATGTCGTTCGTCCCTTCCACCTAACAGACACACACAGACACACAGACACATACACACATACACACACACAGAGCCCAGGTCTTCCGTTCCACCCCATAGAACAGTCTGAAAAGAGTAAGATCACCTCTACTCAGCCTTGCTGACTCTCTGGGAAAACACAGGGATCTAAACGGAAACACTTTTATTTAGCATTCATGCTCAGAAAGAAGAAAGCCTAGCAGAAACCTAACTCAGTATCCAAGAATGTAAAAACATTTCTTTTTAGATTCCCAGCAGCTTCATGCCACAATGCCCCAAGCTGGAAAAAAAAAAGTGCCATTTCATATGTTTATAGCAACATCTGATTTAATATTATACAGTTTTGCTTAGTCACAAACCAGAACAAATACTTTCAGATTTATTACATCCTTCCATTCAGAGACTCTATAATCATAGTTAGTAATGCAGCCATTCCACAGCCAAAGAAAGAAGGTTTCTAATTTTGGGGACCAAAGATTCCTGAGAGGCAGGTTATTTTCAAGAAGGATTTAAGGTTTTCAAACTCTCAATGAAGCTTGAAATTCCTCTTTTCCAGTTCACATGAAAAGAGTCTCCTCTGAATATTGGCTGGGAGGTAGAAAGAGAGGAAAACCAGTCGACAGACAGAATCTCCCAGAGCTTTTAGAGAATGTGGCAATCACTCACCAGCATTCCCAATCCTTACCTTGTCTCGCAAATGAAAACAAAATAAACACAAAGCAAACAGACACAAAAACCATACCATTGACTCCCATGTTCTTTGCGCTGTTAATGCTGTATTTTGGGCTTCCTTCTTACTCGTTGATTCATTAAAAGGCACAAATTGATTTTTAAAAGAAGCAAATATTCTGACAAAGCATACTTTCTTATTATTCCCCCATGCATACATTCCCATGCAGGCATTTGTCACACGTCTGTACACAATTGTTCTGCCCCAAGCCTTGCCCGTTCCTGCCTAATTAATTCAGGATTAGTTACTGACGTGGAGAGTTAACCAGCTGTGCGAAGGTCCAGCCAGCTTGTGTCTTCAGGGCTCGGCTCTCTTTCAGGGCACAGGTGTCCTCCGTTGCATCCAGATGTGGGTGCTCTGTGGTCCTCTGAGGGGTGGGGGATGCGTGTTTGGATTAGCATGAGCACGTCGCCCAACATGGGCGCGTCATGTTAAACCTCAATGCATTCTAGTGAGCTCCATCTCTCAAAGAAAGCCAGGATTTGTCCCTCCAGTATTTCTTTACACAGCATTAAAGAGAATGCCAATGTTAAGGCAGGGTGAAAAGGTGTCAGTGAGAACTTAGTCTGCAGGGAATCAGTTAAGAGTTTAGAAGAGTCTGGGGCCCTTATAAAACTGAGGATTCCTAGGTCCCACCACAGACCTGCCACGTTGGGATATCAGGGGGTCAGATACAGGAATAGTCACTCTGAGCAAAATTCTTAGGTGATTCACATACACACTGCAGCCCACACACACCGGTCTTAAAGTTCCCTTCATTAAGTCATAAGCAAATACATCAAAACGAGACTGTAGGATTAAATGAGGTTCCAGTTGAAGATACTACCGCTCTTTGAATGAATTCTTGCTAACAGATTTTTAGCAGCACGTTGCCAGAAATCAAAAGGCTTGAGTTCTGTTCTAGCCCATCACCTATAACGTGGGCAAGTTACTTAACCTTTTCAAACCTCCCTGACACTGAGTTATGCAACTAGGGGCAAGTGTGATTACAATACTGAAACAGCTTACAAAAGGCTTTCCCATCCATCCACCTCACTGGATTGTCAGGAGGATTAAATAGTGTGCAGTGGATGAACTCTCTCTGCAGACTTCATGGCACCTGACAAAGGCACAGCACAATTAAGAGTGTGGGCATAGTTTCAGATGAAACGTCCTATTTTTTTTTTTTTTTGAGGTCAAATTATCTGTTTTATTACTGATAAAGGCTAGGCTGGAGGGTGTGGTTTAGGAATATAGAGGCAATGGAATTTCTTCTTTTTTTTTTTTTCTCTCAGTTTAAAATTTATCCACCAAGCCTCAGACAGCACTGGGCAGTTACGGGTCTCTCCCGACTAGGACAGGGTTTTTCTGCCAAGCTCACCACTTGAACCAAGGAGACTTGAGTTCCAGCAGCTTGAAGGCAAGCAGATTCCAGGAAGGAAGGGGGAGGAGAAACAGCAGAACTCAACTGCTACTCCCAAGTTTACCAAGCATTTCTCTCCTGAGAAGGAGAATGAGAGGAAGTGGGAAGGGGCCAAGACTAACTAATGCCCCTTCATTGGATGCGTTGGGGATAAGTGCGATTATAATACTCAAGCAGCCTGAGGGAAGTTACGATCTCTGCCCCCAAATTACTCAACTTTTTGTACTTTGAACCCACTGTGCTCAATCATTATGCCTATGGTCAACCAGAAGGGGTACCACATCTTCAGAGAGGGAATCACCCTCCACCCCCAAACCAGCCACTGCTCCACTATAGATCTTCCTGGGCAGGCAGTGTGCATTTTTCTCCTATGAGTTTCCAAGTTGGGTCAGTGAGATACATTGTTTTTCAAGGCCTTTCTATAGTCAAGAAGAAAAAAGGTAGTTTCTCTTCAATTTTCCATCTCAAGTTATTTCAAGCTACATTGACCAACATAGCCTATCAGAGGTTAGGCAGTAAAATCATGATATCATAATTTATGATATCATAAAAGTACCCCCAAAATGAAATGCCAACAATACGATGTTCTACACTTGAACTTAACCTTCTCAGGATCAAATTACCAGGGAGTCCCAGGTCCAAACTTTAACCCCCTTACAAGATCCAAAGAAGTGAAAAGAAGAAATGAAAGCCTGAAGTTAAATTATCTCACTCTCAATCAAGATCAAGTTCAAAGACATTCCATTTCAATTTCTTATTCTCTTTAGCCTCAGCAAGAAGAGTTCTTGATGCCCTGGGTGGGGTTGAGGTGCTGTCAGCAGCTATAGCCTGGGCTGGCTTTCCAGGAAGGGGTCTTAGAGTTTGGATTAATTCAGCTCCAAGCCTTTCATGTGCCTCACTTTCTTTTCTTCTTTATTATTATTTTAAAATTGTGGTAAGATATGCATAACTTAAAATTTACCCTCTTAACCATTTTTAAGTGTACAGTTCAGTAGTGTTAAGTATTTTCGTGTTGTGCAGCCATCACCACCATCCATCTCCAGAACTCTTTTCATCTTGCAAAACTGAAACCCTGCGCCCATTAAACAATAACTACCATCCTCTTTCCCCCAGCCCCTGGCAACCACAATTCTTCTTTCTGTTTCTATGAATTTGACTACACTAGATACCTCGTATGCGTAGAATCATACGGTATTTGTCCTTTTGTGACTAGCTGATTTCACTTAGCATAATGTCCTTAAGGTTCATCCATGCTGTAGCATGTGTCAGACTTTTTTTCCTTTTTAAGGCTGAATAACATTCCATTGTACAGGTATAGCACATTTGTTTACCCATTTGTCTGTCAACGGACATTTAGGTTGTCCTTTTGGCTATTGGGAATAGTGCTGCTATGAACATGGGGGTAAGTGCCTCACTTTTCAAAAAGACCAAAAAGTTTAGACCACACAGGAGATTATCATGGCACTGTCCTCACACCAATAAATGTAGAAAATAATCCAATCCCCTGTAGAAAAGTTTCAGGCAAAAAGTCACATTTCCAAAGCCCAATATGTGCTTTTGCCAAAGGCTATAGCAGATTGAGAAGGGAAGATCCTTCTTAGAAGATTCCTCTAAGGGAAGAAGGGTAAATGGTTTTATCTGAAGTGCTCATCAATCATTGCTAGGTGACTGTAATCCACATGGAGTTTAATGACAGTACCGTGTTTACCGAATCTGGGAGAGATGAACTCACCCCTATAAACAGTCTGCTCGCTCAGAGAGTAGCATGTGAGACATTACTGCCTGAAACACAATTTTATGGTTCAAAATAAAAACATGATTAAACAGGGTTTCTTAAAACAAGCATTTATTTTCTGCCTGAGAAGTTTGAAACGTGGATACTGCCAATAAAGGCCCACACTTCTGAACGTAGTGTAACGAAGACGAAAAGTATTTGACCCGTCGTACAGCTCACACCCAGAACATCATCTACCAACATACGGATTGCCAACTGGAATATGCAAAACGTCAGACACACATCTGTGGAAAAGGGCCTCCTCCCACAGGGAACAAGATGTTGGGGCAGGAGGATTTATATAATTAAAACTTGAAGACACAGTGTGATACAGGGAAATACAGTTGAGCAACACATGGTTGAGACTTGAAATCTGTATTTTCTTTCTTTTCAAAAGCCCTGAGAGCATAGTGAGAATACAGCTTTAAGAACTAAGATTCACCCCACCAGGCATTAACGGTGTCCAGAAACTATGTGAGCAATCTTACTTGACATCCCCAAGACGTTAATATCTGTCCAACGCCAAACTAGAGGGGGAAGCATGTTAATTTTCTCAGCCTTCTGATAGCACTATACAAGATCTCTTAGCCCCACAAAAATCTCCAAATATATTCTCTAGGACTTCAGCTGCCTTAAAATATAGGCTTGCATTTATCTTGGCCACATTAACGAGATCTGTTTGACCAATACATTTATATTTATGATGACTAAGGGCAGATTATGGTTGTTAAAATTTGTCCTTGGGACATGAAAACACTCCTCTGTCATTAATACATTCTGTAATATAAACTATGATGTCAGGTCAACGTAAAGGGTAAAAACGTTCCGAAAGTATGCACACATCATTTTTTAAAGCAATTGAGCCTAATGGAATAACAAAGGTCATCATAACAAACCATTACAGCCTTGGTCTTGGCAACTCTGGCCACAGAAGAATCTCCAAGAAACGATCATCATTCCTCCAATGTTATGGCATCCAGACGACAGGGATGGCTCTCAAATGAGTCATACGGGCTCAGATCCTCGGTAGCTATGTGAGCGCGGGACGATCAATTATTCATGTGTTTACAAAGAGCTTTCCTCGTTGATGTTAACCAGAGCTGCTTGCAAAGAAGAGCTCTCCAGCTGTCCTCGGCCTTCCTGGGCCTCCGACTAACAAGCTGCTTTAATTGCTGGCAAGTCATCTGGAAGGTGCCCCTCCCCTAGACCAAGTAAACGGCCCCCCTTTGAGACTTTATTAGGTGTAAAAATACTAATCAGAAATAATTATGACAACAAGTATTTATAGTACTCCCAGCAAACTGCCAAAGGGAGACATTGAACTTGGACTTGACATAGATCCCACCGAGCTCCACAAAGAGTGGATGGAGTCTGAACCGTTGAAGATACAGGTCAGGGACTAGTAGAGGGGCTAGAGGGGATGATGAAGGGGAAGAATCAGGGGCTGTGGGCTTCGTGAGGGAGACACAGGGAAGAACCGTCTAAAATGCTCAATGAAGGTAAAGGAGCGTGACAGAGAACCACCAGAGAGGCCTCCTCCACGTGGCAGGAGCCCTTTATCTCCTTCACCCTCCCCACGAACACACCTCCCCCGCTAAGCACGACCGCTCACCCCTGGCTGGTGCTTCCTCTAGAGATCAATGCAGGGCTTCCCAAAAGATGACCGGACATAGACCTTTGGGGAGGGCCGTGTTAAACACAAATAGAATTCTTCACTGCAGGTCAATCTAGAGCCTTCTACAGGCTGCTGGGCCTTTGGAAGAGGAGTGAGGCATGCAGGACTTCCCAAAGGTATTGGTCCACGGAATTCTTTTTTTAGGAGCATCCTTGCAGGCAGACTTTCAGAACACCCTGGACCAGTAATACTTAGGGAAGTGCAGCGTTATCAACAGGTCTGAGAGCCACTCTGGCATCTTTGAGTGACTCTAAAATACCTGCTCTCGGCCACCACGGATTGCTTGCACTTGTCACACTCTCAGAGTTCTGGGGGCACCTGCCTGCGGTCACTGTTGGTGACAGACTCATAAGTGGCTTCTCAAAGTTACGTTTGCATAGTCAAACTCGCCTGGCCTCTGCACACAGTTCTAGCAAACTGGCAGCCCTCCCCCAAGGGCATCTCGGCACCCCGTTATCACTAAGGGCAGAAGGAGACGAAGAGTGTTTCTCATTGCTGGACAGCTGCCTAATTTCCATCAGGCTCACCCCGATGTCTTCCCGCCCTTGTGTGTAAGTTGCTGCTTCCCTCTCCCATTTGGGACGTTCTCACTTTTTCTGGGGAACATCTGGGAAAGTGAGCCTTTAAGCAGTCTGCCTAGGCTCTTTCCCATGTGGTTGTTTGCAAGACCTCCAGCTGTGGGCTTGTAACTGTCTGCCGTGACTGCACCGAGACGTTGCCACCCAGAATGAAACGCACGACGGCGGTGGATGTTTTGGCATGACCCTGAAAGTCCATCGTCTGCAGCTATAAGGAGACCTTTCTGAGGGTCTGCGATGGTCTACATTCCCGACCTGATATTTCAAGTGGAAGTGTGTGCAGAGGTTCATTATCCAAAGTAAACCAGACATCAGCCCTGCCTTTGGCATTAACCAACTCATTAAATATAAAATAAACACAAGTAAATGGCTTTTAAAGCTCACTGACAGAAAGCTTGGCAACTACTCTGAGATTCTAGAGGTCATTGGAACCTCTGTCTTTAAACTGGAATCTTCCTCACACTCTGAGTAGCAGAAGGAGACTCCAGACAAATGAGGGAGGTGTTAGGGTTAGAGCCCCCTTCCACTGGAGGACTCCCCTGCAGTACACGGAAGGACAGGGTCTGCGTGAGTGTGTGGCCTTTGAAACAGATTGAGTCCCTGGGGAAGTGGCTGTTACTATTGACAAGGGGTTAGAAGTTCAGGTCGAAGGCATTCAGCTTGCCACTGGTTATAAATATCTCAGGATATCCACCAAACCAACCTTGAGTTTCTCATCAGTGCCTAACTGTTGGCTGCTCTCAGAGAATCGACATTCACGTGGTTTCCTAAATCCTGTGTGCATTCTGCCATGGGTTCACGGGGTCCCATTAGTAATGCCACTTGCTGAACTCTTATTTTTGCCTTAATCTATCTGTAGTTTCAGCATAAAGTGGATCTATTGGGGAAGGCGATGGGCCAAGGTTAACTGATTAATTATTCTAATTGCACTTCACGCCAAGTGTGTGAAAAACAAATTGCAATACATTCACCAACCAGAATACATATGTGCACCTGTTACCTTGTAACTTTACCTCAGAGCTAAGCTTGGTTCCAATAATTACTAACCTCTTTTATAAAACCAAAGTGAAACATGCACAGCTTTTGGTAAAAAGCATGTTTACCTGACAGCCCTTCAAAGACGGGCATTCGCCGGAGGATGCTGTGTGTGTGTGTCAGGTGACAGGGTGATTGGTTTTGCCCATTCACATCGGTCAGCTTTCAAAGTCTGACTTCCTGCCAAGAAGTGAGTACGATCTGAAACTAGTCAAAGTAGATTCCATTTATTTACAGTTTTGAAACACATTTTTCATGACTTAGCTTCCTAATAGAGTCAAAGGGCAAAATGGCAACGAAAGATATACTTCCTCAGATCTTAGAGTTATATAATCTGATCAGGAGAAAAATCAGATATTGGTTTTTAAGTGAACTGGCATATGTTTTCTTTTTCGCCTTTGAAAGTTTTTATTCAAAACCTAAAATAAAGCCATTTATTTCAAATCACACAATCACGTTTCTTCTCATCCATGGACTTCAGAACTTTTTCACCCTGATTTTGAGGAGGAGTCACCAGTCTTGAGTTGATGGGACCAGCGAGATCCAGAAGGACCCGTGACAGCACAGCCACGCTTTTAGAACCAAATGCCCATAGCAGAAAGTACCTGGAGGGTACCCCGCTTTCTCTCAAAAAAATTTTCTAGGATAGAAAACTAAAACCCATCCACAAGTTTCCCTCTTTTCAACAGCTGAAAAGCTGAGAAAGGCTGAGCTGTCATTCAGTGCCACTAGGTGGCATCATGTCCTTTTCAGACTATTTCTTTTTGCTCTTAAGACGGGCACCGTGGTTTCCCTGGGCAACATCAAACAGCATCTCAGACCACATCAGGCAAGGGTGCTTCCCCTACTTAGTGCTACTGTTCACTCTCATGTACTGGGAAAAGTCTGGGCTCACCAATGGGATATATTTGATACTCCGTTTCAAGGCAAGGAAGTTTTTGTCTTGCTTTCCACATATTACATATCAGAGTCTGACTGCAACGCTGCTCTCATGAGTTGATTTTCTACCCTGACATCTCTGCTGTCCTACAGCCCAGAGGTACTGCATGCTATGAAGATCCATCAAATCCTCACGGACACTGTCTGAGATGATCTATGGAAAATGAACATACTAAGTGTTTCCTGAAGGTCAGGCTCCTTATGCCCTTTTAAAAGCTTGTCTAGGGCTTGAGGAGAAAAGTGAAGTGACAATCCAGCCTTATTCAGAGAGCTATTTAATTTCCATTGCATGCCCTGGGCATGGGGTACTAAAAGATTCCAGAACATTCTTCTCACTCCCCCACTCTTACTCTTTCTCTTCTCTCCTCTTTCCCTAAAGAGTAGCAATGAGATGGTGGAAGTTAGCCCTCTGGGTAAGTGAATGGAGAAGAAGGAGAAAGAATTATTCCACAATCACAGTTAAACAAGCGATGTTTAGAATCCTGCCTTGTCATTTAAGTGACTTACTGAAGTCCTATTAAGTTATCAAAACTCTCTTTCTTCACTTAGTGCACTGGGATGCTGGAAGCACTGAGACACAAGAAGAGTCCAAAAGACGAAAAACTTGGAGATCACAGATCTAAAGAAAATGCCGAGGTGTCAGGTCCAAAATACTGTGCTTCAAGTGTTGGCATATTTGAGGACGTTTTTTAAAGACACCTGCTATTCCAGGACATATGATTCCTATTCCTGGCCGAGCAGGTACACAGGGTCTCCCACTTGGATGGTCCCTGGGTTTTCCAGAACAAAATACTGTCCGAAGAGAGGTGATTTTCCATATAACTTTCGTTCAGAAGGGTCACACAGGCGATAACTGCAACAGGAGACAGAACACAATAAGTCACAGCCAACCAGAAGCAAGAGCTCAAACAGCATGTGATTTCTTCTCGGCTGAAGGATCTACCCCCAAAGGCCAGCGGGTTGCCCAGCTCCAACGAGCACTGTTCCCACCCCGATAATAGAACAGCGCCTCCTGGTGTTATACAGTAAACTGCCCGCCCATTGCACAAACTACCAAAGCATAACCAATGGCCATATTCCCACCTCTTTTCTCCTTGGAATGTTCCCATTTTCAGCATTAAGAGATTAGGGACTCGAGATGCTCAGACATACTTTATCAGTTCCCTTTTTCCTTGGCATCTCTCCATGTCTATCATCCTACCAGTCCATCAGGCTCAGAGCCCTGAGTCATCCTTTATACCTTTTCCCTCACTTTCCACAGCTTGTCCATAGCTGCCACGTCCTGAGGTTCTTCCTGTACCACATCTTTTGAATTTGCTCACTTTTTCTCCCACTGTCATAATTTCCCTTCAAGCATCCTCAGATGAGTATAATACCTTTTTTTTTTTTTTTTGGCCACACCACACAGCATGTGGGATCTTAGTTCCCCGACCAGGGATCGAACCTGGGAAGTCCCTATAATAACTTCTTAACAAACCAATCTTCCTCATTCTCCCCTCTTCCACTTTCAATTCACTCTTAACACTACCCTACGTTACTTTCTTAATTTTGCTCTGGTCTTATCACTCCTGAGGCTCAGAAACTTTCAATGGATCCCCAGTGCCTGAGGAATAACATTCCAAGTCTTCGGCCTGGCATGCAAGGCTCTTGACCTGGCCCCATCCAGCTTTTTCAAAACCTCTGCCCTTTCTGTGCACTTCTGCAGTGCTCTGTTGGATTCCTCAATGTCCTTTCACCTTGCTTTGCATTTTCCTGGCTCGGGGGTTCCTCTGTGGGATCCCCTCCCTCCATTACCCAAGCAGTAGAATTCTACCTTTTCTTCAAGGTCCAAATCAAATGCCACCTCTGCTAGGAAGGAAGTCCAGGGTCCCCCAGCCAGGAGCGGTTTCCCCATCCTCAATTTTCTCTGCTGGCCCCTTGCCCCTCACATGCCGTGTCCTGCAGTGTCAGGGCATGTGTCTGCCTGCTCTACTGTACAAGACAGAGAGTCCGTAGAGAGCAGGGAATGTGACTAACTCCCTTGTACTACTCACACCCAGTGCTGGGCACTGTTATGTCACTGGTGACCCACAATCATTTGTTGAACAGATGAATGTGTTGGTGAGTAAAATCCTGTTAGTAGTATCATATCTTTGTCAGCCAGAAAACGCAAGAATCCCCAGGAAGAGTGTACATGAGATGCGTGTGAATGACACGGCAAGATTTTCCCTCACCCCACCTCCACCAGGAGAATGCTTTCCTTCTGTTTCTCATTTAAGCTAACTCCATTCTTTAAAACATCTTTATTGGAGTATAATTGCTTTACAATGGTGTGTCAGTTTCTGCTTTATAACAAAGGCTAACTCCAATTTTACATCACTTCTATATTTAAAACATTGTGATGGAAAGCATTTTTTTTTCATTCTACTGTACCTTGAGAAAAAAAAAATAAACTATTGCAACAAATCAGTCTTACTTTTGTTCTTCAAATCAGAAGTGGCTAATGAGAAAATGGAGAGAGTCAAATCTAGAGCTTCTTTCTGCAGACCCTCAGCTCCTCCCCAGCTGCAGGCACCATGTTGGTTTTGCTCATTGCTATATGCCTACAGCCTGGTACAGCACCTGGTACGTTGTAGCCACTCCAAAGAAGTTTGGATGAACAAATGGAGAAATCAACAAATGGATGGGAACCATGAACCACTGATCCAGCCAGTCCTGTAGCCAGGTCTCTGCCATGACCTTGGACCCTGGGAAGCAGGCACCTCTCCTAGCCTGCCTCTCCTCTGTCAGCATGCAATACCAAGGACATCTGGGGATCTGTGTCCGTTGGAGGGTGACTTCTTCAGGATCCGGGCAGATCGGCTACTTTTATGGCTTGGGATTTCTCCTTGTTGCAAGCTCGGTAGCCTGAGGCTCTGATTATCTCAGGGAGGGATCTGAGAGTTGGACTTCTGGGCATCATACATTGACACTTTATGAAGTACATCACACAGATTATCCCTTAATCCTTCCAACAAGTCTACGTGGGAATGCGTATCGTCCCCACTTTACAGGGGGGCTCGCATAGGAGTGACGGACTTGGCCAAGATCACGGATCTAAGTGGTCAGGCTGGGGCCGGAACTGAGGTCTGGCTCACTCCAGAGTCAGGACTTTTCCCACCAGGGTTGTAATCCCTGGTCCTCCTTATACCTCCTGAGTACACGCGCAGGCCTGAGAAGAGCTGAGGGGGTTAATATTTATTCTCCTACACGAACGTTCGGCCACGCGCGGGTTTCCCCTGCCCCTTCCCATCAACCACGCAGGCACACACTTACTCCCCACCCCAGGTAACTTAGGAGCCGTCGCCCCTCCCAGCCCAGGACCTTAACCTGCTCGGTGGCGGGGGGGGGGGGGCAGGGACAAACGCAGGTGACAGTCGCAGGGGCGAGGCGACCGGCTTGTCCTGCCAGCCGCCCCAGCTCCGTTCCACCTGCGCCCCTGCTGACACCGTCCCTGCAGGGCTACGGGGGAGACTCTACAAACGAGATCAACGGCGACCCCTTGTGGGGTTGAGACGGTATTGTCAGCGGTCTGTGAATTCACGGGCACACCCAGCCTTGCTCAAGAGACGGAAAACACGGCATTACCTCATACACGGATCGCCTATGATTTTTTTTCTCCAAATATATATATTTTGTTGTTGATGACGATGGGATTAATAAATTACAAAGCCATTTAAAAACGCCTTTCTTGGTGCATTTTCTCTTTCAATAAATATGAAGCAAACGACTGACTCTAATGGGAGACACAGACGTTCTGTTTACATTAAACAGAGGTCTCCATCCTTAAGGGCGCCGTGTGAGTGGAAACTGTTACCTATAAAGTGCTGTGCACCGGTGAGGGCTGCTTGGTTTACTCATTTACTGGTCAATGCCCAGACCCTGACTTGCAGGCAGGGTCTCTGATCACCGCCGGGTCCCCACCGAGGGGCAGAGGCCACTTCTGGGACCTCCCAACCATGTATACAGCCAAATCAGGAATAAAACAGCACCGTGAAGACACCACGGAGAGGAGGAGACAAAGGCTGAGCAGGTTGGGCTGCATTGCATTTAACGCAGCCTCAGAAAATGGAAAGAAGTGTCTCCAGGATCTTCCCTCTCTCAGAAGGTGTCAAGTTCATAAGCTGAGACTATCAATAACCATAGCCTAGATGGTCGTTATGTATTTTATCATCTATTAGAAAAACAGTATTTATTGCTTTATTCGGATCAAGGGGGAGTGTGAACCAGGAGATGTATTATTAGCCCAGTTTTTACAAATAAAGAAACTGAAGCATCAAGAACGTAGCTGACTTGCCAATGTCACACAGTTACTGGGAGGTGATAGAGCCAGATCGGCTGGGGGGTGGTTGTCTCCTTCCAGGGCATCACTACCACTAAATCCTTCTGTCTTTAGCTCGGCACAGCACAGCCTAACACAAGCGGAGGGCGGCAAACGCCCTTACTGTCCAAGTATTCCTGCACCCGACAAAACTTGTGCATCCACAGAACAAATGAGCTTTATTCTTTCTACTGAAAGCAACAGCGATAGACCCCCACCACTCCTGTGGGATCAGTGTGGGAGCCACTCTCCCTTCAGAAAGAAAAGAATAATTCCCTCTTCATATTTTCAAGCCAGCAGACCAGCCTCCACCGTGTGCTTCGGGCTGTGAGTATTTCCCAGACAAAGGCTCCACTGGGCCTGAGGCCCATAGCTATTCAGCAGTGGTCTCCCTGCTGAGAACTTGCATTGCAGAAGCAGCACAGCCCTGGGCACGGGGGACCCAGGAAGAGGGAAGGCAGTGCGGCTCCCAGCATCCTGCTGGAGAGCCGGAGAGCAGAGAGGATACTCCTGACACCACCTTGCTTCGCTTCCGTGATTTATGTCAGGCAGCCAGGGCCTTTCTCTTCCCGATTTATGGCCGTCTGTCCTGGGGAGAACATAAATTACTGCATCTATGGCAATTTACATCTCAGTAAGATACGGGAGAAGACACCTAGGCTGGCACCCACCTCCTGGGGTATTAGGAGAAATTAGGTTGGGATTGGTTCCTGAGAGCCTGCAGGAGACCAGGAGGGCTGTGCCGCTCCCGGAGACCCTGCCTGCCTGCCCTGGCTCTGCGTTGGGCTCAATTACCCTCCTTCTAAAAACACAGGGCTCCCGATGGGCTGGGGGGAGGCACTGAAGATTCAGAGGACTGGCCCAAACCCAGGCACTTTGTGGATCCAGAGGGAAAGGTGCGAGACTCCAAGCACAGTGTTGGGAAGAGAGAAAGAACAAGATGTAAAAAGAAAAAAGCATGACGGGGACTTGGTGGTCCAGTGGTTAAGGTTCCATGCTCCCAATGCAGGGGGCCGGGTTCCATCCCTGGCCAGGGAACTACGTCCCACATGCCACAACTAAAAAGATGCCTCACGCGGCAATGAAGATCCCACGGGCCGCAACTGAGGCCTGGAACAGCCAAGTAAATCAAATAAATAAATATTTAAAAAAAAAAAGGATGACGGTCAATTCCCCAAATCACCTGTCTGGTTTGCACACAGAACCATCGAGGCCTGTCCACCAGGGCCTGAGCCAGAGGGGGGCCTGCGGATCACCTGGTAGAACCAGGGCTCCCAACACCCACGACAGGACGCCTTCCCGGGTCCACCCTGCCTCCGTCCTCCGTGTAGCTCCTCTGCGGGCACAGGAAAGTGGGAAGACCAAACTCTGATTTGTTCTCGTGGTGAGTGAGCCAGCACATTCTGAGGAATCGCTAGTCCATCGCTGTGGGTTCTCAGAACCGCTCCGCTCTGGAATGTCCCACCGCATCTAGTAAACTCTTCCCCAACATTTTATTGGGACCATCCTCAAACAGGCAAACAAGTTCAAAGAATTTTAAAGAGACCATCCAATTACCAACCATTTGGACCCTACATATAACATTTTACTATATTTCCTTTATCATGTATTTATCCATCCATCAGTCCATCGTAATTTTTTTTTCCATTTCCAAGTAAGTTGCAGACTTCAGTAAATTTCACCTCTAAGCAGTTCAGTTGGCAAATCATTTCCTAGGGTTAAAATTTCTTAACTTTGCAGCGAGGGGATAAAATTTACACGGAGTGAAATGTACAAATCTTAAGTGTTTCATCGTATTAACATTTACAGAAAATTAATGTTGTTTTGGGTGTTGAGAGATACACAACATCCCTCAAAAGGATGGGATTTGCCTTAAGCTGGTCTGTAGCCCCTTCTTTGAATATTCCCACAAATCTACAACCCATGGTGGGGACTCAGATAAAAACCAGCCATTTGCCCTTCACATCAAGAATTCCTCTCTGTACCTCCCCTCCCAACCTCCTTCCAACCCACCTGGTTTGAGACTGTTCCTGACCTCCCTCTCTCTGCCATGTGGCCTGGCCCCTGGAAGGCCAGCTATTTACCTCTCTGTAGCCTGGCCTTGATGCACGACACTGGTCTCCATGGACCACAGGTGCCGGCTTCATGCCTGGGGGCAACGTGCTGTTTGGGACAGAGCCCCTTGCCCCAGGCTTCAGCCTGCCAGGGAGGGGGCCAGATTAGTAGCTTCTGGGACAGCAGGATCAGCAGAGAAGGGTGGGCGTTGATCCAAGGAGACTAGATTGTTGGTCCAAAGAGGGTCGTGAGCTTGATGAGAGATGGAACGAAAGAGACTCCCATTCCAGGGGAACAAGTTGGGTCACACAAGCCCAAGCATAGCCAGCCCTTAATGTGCTCTTTCATGAGGGCTTTGATGTCAGATGGCCAAACTTCCACTGCATTCTTTCCTCAAGTCTTCCAGGGTTTTGCCTAAAGCAGGGGCCACCATCCTCCCTGCCTTCCCCCTCCCCCCTGTAAGTGATACCCGAGGACGCATGTCAGGGTCAAAGCCGAGGGTCTCAGGGGCTGCAGAGATGAGACCTGACACCCCACCTGTGATCCTGCATTCAACATGGAAGGGACCAGGGAAGACGAGCATTTCAGGGTTTCAGCAATATCCCGGCCGTAGATTTGGCACATAACAGCACAGAAGTGTGTGAATCATGAATTGTTGTTTTAGCAAAAGTACTGCAGGTTGATTATAGAAAGTTTAGAGGCTACATACCAGAGTACATATTTTCTCCATAATTTCATTACCGAAAGAGCCATGAATCTTTCAGTTTACAGCCTGCCAGGCTTTTAGCTACTCAGGCACATTTATATATTTTAAAAAGGAAAATCAAATAAACAAAAAAGTCAATACTACATATGTTAACTTGTAATCAGCTTTTTAAAATGAATCTTATCTTAAATATCATTCCATGCAATTTAAACTTATTGTCTGTCATTGTCTTTCATTAAAAATTTGTTATGAGACTTCCCTGGCAGTCCAGTGGTTAAGACTCTGCACTTCCACCGCAGGGGACTCTGGTTCAATCCCTGGTTGGGGAACTAAGATCCCTCATGCCATGCGGCACCGCCAAAAAAAAAGAAAAAATTGCTATCATGAAAATTTCAACATAAACATAAAAGTAGAAAAAATGAATCCCCACATAATTATCACCCAGATTCTATTTATCAAGATTTGACACATTTTCCCACGTGTTCTTTTGCTAAAATAATAGACAGCACACCCCAGATATCACATCACTTCACTCCTACATACTTCAACATGCTTCTCTTAAAACATATAGGCATTTTTTTTTTTTTTTTTTTTTTTTTTTTTTCGCGGGCCCCCCTTTTTTGGCCTCTCCCCTTTCAGAGCACAGGCGCCGGACGTGCAGGCTCAGCGGCCATGGCTCACGGGCCCAGCCGCTCCGCGGCATGTGGGATCTTCCCGGACCGGGGCACGAACCCGCGTCCCCTGCATCGTCAGGCGGACTCTCAACCACTGCGCCACCAGGGAAGCCTATAGGCATTTCTTATAGCACCAGAAAGCCCCTATCACACCTAATGAATTTGTGATGTCACCAAATACTCAGTCCATAATAAAGTTTGCCAAAACATCTAAACCATGTTTTGTTGTTGCATTGTAATCGGTGTGTTCGGATCACGAATTCTAAATGAAAAATAAAATTAGTTGTCCAAGTAGGCATTCTGGGGACCAAAGCACCCAAGAATGTTTCCCAAGTTATCCAGTCACCAGGACCCCCTTCCACTTCAAGAATACACCTGCGTGGTGTTTCCCCTGCTTCCTCGCAGAGATGTTAAATCACTTAGTCTCACCTCTTCAGGGTCTCCAGAGGCTCCTTCCTGCTCATGACGCCCGTGTCCGGGTCCACCGTGGTTAAAATGCACCTGGACACACACACAGGGCATCATACACGGGACAAAGCAGGCGATCTTCACCCTCCCCTCTGTCTCCTGGGCAGCAGTGTATGCACCTCACCTGGAGCAAGCCATCACCCTTTTCAGTTCCACATCACCAATAAGAAGCTCATTCCATGAGTCCTGGAGACAAAGCACATAACTCATGTGAGCACTCCGTATCCCCAGCCCTGACCCACCCGTGTAGGGACTTCACGTGATTCAACAGCTGATGAAGTCGCTTCCATCAAAGATGGCCAACTGTACATCACGCCTCGCTGTTCCCTCCCTCTGCCTTTAATTTGTTGGTTCTTTCCCCTGAAGTGCAATGCTCCCTCTCCTCTCACTTGTAAAGCTGGAATTGAAACTCATCTCCTTCAGGAAGCCTCCCTGACTGACCCCACTTGACTGGAGGTGCTGTGGAAGGCCAGGGTGGGGCTGATGGAGGGAGCAGGTGAAAGAGAGGAGAGGGTATGGAGAGGGGGGATTACTCTAGGTTGTATCAGATCCCTTCATGCTGGCCTAAGGTGGATTAATGTCCTTAATCATTGTGTCTGTTTACCTTGTAGCTCCCCTGGCCAGATAGGAACAAATCCAGAGCAGGCCAGTAGATTTACTTCCCTTTGCAACTCCACGGGAGCATTCACAAAGCTCTCCAGCCCAGGAACCTCCTGGGGTGTTTGTCTATGGCCTGGGTCACTGGTGCTTACTTTTCAGGACAAATCAAATCAATGGACTGTGTCCCTCAAATCCAGAAGGGGAGATAGAACATACACACATGAAAAGTGAATGGTCAATATTCATTTTAAAAGTTTCAGAAAAATTGAGAAAAAGCTTTACAAGACAGCACCCTGTGTGCTGGTTGAACTTTGCAGACAAGCATGGAGCCAGTGGCTGGCTGGCTGCTCTGGGCAGGGGAGGTTTTAAGGTAAAGGTAAGATCTGAATTGAGTCTTCCAGGGTGGAGACTTTGAGAGGCACAAAAGAAGGGTGAGGGGACTCCAGGCAGTAACAAGAAGGAAGCACATTTGATTGTGGTCCTGACCTTCTTACCCTCACAGAGAAGGTGCCTGAGAGCCAAAGACAGGAATCCATGAGTTAAAACAAACCTGCCCAGTCCTTTGTTGATCACAAGCCAGAGAGAAAGTTCCAGGCCCAGAATTTTAACTCTGACAGTGTGTATTATTCTTGATATGTGTATTGCAGGGTTTTGTTTTTGTTTTTTTAATCATAAAATGAGTCTCTTCACTGCATGTTTCACAACAGTCCAAAAAGCTGGGCACCTCGGATTACAGCAACCCAGCCTGCTCTGTGTACATTTGTCCACCAGGAGGCACTGTGGTCACAAAAAAACATAAAAGATCCGAAAGGAGAGAAATGAAGGTTCTGGTTAGGAAATTAATTTATTATTAATTAAGGAAATATTTACAGAGCCCCTTTTATGGGCAATAAAAACTGTTGGCGATTGCGTCACAGATAAATATGTTAAAAATTCCACCATCAGGAAAGTATCTCTTTGGCAAACTGGTGGAAAAGGAGAAAACTATTTTCATGTTGAATGCACACTATGGGCCCAGAACCGTATTAAACGTTAGAGAAGGGCCCATGAAAATCTTCCTACAGAACATGTTATCTTGAGGTGATAAGAAATTGAAACAGGAGAAGCTGAATATGGAGAGCGCAGACACAACACAGTGTGGCTTTGGAAAAGAGAAGCAGCTCTTCCAGGTCTGGCAATCAGAACAGATTTCTCAGGGGAGGTGGCTTTTCACCTGGGTTTTTATAGAAGGCCAGGAGTTTCTAAGTGGGACGAGAGGCAAGACTTGGGGTGAGCAGGAGATAAGAGAATACAGTCCTTATATAGTTCTCAGTCCAGTCTGTAGCTTGGAGCTTTTACTGGAAGTAAAGGCTGGGAAAGCAAAGTGTGGCAAGATTATGGAGGGACCAGAATCGTAGAGTGGGCAGTTTGGGACTTTTGAGAACTGGGGAGCCACTGAAGGTTTTTAAGCAAGGCAGCCACACTGACTGTCACAAACTTTTAGAGGAGAAGAGATCACTCTGGTGCTGAGAGGCTCAGCTGTGACTACATCCAGGACCGTTCAGTGGTCCAGACTTGAGACAACAAAGGTGATCTAGCTGGCGGCTGCGAACAGAAAGGGAGCAGATGGGGCTGGGGATGAGGAAAACATGGGAGAAGAAAGAGTCAGGGGTGACTTACAAGCTCTAAGCCAAGGTGAAAGAAGGAATACGGTAGCCAGGATAGAAGCTGTGAAGTAAAGACAGGGAGTTTGCGGAGCTTATGAGGACAAGTTTGCTAGGTCCACAGAACATATGAAAACTCCCAGCAGACAGTCAGAAATGTGAGCCCAGCACTGCAAGGGGGAGTCCACGGTTGGATACTTGGGAAGGACCCACATAAGGATGACAGATGGTGAAGCTGCAGGAGAGGGTGTCCTCACCAAGGGAAGGTAGAGAAAGAGAAGGGTCGAGGCCAGAAATTTTGGAAGCCCCTACCTGAGTGAGGAGTAGGGGGAGGAGAAACAGCAAAGGCACAAGAGCAGTGCAGCCAGGGAGGGAAAGTTCCAGAAGCAGTACCTATCAGTCCAAGGGGAAGGCAATGAGGACCAGAAAAAGGTCTCTGAAGGAGGGAGGGGAGAAGGGCAGCCTCGGGCTGAAGTGAAGGTCTGAGAAGTGAGGGTGAGGAGAGCTGATGATGGGGGTGAAGGGATGCAGAGAAGGACCACGATCACGAGAGGCAGGTTGTGAAATGAGGAGGGGATTCACTTCCCAGAAGCCTCCACGCAGGTCCTCAGCCTCTGGCCAGTCTGCTTCGCCCACTGCACCTGGCACCACCTGCCCTAATCGTCTCCAGACCCCTGCCGCAGGCAGATGCGCACAGTGCAAATTGGGTTTTGCCACTCTCTTGCCTAAAATCTTTTCCAGACCCTTCCTCCGAAGGCGATACCCCTTGACACCAGGGACCTTGGCTCTCAACGCCCCTCCCTGAGCGCCGATGCTGTAAAAGACAGCAGTTATCTCCATGCCAGCGCAGCCCTGCTCGTGTGCCCCCTCCCTCGGTGTTTCTTCCTTCTGCGTCACCTGGCCAACCTAGGCTCATTCACTCACTTAGCAAAGAATTCATGCTGGGTGTTTTTCTAGGAGCTGGGAGAACAACAATGGTCAAGTCCTGTCCTCAGAAAGCATGTGTAGGGGAAACAGACAACAAATCCCCCAGTAAACACGGTGTATCAGGTGGGGATGTGTGCCGGGGGGGACTAGGGCATGCAGGCCAAGCAGGGTACAGGGTGATCAGGGAAGGCCTCACTGAAGGGGAGGGAAGACCTCAACAGGGAAGTGAAAGCGGTAAGGGAGTGAGCCATTCAGATACCTGAGGGAGGGCATGCCAGACAGAGGCACCAGTAAGAGCAAAGGTCCCGGGGAAGGAAGCAGCAGAGAGACAAAGAAGGGAAGAGTGACAGGAAGTAAAGCTCTGGAACTAGGGTTGTGGCATCACACAGGGCCTTGACAGCAATTATAAGGATCCCATTTTTGACTTGAAGAGAGATGGAGAACACAGACAGAGTTCTGAGTAGAAGGAAGACATGATGTGAGTTACATTTATAGATGACTTTGACCTTAGCTGTGATGAGAATAGACCTTGTATGGTGGTGGGGGTCAGTCAAGGATAGACCAGTGAAGAGAGGCTATTGCAACAAACCACAGGAGAGAGGGTGGTGACTTGGCCCAGAGAGGAAGTGGAGGAGCATGGCAAGAGGACAGAGCCACCAAGATTTGTTGATTATTTGAATGTGGGAGGTGAAGGAAGAGAAGAACACAGAGTGGTTCCCACTTTGGGGCCTGAGCAGCTAGAAGTCAGAGCTGCCATACACTGAGATGTGCAAGGCTGAACAGAGCAGACCTGGGAGTGGAAATTCAGCCCTCAGTGTTGGACATCCTGAATCTGAGACGAGATACCCCAGTGGAAATACAGAGAAGGCAGAGGGAGAGTTCTGGTGTAAAGATGTTAGTCAAGGAGTCCTCAGTGTGGAGAAAGTTTTGAAAAACACAGACCAGGGCATGAGTAGAGACAGAGATTGCTACAGACTGAGGGTTTGTGTCCTCCCAACCTTCATATGTTGAAACCTAATCCCCAGTGTGGTGGTATTTGGAGAAGGGGGCCTTTGGGAGGTGATGAGGTCATGGGGGTGGTACCCTTGTGAATGGAATTAGTGTCCTTATAAAAGGGGCTCCAGGGGACTTCCCTGGTGGTCCAGTGGTTAATACTTTGCCTTGCAATGCAGGGGGTATGGTTTCGATCCCTGGTCAGGGAGCTAAGATCCCACATGCCTCCCAGCCAAAAAACCAAAACATAAAACAATCAATATTGTAACAAATTCAATAAAGACTTTAAAAATGGTCCACATCAAAAAAAATCTTTAAAAAAAACCAAAAAACGGGACTCCAGGCATCTCCCTTGCCCCTTCCACCACATGAGGTCACAGAGTGAAGACAGCCGTCTACGAACCAGGAAGCAAGTCCTCACCAGACACCTGTACGGATCTGCAGGTGCCTTGATCTTGGACCTTCCAGCCTCCAGAACTGTGAGAAATAAATTTCCATTCTTTATGAGCCTGAGCCCATACCGCCCAGTCGCCCCCCTCTCCTGTCTGTGTTAAAAAAAGTTGGGTGGCCAGTCACCTATCACCCTCAGCTCACCACCTTCCTGGCCTGCCTTACCTGGCGGTAACTACCTGTTCACATTCTAATCACCTGGACTGTGAACTCCTTTGGAGAAGCAACTGGTTCTTCAATCCCGGTTTTCCTACAGGTCTATTCACAGTGCATAGAACGCAGGGGCACTAACCCATTGCGTGATGCGTGAAACATTATTCCAAAACATGAGGCCAGCCCAGCTGAAGCGTTGTATTAACATCCAACTTAAAATCTGAAATAATCCCAGTTAGGGAACACTCAGAATCAGAGAGAAAGCCTTCTAGGACAAGAGTCAGTTCAAAGAAACCTCCTGAATCTGAGGTCCTACTCTGGGCCGTCCCCTCTTAACTTATCCCATCTTCGTCTGCCCATCTCAGACCGTGGGTAGGAAATGTCTTCCATGTGAACCGTGATACAAAGACCAAAGCCAGGAAGGGAAGAAGCTTAAAGGCGGCCACAGTCAGGGAGGGATCGATGGCCTGAACCAAGCTTCTTTACTTTGATTATAGCAATGAAACCACTGCCCACCTCTCTGGGCACTTTCTACGTCTTGGTGCTTTTGGGGGAGGCGTCAGCTGAAATTACTCACATTTTATAAACGCAAGAAGCAGAGGTCTCGGAAAGTTCCAGGACTTATCCAGGGTCAGACGGCCACTTATTGAAGCAGGGGGATTCAGATCCAGATGTCCTGACCCAACGCCCGGCCCCTAGAATGCTCAGAGCTCCTGTGGGCTGTGGTACAGTCTGGGTTCTTGCCGTGGGGCAGCCCTTGGCTGAGCCATCTCAGGTTGAAGGTGGCACTGGAAGAGTTTTAGGGAAGTGCCATCTCAGCTTGGGGACAGTATCCACCCACAGCAGCCCTGCTGTAAATGACTGTCTTCCCAAGGGAGCCCTCGACTCCACAGGAAGGCCACCTTCCACATCCTGCTCTGTGGCCCACACAGATCATGTATTCTATGCTAAGTACACTTGGCTCAAAATGAACCTGCCTGCTTGGAATTCTCCTTAGAAGTCTCAGACCCTGAACTGCCCCTTGACGTCAGCATCTCTGCCTCATTTATATTTGTATCCTCCACACAGAAGTCTGTACTGATTAGATGCTCAAGAAATTGCAAACTTGAATCATTGCATAATATGGAGCCAATACATAATGCATCCTTCTGAATAATTTAATCCAACATCAAAGACTCTCATACCTTTAAAAAAAAAAGTTAAATCCAAGGAAAGGGACAAGAAAGGTATAGCGTTACCTCTGCATAGACACCACACCCTGAAATTATGATATTGGGCCGGAAGTTAGTTGCCTTAACTTTCTTCTCTAGCCTGGAGTTGAGATCTGCCAACGATGCCTCAGAAAGGATCAAGAAGGGGCTGGCGTCTGAGTACGGGATCTGATGAGAAAATAGGAGCTGTTATAGCGTGAGGCACACAGAGGCATTTCTCAGAGGTCACATGGGTCTGATTCCTGGAACCTTCCACCCCTCCCCCGCCCCACCTCCCCACACAATCTTTCTAAGTATTTCTCTAGTTCTATTTACAGAAAAGTCACAGCGATTCAGAAGCTTTAAATAGCCCTGCAGATACCAGGAATTACATGATGGAGTGAAGAGAACATGGTCTCAGAATCTTAGAGCTGTCCCTTTCTCATCCTCCAAATTCTCACACATTTATTTTGTTAAGGTTTGATGGCCTCATTTGGTGTGATAAAAAGTATTCGCTGATTCCACAGATACTTATTTTTCACACAACCTGCAAATCAATGTTCAGCATGGCCGTGGCAATGGCGCTACATAGCATTGTACGTTTTACTCTCATGATGAATTCTTACAGCCTTATTTCTTTAAGGGCCAGTCTGGTCATTTTAAATCTGTGGATCTCCATACCCACACTCATCGGCCCGACTATGAGCTGCGACACCCTTGCAATCACAGTGTAAAAAGGTTGGACTCCACATGCGATTACAGAATGGAGTGGGAAAGATACTGACCTAGAACAGTTTTGAAGCTGCGTTGCCACCGGAAGGTTTCTGTGAATAGGAATTTTTGCTCTCAGGCAAAAATGCAAGGGTCCCGTAAATCAAGAAACACAGATGCTGCTCCTACTGGAAGGGCCTTACTTTTTGCAATTGCTTGTGACAAAAGTAATGGCAAAGTGACAGAGCCGAGCTCAGCAGACATGCCGCCCTGCTCTCCCCCTTCCAAGGAAGCCTGTCTTCTATAGGACACACCAAAGGCCAAAGCCAAGGGATGCTCCTCTGACCTGGTCTGTGGGTCGAAACAGGTCTTCGATCTGGTGAGAATTTCTCGGTCGCATGTGAGGTTCAAAGTGCACCAGGCGGTACGGCTGCGTCTTCAGGAAGTTTGTTATCCAATGGGCCGCGGCCTCACCGCAGTCCCTGCCCTCGATCTCCAGGCCCTGCACTCTGCAGGGGTTGGGGGCAAAGAACAGGTATTTGAAGATCTGGACACCCTACCACGTCCTACACATATCCAAAAGGCTGCACCAGGCTACGATGTCGCTGTACGTCCTTCATTATCAGGAGACGTCACTTTAGCCTGGCCCTGCCTCTGAACGATGTGGAAGCCCAAAATGAAGACGCAGTTTCAAGCCTTGTTCCCCGCCCCCCCCCTTTTTTTGAAGTATAGTCGATTTACAATATTGGGCTCGTTTCGGGTATATAGCGTAGCGATTCAGTACTTTTGCAGCTGACATTCCATTACGAGTTATTATAAGATATTGGATAGAATTCCCTCTGCTCTACAGTAAATCCTGGTTTCTTATCTACTTGATAAACATAACAGATTTCTGTACATTAATATTGTATCCTGCAACCTTGCTGAGTTCATTTATTAGTTCTAATAGTTTGGGAAAGGAAACCTGAGTCCCAAGGGCTCTTGGCATCTTTACCCTAATCTAAGCTTTCTGATTCTGCAATTTCCAAATGTGACCTTGTGTAGTCTTTGGGGCATGGACCAAAGGCCTGTATGGGACCGTGAAAAAAGTTTCCACATAATTCCAAGTGAACCAGTAATTAAATTTAAAAAATTTTAACCACAAGAAAGTATGGGTACATATCCAACTGTAATAGGGGCCAGGCATGCTCAGCGGGCCGGGCCAGCAGGTTTGAGTAGCCGCCCGCGGTCAGCCCAACGCCACGTCCCGTCACTGCCACTCCTTCCCCAGGAGCCAGCAGGCGGGCCGTGGAAGGCCTGAGGCCCTGGTGCTGCTGGCAGTGAGGACTGCAGGTGCCACACTCGTGAAATAGGGACAGAGCGGGCGTGCAGCTGTTAGCGCCCGGCGTCGGGGATGGGGGCTGACACTGAGCGGTCCTGGGGCAGGGAGTGTGATGGGAGGCGGAGGGCTCCTTTTCCCCGGAGCCCTCCAAGCCCTAGAGCCTCCAGGTGGGTGAGCTGAGGGCACAGGGGACAGGCTGAGGGCTGTGTCCTGCAGAGCTCCAGAGCCCTCGCCACAGCCCCCCACCGTCAGGGCCAGGCTTGGACCTAATGGTCGCAGCCGTCTCCATGGAGGCCTCAGCAACTGGAGTATATGGACACTGCCATTAAGGTAAAAGCTTCTACCGGCTTCAGTCTCTCCTGTTCACGTTTCTGATTGGTATTAGTTAACGTTTGTTTTGGTGGAGGTTTATAGGAACATCATGACCTGACCGTGACCTGACCTCAAGACCAAAGGATGTGACCCCAAGAAGTTTGCAACAACTAACCACACCCTCCCTCACCTCTCCTAGAAAGGGGCTTTGCTGAAAGCTTTCAGAGAGTCCAGGGCTTTTTAAGGCATAAGCCACCCGTCTCCTTGCATGGCCCTGCAGTAAAGCTTTTTCTGCTCCAAACTCCGACGTTTTGGTATTGCTTGGCCTCACTGTGCGTCGGGCACACAGACTTGCGTTTGGTAACATAACCGCGGCAGACAAACAGGAACCAGAATATGGAGAAACGTGAAATACAAATTGCAATAGGCATATTAAGAAGTTTGCCTCAGACAATGATGAATGCAAATTAAATCAATAAGAAATGACCGTTTTTAACACAAAAATGGCAAAATACTTTTGAACATAATGGTCAGAATGAGATGAAACAGATATGCTTATAAACTGCTGGTGAATATATAGCTGGTATAACCATTCTGCAAAGCAACTGAGCAACATATATCAAAAGTCTATAGGAGCCATACTCTTATCGCTGGCAAAACCACTGCTAAAATTTTTTCCCTAAGGAAATAATAAGAGATATGAACAGAGATTTATGCCAAGTTACCCATCACATTCTTCCCCATACCTGGAAAAAACTGAAAACGATCCAAATGTATAAACATGGGATGTGCTAAAATGCATTCGAGGACACCCATGTTTTTAACAATCTGAAAAAATACTCAACGTACCCTTAAGTATATAAACCATATTCAAGATTGGTACTATTTCAATTTGGTTTTTAAAGTATTAGCCATAGAGACAGAAAGAAAATATGTCAAGATATGAATCATAGTTATCTCTGATGGGTTTTGTTTTCTTCCCTTTTTTGGTATTTTCCAATTTCTCAACAATGAATATGTATTTTATAATCAGAAAAACCATCAAATTAAAATGAAAACATATTATTATGTTTAAAATTCTGATATTACAGAAATCATATTAGTTCTGCATTTTACGAACTTTTGGGGTCTTTAGACATTTTTCAAGTAACTACATTTTTTGATGTGATGTTATTTTCCATGATAGGCTGTGGACTAATTAAGCATTCACGTGGCATTTTCATTCAAAATGCAGAAACTGTAACAAGAGTATAATTAGACCATATTTTAACTTTCTCATAATACGATAAAAAAAAATGAACTCTAGGCATGATTTCTTAAAAGCAGAGCTAGTTTCCTGGAATAATTGCTCCCTTGAGGGCCTTCTGATGTTGAGGAAAGACACTCTGTACAGAGCAGTCTCCTGGCTGAATCTCCACGCTCACGATTACAGGGAACCCTGGGCATCTGCAGGTCAGAACACTCTTCTGGTTGCAGCTGGTCTTTTCTATTTTGGAACTTCCTTTCATTAGAGCTAAATATCACAGGTCATATAGCCATTTGCAACTCCCGCCATAACTCAGCTTTGGAAGATTCCCAGTCTTTCCAGGCAACACAGAGATGATCCTAGGGTAATACATTGATCTAAACTCACCTCTTCCAGGACCCTCTCCCCACTCACTCCAACCCCATTTTTGTCCTTTATCCTCTGGTGGTGTTATTTTTCTCTTGTTGACATGTCAATATGCCTTTGATCCCATAGTTTTCTACATAACTCTTTTATGTTTCTCTGCCCCACATCAACACACATTTCTGAAGCTGCTCCCCTTTTCCACCTTCTTTTAGATCATCACGATGTTGAGGACTTGACCCTACATATGGTACATTTGCAGTCAATGGTTAATTATTGACAGTGTTTCTCCAGATTTCCACCACATTTCCCATTTTCCCAAAACTGCAGGAATAAATGCTCACGCAAGGATTAAGAGCTATCCTTTCCTTACCTGCACTTGTGCACTGCATTTGTGGTGGGTGTCTTGATGGGCAGCCGCAGGTCCTTCGTGTAGGCTGCACTGAGGGTCAGGGTGTCACCCTCACAGGTCAGGGAAATCAGGACCAGGCGGGGTTCCTGTCGAGCAGTAACCATATTCCCCTCCTTGTTGATCACAAGCCAAAACCTGCCATTTTCAAAACACAAGTTATGCATGGCCCACCATGACAGGCAGCCAGTCTCTGGGGGAGTTTCAGTGATGCACTGTCATCTTTGATTTCCTTGCTGTAAGCCTGGTGTGTGTGAGTTTGTGTGCGTGTGTGTATGTGTGTGTGTGTCAGTCTGTCTCCCTGTCCTAAACATCAGCTCATCAGCCCAGCAAGACTGAATCTGTCAGTTAATTTCAAAGTGTTTAATAATCACTCGTGCATCGGACAAAATGCCTGCAGAATATTTTGAGCTCCTTGATGGCACAGAAATCAAAGAAGTTAATTATACGTCCATCTCAGTTGCCAGAAAGTCTGGTCACTTTCATAAACATGCCCTAAGGAGATGATAGGAATCTATCTCGGAGAAAGAGGAGGAGGCATGGTGCCTGGCACAAGGAGGCATTCCTGCTGGTGGAAATAACAAGATGTTGCTGTATTGTTCTCAGAGGGTGGAGTCAAGCTGAACAGCAAACAATGCCACTTACACTTTGCCAAATCCACCCCCAACTTTAAAAAAAAATGAACGTTTCAGTATTCAGAGCTGTGACTCCTGCAATTTGCCAAAAGGCCTATTGTTAATATGGACAATATTTTTTTGGCCCAGTACTCAAGGTCTAGAGGTACTTCCCAAAACAAAGATAAATGGAAAAATAAAAGCAATAGAAAGAACTGTTTCCAGTAAAAAAAAAAAAATGATGGGTTTGTATAGGGGACCTTTCAGCTACTGAGGAAGCTAAACATTGACATGTTGGTCATTTCCATTCACACTGAATGGAATGATTACAATGATAGAAGTGAGCTTGTGCTTTGGGAATCCAGAGACATAAGAAAAAAATATGGCAGATACTTTAGATCATCACCTCCGGCGGGTCATCGTGGTTGAGTTGTTCAGCTATGCTAGAAAAATAAAGTTAGTGTAAGCCTTTTCCCAAAGGAACTCCCTCTGACCAACCCTTCATCCTGGATACAGGATGTCCCATATCCTTGGTACTAGCACGTGAATATTCTTTCTGCTAATCCTTCCTAGTAATAATGGTAGTCTGATATTTCTAAAATACACATCTGATCATGTCACCCCCTTCTGCAAACCACAACCCACCACCGCCGCCCTGTGGTTCCTGCTTTCAGAATAAAACTCTAACTCTTCAGCAAGGCAGGCAAGGCCCTTCATCATCCAGCTACCCTCCCAGCCAGTCTTACCACCTGTGCCCTCACACATGCCAGCCTTTCTTTTTCTTTTTAATTTTTTTAGTGCGGTAAGATATACACAACATAAAATACTTGGCATACTCTTAGGTACACACCCAGAAGAACTGAAAGCAGGGACTCCAACAGATACTTGGGCGCCAATATTCACAGCAACCTTCTGCACGATGCCAAAAAGTAGAAACAACCCAAATTTCCAACAACAGAGAATGGACGTGAAAAAAATACGACTTTAACCATTTTTAAGTGCACAATTCAGTGGCATTAAATACTTCCATAGTGTTGTGCAACCATCACCACTATGTGTTTCCAAAACATTTTCGTCATCACAAACAGAAACTCTGAACCCATGAAGCAATAACTACCCATTCCATTCCCCTCTCTCCCCAGCCCCTGGCAACCTCTAATCTGCTTTCTATCTCTATGAATTTGCCTGTTCTAGGTATTTCATATAATTGGGACTATATAATGTTTGTCCTTTTGTGTCTGGCTTATTTCACTTAACATAACGTTTTCAAGATTTGTCTGTGCTGTAGCATGTATTAGAACTTCTTTTTGTGGGTGAATAATATTCCAAAGTGTGTATATACCACATTTTCAGTTCCAGCTATGAAGTCCTTCCTGACCACCCCAGTTTCTCTTGTTCCTTCCTCTGTGCTCCCTGGCACTTGTCACATTGAGTCAATTACCACCTAGGACTGCAAGCTTTTGTTCGCTTCTCTCCATCACACGTTTTGATAGTATGATGACAAAAACAGCTCACCATTCCACCGTGTCACGAATTGCCCTCTGTCTGGGGAACTGGAAGGGGGAAAAGTTACAACCCTCATCAGTCCTGTGTGTTACCTACAGAAACTGAGGGCTGGTCTGGGAGGGAGTCTGAAGTGCAGCCTTACACTGAGGCCGAGGCCAGACCCAGAATAGGACAAAGCTGCTTGCTCTGGGCCTTTGAGATCTTCGCAGAACCCCAGGAATTCACACAGGTCGAGACTACCCAGGTAGGGCATGAATAAAACCCCTATTTACAAAGCACCAGTGTGCTAAAGAAAACAAGAGTCCCGATGCCACTGCTGTGTGGCTCTGAACCTCAGTTTCTTTATCCATAAAAGGGTGCATGAGGGAATTAGTGAAAATAAAGTATGTAATAGCACTTTTTAAGCTGCAAGAATCTGAAACTTTAATCGTTGTTATTACGATTATGTGCTCCACCTTGGTGAGCTCTTTGAGGGTTTGGATCTGTGGCTCCAACTTTCCCCAAGTTCTCAAGAGACAAGTAAAAGTAAAGTGGCGGGGACCAATCCTGTGAAGCTCGCCCCTTCCGCTAGACGGAGTTGAGTCAGTTTGCTTGCGCACCTGCTGACACCTGGGGACCTCCTCTGGGGCGCAAGCCATCGCAGGAAGGCAGATCGGGACCCTGGGTCTGCGGTTGGGAGGTGACGGCCCCCTTTCCTCTTCTTCCTTGCCGCTCCCCCGACCCCAGCCAGCTCCCACTTTCTTTGTAAGGGAAGGACTCCGCAGGCCTCCCCCGCTCCCGGGCTCAGCCCTACCTGTCCCGCAGGTGACCGCTGCGCAGCCCCAGGGCCGTGCACTCCGCCGCCTTCACCGACACCCCCTTGCAGGACTTGACGGGGTAGATCCAGAGCTCTGCCACGGTGCCCACCTGCTGCAGCCGCCGGCGCCGCCTGGGCCGCGCGCGGCGCCAGGCCACGGCCCCCAGCGCCACCGCGGCCAGTCCCAGCGCGGCTACCCCGAGCCAGCGGGGCCGGGGCTGCGGCGCGGGGAGGCCCAGGCGGGCCAGCGCGGAAAAGCCGGCGGCGCCCATGACCCAGCGATCGCGGGCGCGCCGGGGACTCCAGCTGGGCCCACCCGAGACGCCAAGCAAGCCAGGCAGGAGCGCGGCCGCCGCCGAGGGCTGCTGGCGGAGGGGCCGCCCTTAACCCGGAACCCAAGGGGAAGGCGGTTCCTGAGTCTCTTTCCGGCCGGAGTACCGTGTCCTGCTCCTGAGGTTGGCCTTTGGGGCGCTGCGGGCGGGAGGTGGTGTCTCGGCTGCTACGCGGTCTACTGCCCGCCGCCGCCTCCACTTCCGCCGCCTGCTGGCCACTCGGCGACGTGCCCTCCCCCAGGATCGCTACAAGTGACCAGTTTACTTATTTACATATTTGTGGCATTGACTTAAAAAAAATGCACAAGGTGAAAGTTGCAAGTTAAGTTTTATTTGGAGCAAAATGAGGACTGCAGCCTGGGAGACAGAGGTTCAGATAACTCTGGAAACTGCTCAGAGGAGGCGAGGGGGCAGCCAAGGATACATAGGAGTTTGGCAACAAAGGGCAGGTGGTGTGGAATGTCATAAGATTATTGTTAATTAAAGAAAACCAGTTATCTCAAGTTAAGGAATTTACCCCTTTTCTATGTATGGGCAGATGCAGGAGACCAGGCTCACTGAAATCATTCCTTTGATATGCACCTCAGCTATCTGGGCCAGGATCCTGTATTTTTACATCCTGAGTTTCCCAGGGCTCATGGCAGGGAGTGACTGCAGCCTGATGGCTGCTAGATGGCAGGGATCCTCTTCAGCCCTGAGTTTCCTCAGGGCTCACAGGTTCACGTTGGAGAGTTGCAATCGTTGATGACTGTGACATCCTTTGTTTATTGATATGGCAGGAAATATGCCATTTATAAATATTCCATACCTTTTATAAATATTCCATTTATCAGTGGGTTATTTAACCTACAATAAACAAAAAATGTTTGCAGGGCAAAACATAATTTTGAAATTAGAAATCAGGCAGCGGGCAGATCCCTTTCCTGGAGATAGGAGCGGGCGGGCACCGCGTGGCCTTCCCAGTGTCCAGCTGCCTTAGAAAACCCTAAAGATTCCACACAGAAAAAAAAAAAAAAACTGTTATAATTAATAAATGAATTCAGTTAAGTTGCAGGTCACGAACTCAATATACAAAAATCAGTTGCATATCTATACACTAACAATGAACTATCAGAGAAATTAAGAAAACAATCCTATTTATAACTTACCAAAAAGAGTAAAATACCTAAAAGTTAATTTAACCAAAGAGGTGAAAGATTTGTACTTTGAAAACTAAAACACATTGAAGAAGACACAAATAAATGGAAAGATGGTCTGTGCTCATGGATCGGAAGAATTAATATTGTTAAAATAACCACACTACCTAAAGCAATCTGCAGATTCAATGGAATCCCTAACAAAATTCCAATGGCATTTTTCACAGAAATAGAAAAAACAATCCTAAAATTTGCATGGAGCCACAATAGATCCCGAAGAACCAAAGCAATCTTGAGAAAGAAGAACAAACCTGGACACATCACACTTCCTGATTTCAAACTATATTACAAAGCTATAGTAATTAATATAGTATAGAGTTGGCATAAAAACAGACACATAGATCAATGGAATTGCTCATCTGAGAGCCCAGAAATAAACTCACACGTATCTGTTCAATTAATTTCAACAAAGGAGCCAAGCATAAACAATGCGGAATGGATAGGATCGTCTTTTCAATAAATTGTGTTAGGAAAAGTATGAAACTGAAACTTCTCTTCCCACCCTATCTTACACCATACACAAAAATCAATTCAAAATAGATTAAAGACTTGAATAAAACCTGAAACCATAAAACTCCTAGAAGAAAACATGGGCAGTAAGCTCCTTGACATCTGTCTTGACAATGATTTTTAGATTTAACACCAAAAGCAAGGGCAACGAAAGCAAAAATACATAAGTGGGATTACATCAAACTAAAAAGCTTCTGTGCAGCAAAGGAAACCATTAACAAAATGAAAAGGCAACCCATATAATGAGGGAAAATATTTTCAAATCATATATCTGATGAGGGGTTAATATTCAAAATATATAAAGAACACATACAACTCAACAGCAAAAAGAAAAAAGCCAATTTTTAAAATGGGCAGAGGAACTAAATAGACATTTTTTCAAAGAAAACATACAGATGGCCAACAGGTACATAAAAAGATGCTCAACATCACTAATCATCAGGGAAATGCAAATCAAACCACAATGAGGTATCACACCTGTTAAAGAGGCTATGATTGTAAAAGCAAGAGATAAGTTTTGGGGAGAAAGTGAAGGAAAGGGAACCCTTGCGCACAGTTGGTGAGAACATAAATTGGTGCAGCCACTTTGAGAAAAAATATGGAGGTTCCTAAAAATTTTTTAAATAGAACTACCAAATGATCCAGCAATTCCACTTCTGGGTATACATCCGAAAGAAACAAAATCACTATCGTGAAAAGACACCTACACCCCCAGGTTCACTGCAGCATTATTTACAATCACTAAGACATATAAACAACCTAAGTGTCCATAGACTGATGAATGGAGAAAGAAGTTGTGGTGTATATGTATACAATGGGATATTATTCAAGCATAAAAAAAAGGAAATCCTGCCATTTGTGACAATATGGATGGACTTCGAATGCATTATACTAAGTGAAATATGTCAGACAGAGAAAGACAAATACAGTATGATTTCACTTATAATTGGAATCTAAAAAACCGAGCTCATAGGTATGGAGAACAGATTGGTGGTTGCCAGACATAGGGGTAGGATGTGCAAAATGGGTGAAGGTGGTCAATAAGTACAAACTTCCAGTTATAAGAAAAATAAGTCCTGGGGATGTAATGTACAGCATGGTGATCATACATATCAATACTGTATTGTATATTTAAAAATTGCTAAGATAATAGATCTTAAAAGTTCTCATCACAAGAAAAAATATTGTAACTATATGAGGTGATGGATGTTCGCTAAACTTATTCTGACTTCATTAATACACACACATATCATTTCATTTATATATACAAATATCATTTCATTTATATGTATACATATCAAATCACTACGTTGTGCACCTTAAACTAATACAATGTTGTATGTCAATTAGAAAAAGAAAACTATTTTAATAGAGGTCATTACAATAGGGCTCAGCTCTGAATACAGCAGAGACATCTGGGGATCTATAGCCAAGGAGCACAGGGAGGGAGTGAGCGGCTGAAAAATTACTAAGCGGAGACATCAAAGGTAGGGATTCTCTCGAAAACTGGGCTCAGCAGGATTCTTGTTAAAACTGAGCTAGGCAGGTCTGACAAGGCTATAGACAAGGTGGAGGCCCAGTCGAGAAGAGGGCTCAGAGGAGCTTGAGTAAGGTTTGGCCAAGGAGAGAGTTGCTCTCAGGCTCAGCTCAGCACACGGGCCAGGATGATACAAGACCTCATCAAAATCATCCATGCAGATAGAGGGTGTCTCACATCACAGAAGGGTCAGTTTCCAAAGGACAGTAAATCCTCTTTCCCCAGATGGCAACACACCTCAGGGCCTTTCAGTACTGAGCAAAGATCTGTCCTTGGACATTGTTCCCCACCATAAATATTTAGGCCTAAACAGAGTATATCTGTCCTACCTTTTCTCCTCCTGCCCCAGGTATGCCCTCCCTCCCCACTCCTGTGAAATCCGGGAACTGAGTTCAGAGTACAGAGCTCAGTGCTGCTTCAGCCGTTAGGGCTCTTCAGTGATCTGGCCTCTTCCAGGAATGAGCTGGAGGAAGAAGGGGCTTGAATGAATCTAGCTTCCCCAGAAGAAAGGTTGACTGGTGGTGATGTGCACCATGGAGGGGGGCAGAGGGGAAGCAGTGGCGGGGTGGCGGGTTGGGGGCACAGAGTGGAAGCAACACAACGCGGAACAGCCAGGACTTGAGCTCCACGTGCTCCACAGAAAGGGCAGCTCAGGGGCACTACATTTTGTTTACTTCTGTTTACTTCCCTCCCTAATTTCTCTTTGGAAATTTAACAGGAAAAAAGTTGTTTCTCTGCTTTAACGGTTGACTTTAAAGTGAGCATGATTTTTCAATTTCATCGTTTCCAAACTTCGCCCAGGGATATAGCTAAGTGAACACTTTTACCTCACAGGGTACTGGGAGTGGAGGTGAATTTCAGGCCCAGAACCCAGCGAAGGAGAGTGGAGAAGGAAGGAACAGCTGCTCTTCACAGGGCACCAGGCGGTCCCCGGGCAGTCACTGGCCATCACACCTCAGACGGGCTATCTGTGTAGCTTATGATGGCCCTACCCCACCAATGACAGGAGGTAACATCTGTGGAGTCCGACTGCACCTCTGCTAGTCTATCAGAAAGGGTAAAGAACAACGAATGACAGTGACTGAAGCTTTAATACAAAATGAGAAAAGCCCTGGAAGCAGACTCAGAAATACCAAAGAAAAAGTACAATTGAGAATCACACTTATTAATATGAAAGAAACCACAGAATTGTGAGTTCATTCATTCTCATATTACATCAGTGAGAATTCTTGCTCCAATCATACCAAAATAGTTCAAAAATCACTGGCATCTAATAGAATAGTTTCGTGATTCCAACCTCCTACTCTCAAAATTCCATTCTCTTTCAAATCCCATTCTCTTCTTTATCGTACTTAGAATCCGTACTTGGTGTATCTGTCAGTTACAATTACTTTTACCTGGCTTAATAGAGGCATAATCAAACATAGAAGCAAAGTCTACAGAATAATTTCCATTCTCAAATAAAACCCGATTCCATAATGGTGGGGTCAAAACCACACGAGCAAAAAGTCAACAGGACTCAATAGCGATGTAAAAACCAACCAATGAGAATCTGTGTGTTAACATGTCACTAATAGGAATTTGCATGTTAACATGTAAAGGCATATCGGGAAACCTGATGTTTCCCATGTCTCCTAAAACACAGAATGATAGGTAATAAAATATAAACATTCAAAAACATTGTGTAGCTTTTTAGCTGATTCTTTAAACGTTTTTTTTACATTCTTTTTTTATATTATTTTCCATTACGGTTCATCACAGGATATTGAATACGATTCCTTATGCTATATGTTAAGACCTTGTTTATCCATTCTAAATGTAACAGTTTGTATCTACCAACCCCAAACTCCCAGTCCATCCCTCTCCCTCCCTGCTCCCGCTTGGCAACCATAAGTCTGTTCTCTATGTCTATGAGTCTGTTTCTGTTTTATAGATAAGTTCATTTGTGCCATATTTTAGATTCCACATATAAGTGATATCATATGGTATTTATCTCTTTCTGACTTATTTCACTTCGTATGATGATCTCTATTTGCATCCATGTTGCTGCAAATGGCATTATTTTGTCCTTTAGACTTTCTTTATTCAACAATATTAATAATGTCAGGGATTGGAGAAGTGCAGTAGCTACCATAACATTAATTTTATCGGCAATTTTATTTATTTTAAAAGTCTTCATTTCTAAAATCTACATATGTTATTATTCCCAAATCACCTCTCATACTTTCCTTGCATTAACTCAGAGCATCCATTAACTCCAAAAAGAGATTCATTTCTACGATGAAGATGGTCATAGGATGGGTAATAAGAATTTGCCCAGGTGGTGCTGCTGTGTTCATTAAAATCCTGATCAGTGCCTCCGGGATGCTGAAACCTGAAAAAATTGTAAGAATCTCTACTTATCTGGCTGTTTCTCTTACCAGTCATAAATAATTCAAACATGCACAAACCAGTCACTTATGAGGTTAAAATGTGCAAAATATAAACTATGTCCTGTACCAAATTACCTCGACAAAGGCCAGAGCCAGGGATCTCTCTCTCATATGACAGGTTGGGGTGCAGATGAGAAGAACCCTTTGGAAAGCAATTGGTCAAGATGCTAAAAAATATGCCTACACCCCACGAGGCAATAATTCCACCTTTAGAAACCTAACTTATAGAAAAACAATTTTAAAATGAATATTATTGATAACAAAATTGGATATAGTTCGAGTGTCAAATACTGTAAAATGGTGTTTAAACCGTGTCACGTAATGTTATGAAGCCATCAAAAATGACATTTTAGGACTTCCCTGGTGGCACAGTGGTTGAGAATCTGCCTGTCAATGCAGGGGACACGGGTTCGAGCCCTGGTCCGGGAAGATCCCACATGTCGCAGAGCAACTAAGCCCGTGCACCGTAACTACTTAGCCTGCGCTCTAGAGCCCGCAAGCCAAAACTACCGAGCCCACGTGCTGCAACTACTGAAGCCCACACGCCTAGAGCCCGTGCTCCACAACAAGGGAAGCCACCGCAGTGAGAAGCCCGCGCACCACAAAGAAGAGTAGCCCCCTCTCACCGCAACTAGAGAAAGCCTGCACGCAGCAATGAAGACCCAACGCAGCCAAATAAATAAATAAATTTATTTTTTTAATGACATTTTAATAGGTTGGAGGACTATGAAAGTGTTTATGATACCTAGTTTGTAATTCATAGATACATATTCATAAGCTCATACTTCATAGATATACATAAGTGTGTGTACATATTATCATATGATATGTGGGCAGGGAATGTTGCCTGCCCTTCCAGTAAACAAAAAATGTTGCCCACCATTCTGGTTCTATGAGGATCAAGCCATCAGCAACTGCAGAAGCCCAAGGAAGGTGTGCCCTGAGGAGAATTCAGGATGGAGAAAAACAGAAAGCATTCCGTGCTTTGAATACTGGCCCTAGATCATTAAGGTGCATAACTAAGGAATAATTGCAATGAGTCCAGACTCTTGCACCTTCCCATAGGCAGAAAAGCACTAAAATCATTAACTTGAGATGTCTACTCTTTGTGATTAGCAGTCATCTTTTGAAGTTCAACTACATTTTTTTTATCCCCAGCAAAACACTCATATATATCCTGGCTTCTCCATTATCTCTTCAGAGCAGTTCCTCAGAGCTAACTCAGAGGCTGTCTCCCAGGCTATATCCTCAGTAAAATCCCCCAATAAGACTTAACTCACAACTTTTAGGTTGTGTATTTTTCTTCAGTCGACAGATACATATTTGTATATATATAAATTATATATAATATATATCTGCATTACATATGATATATAATCATACAGATCATGATATAATATAGATCATGGCTACCTTAAACAGACAAAAAACAAACCAAAATAAAATTTACAAATGGTAACAATGGGTGATTTTTTCTTCTACATTTCTGGTGTCTTCTAAATTTGCTGTGATGAACATGAATTGCATTTATAATGGAACAGATAAACTTTTGTATAATTATATTTTAAACGGATTTAAAAAAACAACTCAAGTAACCCTGGTGCAACTATTAACAGCTATTTTTCTTAATGGCTTTAACCAACCTGTTGGATAAAGG
The DNA here is from genome assembly GCF_005190385.1 of Monodon monoceros. Classification (NCBI taxonomy): domain Eukaryota; kingdom Metazoa; phylum Chordata; class Mammalia; order Artiodactyla; family Monodontidae; genus Monodon; species Monodon monoceros. Next base: position 18,635,975 of record NW_021703774.1, on the reverse strand, counting down.
AGACCCTCCAGAATCAGAAACTACAGTAGGCTCACAATCAAAGTAGGGGAGCAACGTTGTTATTTTTAAAGCCCAACAGAAATGCCCACCAGAGAGGAAACCTCTCGGTGCCCTGGGGGGCAAGCAGCAGGGATGACCATGTTCCCCTGATGGGACTCTGAAGGGCTGGCCCTCAGGGAACTCGTGGAGTAGAAGAATATTCAGAGCAGAGAAGCAGGACAGAGCCATCGGGAAGCGCTCAGGGTTTGGCAGGGGAGTGGTGATTAAAAAAAGCTGAAAAGTGATTTTAAAAAAGCTGAAAAGGAGCTTAGGACCAAAGAGCAAACAGCACCCATGTCATGCTGAGCATCTGGGCACGCCACACTGCCTCTCCACGCCCGTGACCTCCACCCCATTTAAATCACATGCTGTCACCCCTGCCTGGCCTTTCCCCTCCCCTCTCACCTGCCTCCTGTCCATTCCACACATGGCTCTCAGGACGATCTTCCAAACGCACCGTTTTGATCATGATTTGGACTTACACAGTTTCCACAGCGACCTTTACCGGCAAACTAACTTTCAAGAACCTATAATAGGCTTCAAGCCTCCTCTTGGTCAGCTGACCTATCTGAGCCTTTGTTTCTTGCCCCGGAAAATGCTGGTTATCACATCTATCTCATAGAGACCCTAGAAGGACTACAAAAGATAATACATTATCTTACGCTTTCTAACACAAGGGCTCTGGGAGCTAAGATGATTGGAAATGGCTGAATGTGAGTGAAACACGGGTGGGACACGGAGGGACTCACCTCCGTCCACTGCAACACAACAGGATCTGATTTTGAGGAGGTCTGAGACTGAGCAATACGGAGGACCCCTCACTGTTAAGGTACTTCAGAGGCCAATGGGTCCTTCAAATGCAGACAACATGTGAAAGATATTGGCTCAGGTACCCGTCCAGGTCCTGTGAATGGCGGCCTGGCCATCAGGGACACAGGATCAGTTCCACTCAAGCTAGATGACTCAGGCTTGGGTCCATTTTCCCCAGATGCTCTTAGAAATGGTAGGCACTTGGGACTTTCACAATTTTTTTCTCTAGCATTTACTGTATTTCATCAAATCCAAGATACATCAACCCTAAGATATATTATTCTGTGCACACCAAGGTTTTTCTAGAAGACACCCTGAAATGTTATAAGAAGCTTTCTGATTTCAGAGGTTTTAAAATGTGGGGAAAATAGGCATCCTCAGACTGATGAAATATGTAATATGTAACATGTATGTATGATGTAATATGAAAGATGTAATATGGTTATGTACATGCCTGACCATAGCCAGGAGAAGTTTCTTTCTTTTTTGCCCAGCCTGTCTCATCTTTCTATTCACTACGGCACCTGAGACTGGGCCCTACATGGAGTACTTGTTGCAATGATGACAATAAAGATCGTAGCTAATATTTATGGACCACCTTCCATGCAATGCTACAACTTCATATGAATTAACCCTCAAAATAACTTGTATTGGTTGTTTTGGTGAGTACTATTTTTACTCCCACTGTGCAGGTAAGAGTACTGAGGCTTAGAGGGATAGAGGGATTAAATAACAGAGTTAGGAAAGGGAACTGCTAGGATTATAAACCCAAGTCTGCTTAAGGATCGATCTAGACTGTCTAAACCACTGTGCCACGTTGTCCTGAAGGATGGTCAGGCAAGAAGGTGTGAAAGCCAGGTCAGAATTAAAGAGAAGAATGGTCAAGAGTTTTGGAGATGAAGGGACTTTAAGATCGGGGTTATAGATTTTATGAGAAGAGTTACTTATAATCTTCAATTTGAAGTCTTCTGACTGACTTTCCCATTCCAATAATTTGGGGGGTAGGCATTATGCTCCAGGAGTCTGAATTTTATTTGGCCCAATGAACTCAACGTGAAAACACTATTTTCTTCCTTAAGATTCAGAATCCAGGCACCTTGTTGAACTGATTTTTTTCACACTGTAAACCATATTTTAAAACAACATTTGATACGGGCTTCCCTGGTGGTGCAGTGGTTGAGAGTCCCCCTGCCGATGCAGGGGACACGGGTTCGTGCCCCGGTCCAGGAAGATCCCACATGCCGCAGAGCGGCTGGGCCCGTGAGCCATGGCTGCTGAGCCTGCGCGTCCGGAGCCTGTGCTCCGCAGCGGGAGAGGCCACAACAGTGAGAGGCCCGCGTACCACGAAAAATAAAAAATAAAAAAAATTTAAAAAAGCATTTGATTTAACATATTTCCCTCAAGTTGACTTTGAATAGTCTATACATTTCACCTTCACTTTTCTATCACAGACACAAAAAATAAATACAGAACTCTCCAGAGCCGCTCACCTTCACTTTCTTATTCCTTCATGATGTTCCCTAATGAACTGGGACCCAAACCTGTCTTTCTGCTGGGGCTCCTGCATCCACATTTTATAACTGGATGGGTAAGGGAGGTGGAGGAGGCTGCAAGAATGCTGATTGCTGCGGGGAATAAAAATAAGGGGCATTTTCCAGCTCCAAAGATCAGAACTCAAACTGCTCTTTCTCCCAAGAATTAAAGCAGCAAAACGTAAAAACATCTCAACACAAGAAAATGTGGCCATGGCGTCAAGGCACTGCATTCCAGAAGCAAAGATTGCCCTTTACCTAGTGGATCTGTCACTGTACCATCTGGTACACGGGGTCACCAACTTTCAGGCTTCCAATTTTTTCCACCGAATAATAGATCCCAAAAAGTGGGGATGACTGGTAAATGGGCTTCTCGGAAGGATCACACAGGCGGTAGCTGAAAGAAGCAAAAATTCACCCTTAGGCACACAGAGGAAATAACCTAAGTGCTCTCAGTGGAATTCAAGCGTTCATTCTCAGGTTCTCTATAAATAAACAGCAAGCCTTTTCTAAAATGTAGACAGAGAAGTCTTGGCAATTAGTCAAACTGCAAATAATCCTGGTTTTTCTAGAAGTATCCTGAGAATCTGAACAGTTTTTCTATGGCTTTGTTTTGAGCCCAAAAGAAGAAACTTGTATGTGTTGCTTAAAATAAATACTTTGTTTGCATGTGTACTTCCAGCTTCACAACTCATGGAAATAAATGCCTGTACAATCTCAAAATGGACCTGCCCTGAACTCCAGGCTTCCGCAACAAATCTCATACTCTTGACATTGATTCTATCAAATAAATGTGAGTTGCAACAAAAATAAAATGACTCGAGGTCTTAATTTGGAAATACACGTGTAAAGGTTATTAAAAATTGATGTGAGAGGGCTTCCCTGGTGGCGCAGTGGTTGAGATTCCACCTGCCGATGCGGGGGACACGGGTTCGTGCTCCGGTCCGGGAGGATCCCACATGCCGCGGAGCGGCTGGGCCCGTGAGCCATGGCCGCTGAGCCTGTGCGTCCGGAGCCTGTGCTCCGCAACGGGAGAGGCTACAACAGTGAGAGGCCCGCATACCGAAAGAAAAAAAAAAAGTTGATGTGAGAGAGACGAAAATTTCAAAATGTAGGATTATACAATTAAAAATGTGTCCAAAGCACTCGAAGATCCATCTAGAAAAAAAAGAGAAAGCCACAAGTACTCACGTACATTAAACAACAGACACAAAACAAGCAGAGAGCAGAGAGGTGCCCAGACAGAGCACCTACAGCCACAAGCGGTTCCAAGGATGGGGATAATATAGAAATACACTGGACACGTGGATGTTCTACCTTTTCAGGGTTTCCAGCGGCTCCTTCCTGCTGATCACTCCGGTATCTGGGTCCACCGTGGTCATAATGCACCTGTCACACAATAACAAAGGGTTAGGGGACAGTTAAGAACCAATGAGCATGCCACGCGCCAGAGAGTCCTTACCTGGGACAAGCCAAAACCTTTTTCATTTCTACATCGCCAATGAAGAGCTCACCCCAGGTGTCCTAGGAGAAAAGAAAAAGGTATTTTTTGAATTAAGGCTTCATCAGTCTTTATAGCAGTTTATTCTTTGGCTGGTCCTATGAAGCTAGCAGAAGAAAGCAGTGCAAGAGGATGCCACGAAGCATTCCCCAAAAAGGACTCAAATGGAGGCAGTGTGTTGGTGAGTCCAGGATCCAGCTCTTGACTTGATCTCAGAAGCCTGCCCCTTTCAGCACAGCAAAAATAGATCTTCTCTAGGGGGTAGTTTGCCATGAGGACTGTAAACAACTCCAGGTCAAGTTAATGATAGATAATGAGAAGCGGAAAGCTTGCAAGACTGCCCACTCTTTCCTCTTGCTAAGCTACAATGGAAGCCAAGTTACAATCTGATGGTTCTTTGATGAGTGGGACATGACCCAAGAAAAGTCAGTTCTGAGTCTCATCCATCCAACACCTCCACCTCCGCAGAGCAGCAGCCTGCCCCCGGCTCTGGCCAGCCACGGCCGCCGGCCCTGCTTTGCTTTCCCACCCTTGAACCATGGTAGGTCCTGCCAACGTCTGTCTCAGAGCTTCCATCAAACCTCACGACTTGGAGGGAGGTATTATTTTGGTCCCATTTTTACACAAAGATAAGGAGGCAAAGAGAGATTAAAAAGTTTTTTCAGGGTTGCAGCAGCTACGTTTGAAAACCTTTCTGTTTCTGAAGCAGGACTTTTAACCACCCAGCTTCTAACTATACCCATCTATATATCTATCTACACACACACATAGAAACATATATACACACATATATGGAGGTTATACAGATTACATTATATACACATACATACACATTCATATACACACACATATACACATATATATACGAGGAGGGTATGTTACAGCTCTCTCTTGCTAACAGGAAAGCCATCTATCTGCAAAGCTTGAATTTCACAGGACAATCCTTTGTCCAGGCTGCCGGAGGAGAGGCCGGAGGCATCGGGGCTTCACTGGGGCTTCACTCCAGGCTCCATAAACCAACAGTACTTATAACAAGATGCAAAAAAAAATGACCCTTGAAAAATTGTTCCCTGATCTCAACCCAAGTGAGGTTTTCGGAGACCATGAGTCTAACGGATTTGGTGAGAAATCAGCTTCCAAGTGAGGCAATGAGGCATCTATTCCTCTCACCCACTGGGCTCACTCCCCCAAGGACAGGAGAGGAGAGCAGTCTGTCCCTGCAGGAAGCAGGGCAGAGCAGGGGGTGGGGCCTCTCATGTAACATTTCCCCCTCCCCACTGATGACCAGGCTCCAATCATGCTAGGGTCCTCTTTCAGGGATACACTAACCCCCCAGGGCCTATAGGGGTGATTCAGCAAAGGCACAAAAGGAAGTCCAGTACCTAACTGGGTCTTCCCAACTCAGAAATCTCCTGCGGGATATGACTGAAGTAAGGAGGTCTCTGTGAACGCCCTGGGTTCCCAACCATCATTTATGAAACTGTTTCTGTGCGGAAATAAACTCTGCGTTCCAAACAACCCGTTGAGGGGGGAACTGTGTAACCCTTTTAAAAGGCAAACCCACATAACATAAAATGGAATCTCTATAGCCTAGCCAGGACTTTTTACAAGCAATGTTCAAACGCAAAACTGCAAGACAGCCATAGTGCCTAGCTAACCTCCTGGAGGAAGGTGGAATATGACCAGTAATAACAGCTCCTGCCTCGGGAAGTGATGGGCCTTGTGGTACCCTGGCCTGGAAGCGGCTAAAAAGACTGGACGCACGTCGCCACACGAGGGCGCTGCGGCCACAGGAACGTGAGCCCATCAGGCAGCCCGGGCCGAAGCACGACCCCACTCAGCTTTCCAAGTAGCACCCCACCCCCGCCAACGTTCAATTTCTTTTTACAAGTGCTGAGCAATCTCATATTTCAAAACAGCGTTATCTGTGGAAAGTCGGCCTCGTGACTGTGATATAAAGCAGGAAGTCTGAAAAGTTCAGTTAGGTTTCCTAGTCTAACAAGACATTTAATCTGCTCTTAACGCTATTACACAACTGAAGTACCCAGTTTAGAATAACAAATTACCCGTTTTCATATGAATTGTCTGAAGCCCCCCAAATGCCAGTTCTAATTACCTCCTAAAATATTAATCAGTTTATATGATAACATCACCCATCTTGATCTGATTGTCAGCCTTTTGGTGTAAAGCCTTATTTGCAGTAAAAACAAAATGCACTAAGCAAATTAAGTTAAATGAACTTATTAATTATGTTATTAGAGAAAATAATAATGCATTTTAAATTGTAGAAAAATACATTTAAATTAAAGAATATAGGAAATTAAATTTTCCATTACATTCTATTAGACACCCGAGGTGCCTTCCGTAAGCACAGAAACAGCTCCAAGAGCTTACAGCTCCCCCTGCTGGTAAGAAGCCTCTCTGCAGCCTGGCAAAATCCAGGCCATTTAGAGGGAACACAGAAAAAACCATGGAGTTTTTGAGATGGAAGAAGAAAGAAAAGGAGGAAAGAAAGCAGGGAGAAAGGGGAAAGTACTATACATAAAGGGCTCAGCTCTGTGGAAGAATCCGGAGAATTTACTATTAATTTGCAGGCATTTTGTAAACACTAAATTAAGACTACATGGTTTCCTATCACAAGAAGAATCCAGAGAAAGACATAAAAGAAGGGTTTGGAGTCGTTGCTGAGGAACACACAGAACAGCACAGGGGAGGATGTCTGTTTATTGGAGACCTTCATGGGAGTGCATATGGGCATGTGCCCAGCAAAACACTAAAGGTATGCCAGGAGATGAATCTCTCTCTCTCTCTCTCTCTCTCCATATGGCTATATATACACAGCTATATACATATATTTAGAGAGAGGGAATAGCTATATAGAGAGAATATTTATCCATCATTCTCTGTATATGTTATGGTTCTCTCTATATATGTTCTATGATTATATACATATATACTTGTGGCTATACATACACATGTATACATGGATATATACATATATTTGTAGAGAGGAAATAGATATATATCTATATATTCCATATTTTTCTATGGATATATATATATATAGAGAGAGAGAGAGAGAGAGAGAGAGAGAAAGGAGAGTGCCAGGTGAGAATGTAGGCCCAGGTAAGCTCTTGAATAACAAACTAACCATAGACAGACAAGACATTTGAAAGTAAGAAGGCAAGACAGAGGGCAAAAGCCTGAGTGGGTCTGCTGTTCCATGGTCTACAAAGGAATTCTCCTGAGGAGCACAGATCAGATCAGCAGTTCTAATCAGACAAACAGCTACAGAGCCTTTGGGCACCTATACCCCAGGTCCTGCCCGCCTACTACCACCTGAGCCCTTCCCCTCCCAAATCTCAGATACATGATCGGTGCTTTCCTTCCGCTGCTCCTGATTCTTTAATGGCTGCTCATCAGTTCATTATACTGTGTCATACATACAATTGTTAGAAGAAGTTTTAGGCTATGTTGGGATAATTCGAAGGAATGAATAAGTAAATAAACAAAATTTTTGTCTAGAAATCTTTAAGTAATTTTCTGGCTTGGTATCAATGACTGGACAAGATTACCATAGGCTCAGAAAGTTATCTACTAGAGGCTGGCTATATGCATGCAGACTTACTGTTTGGGTATTAGAAAGGAGGGTGTGAATCTCCATTTATTAACGCTGAATAATGTTCAAGATGTTGCTGAGTGAAAAAAGCACACCTAGATATATATACTACATGTAGGATGATTCCATCTATGTAAAACAAATCTGTTTAAATACCTGTGTGTATATATTTATAGCAATATATTTGGAAGGCTTCTCAAGTTTCAATAGTATTATTTGCTTTTTATAATAAATTTTTCTTTTATTTTTTTCGTTTTACTTCTTATACGAAGCATTATAATCCCGACGACACATTTAAAAACATCATTTTAGTCTAGAAAGTTTCTCAGATTCTTTCTGACAACAAATACATGGTGTCTTATCCAACACCAATTCTGCAATTCTTTGACACACACTGCTGTCCAACAATTTAACTCAATTTTGATACTAACTGCTCTGAGTTAGCACAGACCCCATGGGTTCAGGGCTCAGTCCCACAAGACTGCCCCACTTCAGATGCCAGCAGCAAGTCCCAAGTCTCCCGTACTTCTGACCAACCAGCTATAAATCAAGGGTTCCCATGACCCCCTCTGAGGCTCCATATTTTGCTAGAAGAGCTCACAGAATTCAGGAAAGTGCTTTACTATTACCAGTTTATTATAAAGAATACAATTCAGGAACAGTCAAATGGAAGAGATGCACAGGGCAAGGTATGGGGGAAGAGCACAGGCAGAGCTTCTGTGCTGTCCCCAAATGCACCACCCTCCCAGCACCCTAATGTGTCACCAAACAGTGAACTCTCCAAACCCCATCGTTTAGGTGTTTTATGGTGGTTTCATTACTTAGGTATGATTGATTAAATCATTAAACTCAACCTCCAGCCCCTCTCCCGTCCCTGGAAGTCTGGGGTGGGGCTGAAAGTTCCACACTGTAATCATGTCTTGGTCTTTCTGCTGACCAAGCTTCCTCCTGAAGCTATCTACCTGCCTCACCCATCCTGACATTCACCTCATTACCATAAACTTAGGTGTGATTGAAAGGGGCTTGTTATTAACAAAAAACGTTCCTGTCACCCTTGTCAGTCAGGAAATTCCAAGGGTTTTAGGAGCTGTGCCAGGAACAGGGGCCAAAGACCGAATAGATATTTCCCATTACACCGCACAGTTAAGCTATCTCAAATCAAAATCTGTTTCTCTATTTTTAAGGTACACAAGCAAAATGATATTCTCTAATGTCCTGTTCGAATCTCCCTATAAAGAAACCCCATGGCATTCTTCCTACAACGAGATCCCTATACACACACATACTTTGCACTGAGTGCTCCTTTCTCTGGGCTCTAGAGAAACATAACATGGTTATGTTCCCAGTACCACAACCCTTCTCCTACTGAGCCCTACATCCTGCTTCATTCTGAGACCCTTGCAGACAGACACAGTGAGGTCACTTTGATAATCTTAGCATCCATCCTAGAGATTAGCACCCAGGAAGCCCTCAATAAATGTTTGTTATCAACAGGAATGTTCCAGAATCTTGGTTATGATATGAACTTGCAAGAAATGTTTCCTTAGCTGAAGTAAAACTCTACCTCATGGTCAAACTTCCTTCACAGACTGACTAACACTGGATGCCATACACTGAGAATTACCAACTTACATGAGACGTGACTTTTCATTTACCAGATAAGTAAAGATTATAGGCATCAATGCTGGCAGGAGTACAAGAAAAAGGGCATACTTCCACTGAGCTTGTGGGAATATAGATTGGTGCAGGGTTTCTGCAAAGCAATTTGGTAATGTATATGGAGCGCCTTTAAAGTGCTGATTCGGCATTTCTGAAGAGTAAATTTAGAAATGTAGACAAAGACTGTTTTACAGAGCTGTTCATTATTCATGTAAGGGGAAATGGAAAATAGCCTAAATGCCCAATTATACAGGAATGGCTAAATAAGTTATTGCCTAGTTCTGTGATGAACTAATATGGAACTAGGAAAACTATGCTGACGAGGAATTTGTAAAGATAGAGATGTGTTTACCATATAACATTAAGTGAAAATGGTGGGATTCAAAATTATCTATACAATATCATACAAACAATATTGGAAACACAATAAAATGTTATTGCTGGCTACTTTTTGACAGTAGGATGGTGAGGGATTTTTATTCCTTTAAATTTTTCTGTATTTTTCTAACTGTATACAGAGGATGTGGTACTTTAAAAAATTACTTTTATAATCCGAAAAAAATTAACTGTATCTTAAAAAGATTCTTGAATTAAATCATTAAGAAGCTTTCTACTTCTCTGCAGCCCTGGTTCCAGATGACCTCAAGGCTTTCTCCTGACCCCGTGTCTGAGCAACCCTGTGCAAAGAAGTAAATCACTTCATCCTCACATCCTACAGAATTACGGGAGATACATTTCTGTTAACCTAAATGCATAACAAATGTGCCAGGAGGAATTTGCTCTTTGGAGGCACTTGGACTTGAAAAATCCAGGCAGAAGGGAAGGACGTCCCAAAGCTTGATAAAGCCAGCAAAGCAGGCTTCTGTTCCCTGGAGGGGTCACCTACTTTTCGGAACACCAGTAACAGGCAACAAGAAAGGAAAGAAGAGACCTTGAGATGTGGCTCTTTCTGTCTCTCTGATGCGTATTCACGGAGGGATAGTTTGCGGGGCTGATGTGACTGCTCGTGTCCCATCCACACACCAGGCTCCTCTCAGGGTGGTTAGAGTCCTGAGGATTCCAGTGTTTCGTGGACAGTAAGATATCCTAGTCTCCCCTTGGGGTTCAGCTTCTGACTGAGATGCTAGGGGTCCCACACCCACCAATAGCAGAGTCTGGGAGAGGCAGCCACCAGCCCCGATTCCCAAAGGCAGCAGCCTGGGCTGCTCTTCAGCATCTGGGTCCAGGTGTGTGAATCACAGCCTTCCGGAGGACACAGAGGGAAAGGGTTGGGTATATGGGGCGGGGGGGGGGGGTCCATATGATGACTCCTACCCGCCTCTACAATACCTTCTCTGCTTCAACATCTGTATTCGATGGGCTCATCTCTAGGGGTGTTTTGTAAAGCAAATGGCCACTCCCTACTCGTGATGTTCAGATATGTATGTCTGTGTGATCATACCTGCTCAAAGGGAATACCCATGTACTACTGTCATCAAAGGCTTTTATTTCCTCCTTGATCTGAAAAATAACATACTTAGAGGTGGGTAAGATGTGATGAACAAAATTCAATGGTCAAATCCCTGCCCCTTGTTGAATTCAGTTCAACAAGATCTTACATACTCAAGGGCTTGTGCATTCAGGACCAAGGATGAATGAGAAAAATCACAGTGAGGCAAGTCTTGAGAAATAGACCTCATGCAATTGTTAGGAAGATTAAAATGTGCTTGTTAACTTACGTTTTTTTAAAAGTTGGAATATAGTATGTGCAACATTAGTGTTTGTTTTAAAAAATGCCAACTAACATATATCCAGAAAAACTCTAATTAGAAAAGATAAATGTACCCCAGTGTTCATAGCAGCACTATTCACAGTAGCCAAGACATGGAAACAGCCTAAGTGTCCATTGACAGATGAATGGATAAAGAAGATGTGGTACATATATGCAATGGAATATTACTCAGCCATGAAAACAAGTGAAATAATACCATCTGCAACAGCATGAATGGACCTAGAGATTGTCATACTTAAGTGAAGTAAGTCAGACAGAGAAAGACAAATATCATATGACATCACTTACATGTGGAATCTAAAATATGACACAAATGGACTTATTTACAAAACAGAAATAAACTCACAGACATAGAAAACAAACTTATGGTTACCAAAGGGGAAAGGGAGGGAGGGATAAATGAGGAATTTGGGATTAACAGATACACACCACTATGTATAAAATAGATGAACAGCAAGGTCCTACTGTAGAGCACAGGGGACTATATTCAATATCTTATAATAAACTATAATGGAAAAGAACATGAAAAGGAATATATATATACATATATATGTGTATAACTGAATCACTTTGCTGTACACCAGAAACTAACACAACATTGTAAATCAATTATACTTCAATAAAAAAAGCCAACATGGGTTTCCCTAGTGGCGCAGTGGTTGAGAGTCTGCCTGCCGATGCAGGGGACGCGGGTTCGTGCCCCGGTCCGGGAAGATCCCACATGCTGCGGAGCAGCTGGGCCCGTGAACCATGGCCGCTGAGCCTGCGCGCCCGGAGCCTGTGCTCCGCAACGGGAGAGGCCACAACAGTGAGAGGCCCGCGTACCGCAAAAAAAAAAAAAAAGCCAACAAAAGAGGTCATGTCGGAGAGGGGGTCTGAGAGACCTTTGTGGTAAAGTGCCTTTTTGACCACACACACACACACACACACACACTCACATTAACAGAGAGAAGAAAAAGGCAACAGGAATTGTACAGCTCTAGGGCTGCAAAGAACCTTTAAAATCCTTTAGTAAAACTTGCCCACTTTAAGATCAGAAAATGATGCTCAAGGAGGTTAAGGTCAAGCTCACAGAGACAGAAGGACCATGTGGCCCTCCTGGTCTCCAGCCAGGAGTCAGACATATCTGATTATCACCTTGCTCCCAAGGAAAACCCCAGGCCAGAGGGTCTCTGCCCTGGCTCAAGCCAGAGTCACCAGGGGGCTTAAAAAATCTCCTCTGCCCAAACTGCAACTGGGACCCGAGGTGGGGATTGTTCCAGTGTGGGAACCACAGCCCAAGCTGATCTCTACGCATTCCCTCCCACTCTAAGTCCACTTGTCTTCGTGCCGCGGGCTTTCAGGGGTGTTTTATTTACTGCGTGGATGCAGTGATGGAAAGGGCTCTGTGAGGCTGTACAGAAAGAAGCCCAAAGAAGCGTCCTCCAATTTGTCCTTTATATGAGAAGGGCCGAAGTTTTGTAAGGTTTGGCTTCACATGCTTCTGTTCTCTCTTTCTCAGCCCCTAAAAGTCTCTGTGGCAAATATTTCGAGTTACTGAGACGGAAACAAAAAAAGCAAATGTATAAGGAGATCTCCTTAAGTAAAGGCACTAACTCCGTTGGCAAATTCTTCAGGAATGTGACTGTATTACTGCTCCCTCCACCCAGGACTCCTGTCTCCCATGTGCTCATCATGTTAGCTTTTCGAAATCAGGACTAATTTACCTGAGGTCCTTGCTTGAGGCTCCTATCAAAGTGGGGATGTCAGAAAAGCTCCCCAGATGAAAACGGGACCCCTTACTTGAAAGGCATGCCATAAAGGGATGAGGGGAGCCCCTGCGGTCCACCACATGCGCACAACACCGAGAGTAAACCCTAAGGTCAGCTATGGACTTTGGGTGACTATGATGTCAGTATAGGTCCATCCTTGGTAAAAAAAAAAAAGTATCTCTCTAGTGAGTGATGTTGATAATGGGGGAGGCTACACGTGTGAGGGCAGGGTGTATATGGGAAATGGTCAGCTAGAGATAAGAAGGATTGGTCAATTTTATTACTTTCAAACTTGATTGCTCTACGTTCCCAGAGTTCAAACACACTACACTAGACCAAAGGAAGCCGCTTTTTAAAATCTGTTTCATATTCTGAGTTACACAGTAAACGTACAAAGTGCCTTGGGTCACAAAGAGTAAATGTTGCACAATGCATCCTCCTATCACTCTTTGATTCTGCAATAGATAATGGCCTGAATTTTTGTACCCTGCTTAGGTTTGCTATATTTTTTATTATTAGTTGGTCTATGAAATATTTATCTGCATTATCATTTTACATTAATATTTAACAGAGTCCCACTGATTGGAAGGGTTATAGTTGTGTGATGGTGCCACGTAGACAGGTTAACTCATCAGGCCCTTAACTCTTTGTCTGTTTAAGTTAAGGGAGAATGAATCAGCAACATTAGCATCATTTTATAGTAAAGATTTTTTAATGTGCATTTCCAGAGGACTCTTCTATTCAAATAAGAGTATTCTACCTCATGTACTATTTCTGTAAGCCCATCCATCACAATGCGGGACCAAAACAACAAACAGACTTGGGGGCACAAGGTCACATAACATTAAAAAAAAAAAAAAAAAGGCTCCACCCACTCAAATTGCCTAAGAGAATACGGTTAGGTTTACATCAGCTTTAGGTTCAGTTTAACAAGTTAGAGGTGAGCAAGAATTCTTAGTTGACAAGTTACAGAAAAGCAAAAATTCTTTAGCCGGGAATGGATTATCTTTTCTTCTTATTCCTCTGGTTCAAGATCTTAAACTAAAATTATTATCTTCTGTGGAGACAAATCAAGAAAAACTGTATTCCCTAAAAGAAAGTTTCTCAGAAAAGAATGGGCCAGTTACAGGAGTCCTGTGCAAGAATATTTGCTTCCTGGACTAATTTCTAATCAGTCTTTAGTAACTTGCATTATTAACACTGAGTCTAATTTCATTCGGTGTTTAACAAGTGTCTAATGACTCCATACTTCTGTACCCTCTGTTCATTTGCATGGGAAAGGAGAACAGGGGAGAAATAGCTGGGTTTACTGGGAATTTTGCTAATGAGGCTTGAGCCTCAAGCCCCAGACCCTTTCGAGACCCTGCACTTCATTTCGGTTTTGATATTTTCTTTTCTTAAAGAGCACCGTCAAATTTTATCCACTTCAGGTCACACCAAATCTAGATTATTCCTGGGGAGAAATCAAGTCTCTTCTCTCAAGGAGCTGATGGTCTGAGAATGTTCTTTTTCTCCCACCCCCTCCATAACCCTTGCCCCCTCACCTCTCCTAAATCAGTGCTTCCTCAGGCACTGTTTGCACAAGATTCACCTGGGATGGTGCTGCCGACACAGTCACAGGCATATCACGATTCTGATGCAGGTTTCAGGTAAGTCCTGCTAATATCCCTCTGGGGATGAAGCATGGCACTGATATTTCTGCCTCAGTTTCCCTAAATTTCCATGCACTTTCTAGAGAGTGGCCAGAGTCACAGCGTGCAAATCATAATACCATGCAATTCAGCAATATTTCTTGGATGAATGCAAACAATAATTAGTTCCTCATTCAAAATTATTACCACAGTATAAAATCCAAACTCCTCGGCATGCTGGCCTTCAGGCAGCTCCAGGTCCACCCTCCTTCTGCCGCTTCTCCTTTACCCCCAGTGTCCCTATGATTCTGAAATGCTCCCAGGCACCCTTAATATAATGGCCTGTCGTGCTTTTAGGCTTCCTAACTGGTGGCCTCCTTTACCCACCATGACCCTCACTCCCCTTCGTCAGCACACACAGCTACGCAGCATGGCTTCTGGGTAGCTTGATTTGACCCCTCTCTGACCCCACACCCCCCTTCTCCAGGCAGATTTAGGCATCCCTACTTCTAAGCATCCTTGGCACCTGATAAGCAGTGCGTTAAAGTACTCCTCACGCTGGGCTGTCATTGCCTCCTAGCCATTCTTCTCCTGTTGGGAAATTCTGAAGGGCAGGATCTGTATCTTTTTATCTCTGTATCCAGGGCTCTTATTATGGACCACAGCGCCCGGCCCATGATAGATGATCAATTTAAAAACATTTTTTAAAAATGTAGAGAGGAATTAAAGAAATTAGATAACAAACAACAGGATAATATCAACAAGTAGACAACTTCTGTATACTTTGCTATTTTTTTCATTATCAAGTAATATGAAGTACCTCCATGTGCACGGATTTATACTAGCCTCCATGCAAAGGTTTACCCTAAAATGAAACTTTTACCAGCAAATAGGGGCACATTTCACTCACACAAAAAAAGTGTGGTCACCCAAGGGAGCAAAGAATTGATAAGGTATTCAAGAGCCTCTCCCCTCAGAGTTAACTACTTGGAATCTCTAGACTGGAACCATGACCTCTGCTCCTCAGAAGCTGGAGTTGCAAGTTTTGGGTTCTCATCCAAAGGCACCACTTCCACGCCTAACAAGTTGTGTAACACCTGCAAGCTTCTGTTTCCTTATTAAAAAGGAGAAAATAGTACAGACTTCACAGACTGTAGGCTTTGATCCTAAGGATCGAATTAAGTAATTTGCATGAAGCCATTCATTGGTTCTGTGCCTGACACCCAGTAAACACCCAGCAAATGGTATTTGTTGTTGTTATTTCCAGTGCTTACAAAGTTGAGCTGACTCCCAATGTTCAATATGATTCCTGGTCCTTCTCATTACAGAGCAACACCCGGCTATATGTATTTCTTGTACAGATCACAGGTTACAACTGGGCTCTGATGTGGCTGTCCTTTTATGGCTACAAGGGGCTGAGTCTTTGGAGGGTGGAAATTTCTAGTTTAAACTACATAGGGGAGTATATGGTCCTCTAGGAGAGAACTCAGGCCAAGCATGGAATGTCCCCAGGTCCTGGTTCACAGGCAGATCTCCTATATCCTCCTGGGGCTCCACTTTGGGGTCTGGGGCTTCCGGAAGTCTCAAATATTTGAGCACCCCTGGATGCTACAGGAAAAGGAGAGATGGCTGTTCTCTTCATCTTTTTTTTTTTTTCCCGTTAGTTATCTCTGAGCTATGATTAGACATTCTAGCCTTGTCCCAGACTTGCTACAATTTGGAGTTGCCATTGCTTGCTTTGGGGCCTGAGCACTGAAGAGAGTGAACAGCGCCCCCTGAGGCCAGCGAGGTGATGGCAGCAGTAATAAGTGAACAACTCCACACAAGGCGAAGGTGATCTTTGGAGGAGAGCCTCCCCAGCTGCCAACCTCAGAGGGTCTGACTTGGCACTGCCTAAGGAGCACATCTGGGCATCAAGCGTAAAAGCAGCAAGCCGCTTACCTCCTCAAAGGCATTGCTGCCTGCCACCACGATATTCGGCCTGAAATTGTCCATTTTCACTTTCTTCTCCAGCCTGGTATTCAGATCTGCCAGGGAGGCTTCTGAGAGGACCATGATGGGGCTGCAGTCCGGGTAGGCCACCTGTGCCAAGGACACAGCATGATCATGCCTCGCTGCCCATGGAATGGCTCAGACCAACTGCACAACTAAGCAAAATCCAGAAGAAAAACCACCTGAGTGCAGAAGGGGAGAGTGGTGCTCAGGAAGGATAGGTGACACTGAGGGCTTGGAAACGGCCAAGTCAGGGTTCCTGCCCACCCCGGACGCAGGTGGGGCTCCTCATCCACACACTGAAGGCAGCAGCCAGGCTCAGGTCCAGTGTTACCCTCCAGCCACATCTCTTGTTCTTCCTCAGGTGCCCAGCAGTGAGCCCCTTGCCACATCATCAACACCACCGGACAGGGCAAGGGTCTCCTGCCAATCAGCTATACTCTAGCCATGATTTCCTTCAGCAGCACCATTCACTCACATGCATTTATTAAACACCAACTGTATATTAGGCCCTGTCCTAGGTGGGGAAATAGCAGTGAACACAGCAGATCAAAACCCCTGCATTCAAGGAACTTTTCATTCAGGGATCGTGAGGAGAGACTTCCCGAGGTGCATTTTGAACCTCATCTCACAGCAGAATGAAAGGCTTTGGCTTGGGGGCTGTAGCTGACACAGGAGGAGGTGACTTCTCAGCCCCGGAAACAACCACACCCCACTGGCTGTGAAGGGAGGACTTGGAGAAAGTCTGCTTCTGTGCTTTTAGGAAACCTGAATTTAGTCCCAATCAAACTTCACTTTTGCCTCCCAGCCCATCCTCTCCTGAGTCCCCATCTCCCCGGGAGTCACCCCTGGCTTCTCCCTCCACAGTTCCTCCCATATTCCATCCTCCATGCATCCTGGAGAGCCCACCAGGCTCTCATCCGCTTCCCTCTCCATCCCTGATACCTGCCCAGGGAGCACCCTCAGTACCACTCCCCTGGGCCATCTCTACACTTTCCTAACTGAGGCCCCAAGAGAGGCTCTCTGTGGACCCAGAAGGAAGCCAGAAGTGAAGGGCAGGTCTCTGCAAGCTCACCTGGTACTTCTGGCCAACAGAAGGGAAAATTTTGCTTGATGGTCTTCCCTTCATGTTCTTTTCAAACTGAACCAGCCTGAAAGCTTCTGTTTTCAAGAAGTTGGTGAACCACTGAGCAGCCTCATCACCACAGTCCCTGCCCTGGATGTCAAGACCAAACACCCTGGAAGGGTCACAGAGAGCAGTGAGGTTACTTTCTTCATCAACACACCGAGTGATGGGGTCAAGAGGGAAGTGCTGCTGGGACCTGACTCTCCCAGAAGACCAGTAAGTGGTCTGTGGGCCAAAGCTGGGCAGAAACAGAGGGGGAGGGAGCAGGGAAGAGCTTGTCAAACCCTAATAGGCTTGTAACTCACACAGATCTCGTTGAAATTCAGATTCTGGTTCAGGAGGTTGGGCTGGAGCCTGAGATTCTGCATTCCTAACAAGTTACAGGCTGCTGGTCCACGGACCACACTTTGAGTAGCAAGGATTTAGGTTACTTTCAGAAGGGGAGAAGAACGGTGGTGTGGTAAAGGCACCCTGAGCTTGGAGTCTGGCAAGACCCGGTTAAAATTGGAACTCTGGGGCTTCCCTGGTGGCGCAGTCGTTGAGAGTCCGCCTGCCGATGCAGGGGACACGGGTTGGTGCCCCGGTCTGGGAAGATCCCACATGCCGTGGAGCGGCTGGGCCCGTGAGCCATGGCCACTGAGCCTGCGTGTCCGGAGCCTGTGCTCCGCAACGGGAGAGGCCGCAACAGTGAGAGGCCCGCGTACCGGAAAAAAAAAAAAATTGCAACTCGGCCATCTCTAGTCTGTGACATTTAGCAAATCATTAAACTCCTCTGACCTTCTGTCTCCAGTTGTAAATTGGAGATAATAATATACCGCCTGCCTCACACGGTGGACACAGATTCCACCAGATAACAAAGTGGTCTTCAAGGATTTTTTGCTTGAGTGCCCCCAAAAGATACAAGCTATGTACCCCTCACAGAATTACAAGTTGGCGTGTAAACTTTTTTCTTTTTTTTAAGTTGAAATATAGTTGATTGATAATATTGTGTTAGTTTCAGACGTGCAGCAAGTGATTCCGTTTTATATATACTTTTTCAGATTATTTTCCATTATAGTTTATACAAATTTTTTTTAAGATTTATTTATTATTTATGTATTTAATTTATTATTTTATTTTTGGCTGCGTTGGGTCTTAGTTGCGTTGTGGTGCGTGGGCTCCTCTCTAGTTGTGGCGCGTGGGTTTTCTCTTCTCTAGTGGTGGCGCGCAGGCTCCAGCACGCGTGGCCTCGGTAGTTGTGGCACATGGGCTTAGTTGCCCTGTGGCATGTGGGATCTTAGTTCCCTGACCAGGGATCGAACCCAAGTCCCCTGCATTGTAAGGCGGATTCTTTACCACTGGACCACCAGGGAAGTCCCCATACAAGATATTGAATATAGTTCCCTGTGCTGTACAGTAAATCTTTGTTGCTTATCGATTTTATGTACCATAGTTTGTGTCTAGTAATCCCACGCTCCTAATTTTTCCCTCTCCCCCTCACTTTCCCCTTGGTAACAATGTTTGTTTTCTATGTCTGTGAATCTGTTTCTGTTTTGTATGTAGATTCCTTTGTATTATTTTTTAGATTTCACACATACATGTTAGCATATAATATTTGTCTTTCTCTGTCTTACTTCACTTAGTATGATATTCTCTAGGTCTGTTCATGTTTTTTATAAGTTTAATTTGTTATGAAAGATTAAATTTCCATTGAATTATAAATATTAACATTTAAAATAAAATTACATCATAATTTATATATTATGTCTTAGTATTATAAATATATATAAATTATATTAAATAAAATAAAATTATGCTTTTAAAAGCATGCAATGGAATCCCAATGCCAGGCTAGTTTGATATCTATTTTTAAAAACAATCTTTTTTTAAAATAAATGATTAAGGGCTTCTTTTATGGTCCACATTTTAAAAATTATTTTTAACTTTTGTTCCCAGTTTTATTGAGACATAATTGACATACGTAAGTTTAGGGTGTAAAGCATGACGACTTGACTTACATATATTGTGAAATGATTACAAGTTTAGTCAGCAGTCATCATCTCATATTTTTTTTAAGTTTTTTTCCTTATAATGAGAACTCTAAGGATACACTGTGTTAATAGATGGAATGGAAGAAGTTGAGTTATAATAATTTCACTCATCCTTTGAACCCTTCTGTGATCTTTGGCACTTAATAATCATTCATCAAAAAGTCTTTTTAAATAATTTATCAGCAAATTTGATTAGAGGCTCCTTAATCTTAGCGTAAGACAAAGACTTTGAACCACTATCTTGTAGGATGACTTTACCCCATCACTGGAGACATTCTCCTTTATCAACACCAGTATATTTTATTGTTTGGGCCCCATAGGTTTTCCCCTCCCAGAGCAGTGCTCCCTACTAAGACATGGGGAGGGCAAGCCTTTCATCTGTACAAAGGGGAGGTGGAGAGGAGAACTTGCCCCCTGCAGCTAAGATCACTGTTGGAGGGAGAACCTATGGGATTTGAGGATCTGGAAATTGATTCCCTTGCCCGCCCTCTGGTACCACAGGAAATGTTTGCACCTCTCTGTGTGAGTGCTTCTCCCAGCTTGAAGGCTCCTGGGGTGATGTATGTGAGGGAATCCAAGGTGGACTGTGGACCCCGAGGCCCACAGTCCTGGTCTGACTGCTACACACGCCTCATTCTCTGACAACCTAGCCCACCTACTGTCAAATCTCCGTGCCGTTCTTCTGATGTTTCTTGGCCTTTTCCTTCTCTCTAAACCCCCTTCTTGGAGCTGCTGTTTGGCCTCGGTCCCCCTGCCGTCTCATAGTCCTCTCTCTCAGAGCCTTCAGCCTTTCCCCTAAAACTCTCCTCAACCAACCAGTCTACTATCTCACACAGATCTGATTGCACCGTTCATCAGCTCCTTAAGTATCTGTTCCTGGGCTGAGCACTTCCCTCAACCCCTTCACCAGAGCCCTCGTGTATAAGTGCGCACACTTCTACCCTCAGCTTCCATCCACTCAGATAAGCTTAGTGTGGGCACTTTGAAAAGTAGAAAGCACCCAGTGGGGCAAGGGAAAACTGATTATCCAGTGCCCCTTCCCACTCCTGAAACATATCCCTCCCCTAATCCTTCCTCCCTCCCACCCCTGCAGCAGACTCTATCCCTCTGCCATTCCACCTTCTTCAGTTCTCTCAGAATTTGGGAATTCCCTGGCAGTCCAGTGGTTAGGACTCAGCACTTTCACTGCCGTGGGCCCAGGTTCTATCCCCAGTCAGGGAACTAAGGTGTCATAAGCCATGCGACGTGGCCAAAAAAGAAAAAAGAGTTCTCTCAGATTTTTATGCAAAGTACTTGCTTCCACATTCTGATACAAAATGTTCCATCATCAACTGCCCATAGAAAAAACCTGAATCTCCACGTGTGAGTACAATAGAACTAACATTAGTTAGTAATCTACTAATTCATAAAGTAAAATAACTTACTAAAAATACTTAAGAAGACATAAAAGTTTGAATGGATTTTTATAAAGAAAATCCAGGCAGTTTTACTGGAAATTTCCACCAATGATCAAAAAATAAATACTACCAAAGATAAACAGAAAAAAAAATTTTAATTGTCATCTAAAATAGGAACAAAAAGTTAAGATATTTAGGACTAAATCTAACAAAAGATGTACAATTCTATTATAGAGAAAATTATAAAACTTTTTTTTTAATTTTTGAATCTTATTTTATTTTTTATACAGCAGGTTCTTATTAGTTATCTATTTTATACATATTAGTGTATATATGTCAATCCCAATCTCCCAATTCATCCCACCACCACCCTACCCCGCCCCGCTTTCCCCCTTGGTGTCCATACGTTTGTTCTCTACATCTGTGTCTCCATTTCTGTCTTGCAAACTGGTTCATGGGTACCATTTTTCTAGATGCCACATATATGCGTTAATATTCGATATTTGTTTTCCTCTTTCTGACTTACTTCACTCTGTATGACACTCTCTAGGTCCATCCACATCTCTACAAATGACCCAATTTCTTTCCTTTTTATGGCTGAGTAATATTCCATTGTATATATGTACCACAACTTCTTTATCCCTTCGTCTGTCGATGGACATTTAGGTTGCTTCCATGACCTGGCTATTGTAAATAGTGCTGCAATGAAGATTGGGGTGCATGTGTCTTTTTGAATTTTGGTTTTCTCTGGGTATATGCCCAGTAGTGGGATTGCTGGGTCATATGGTAATTCTATTTTTAGTTTTTTAAGGAACCTCCATACTGTTCTCCATAGTGGCTGTATCAATTTATATTCCCACCAACAGTGCAAGAGGTTCCCTTTTCTCCACACCGTCTCCAGCATTTGTTGTCTGTAGATTTTCAGATGATGCCCATTCCAACCCGTGTGAGGTGATACCTCATTGTAGTTTTGATCTGCATTTCTTTAATAATTAGTGATGTTGAGCAGCTTTTCATGTGCCTCTTGGCCATCTGTATGTTTTCTTTGGAGAAATGTCTATTTAGGTCTTCTGCCCATTTTTTGATTGGGTATAAAACTTTTCAAAGAAGTAAAATAAGATATAAATAAGTGGGTAGGGGCTTCCCTGGTGACACAGTGGTTAAGAATCCACCTGCCAATGCAGGGGACACGGGTTCATTCCCTGGTCCGGGAAGATCCCACATGCCGTGGAGCAACTAAGCCCATGTGCCACAAATACTGAGCCTGTGCTCTAGAGCCTGCAAGCCCCAACTACTGAACCTGCATGCTACAACTACTGAAGCCCGCGCACCCAGAGCCCATGCTCTGCAACAAGAGAAGCTACCGCAATGAGCAGCCTGCACACCGCAACAAAGAGTAGCCCCCACTCACTGCAACTAGAGAAAGCCCATGCACAGCAACAAAGACCCAACACAGCCAAAATAAATACATTAAATAAATTAAAAAGTTCCTGTCTGAAACAGTTTAAGGTAAAAACTTGCAATTGTGTGGGCCACTTCGATCTGAAACTAAGATGTTTCTTCCTAACAAGCTGAAAACGGTTTCAATAAAAAGCTTGAAAAAAGAAACGAAAAGTCTACAATTCAGTAAATTGGTCATTAAAAAAAAAAAGATATAAATAGAGACATCGCTGGTGGCACAATGGATAAGAATCCAACTGCAAATGTGGGGGACAGAGGTTCGATCCCTGGTCTGGGAAGATCCCACATGCCATGGAGCAACTAAACCCTTGAACCACAAATACTGAGTCTGCGCTCTAGAGCCCGTGAGCCACAGCTACTGAACTTGCCTGCTACAACTACTGAAGCCTTCACGCCCAGAGGCCATGCTCCGCAACAAGAGAAGCCACCACAATGAGAAGCTCACACACCGCAACAAAGAGTAGCCCCTGCTCGCCGCAACTAGAGAAAGCCCGCGCGCAGCAACGAAGACCCAATGCAGCCAAATAAATAAATAAATAGATAAATGGGGAGGAAAATGACATAAATAAGTGGGGAAAGATAACACGTTCATGGATAGGGAGGCTCTATGCAACAAAGATGATATTAACTATGTAAGCACTAATATTTATTTAAGTGCCTGAGATGATCCAGGCACAGTTGAAATAAATAAATAAATAAATAAATAAATATATGAATTCATTTCAATTTTCTCTAATTGAGCCTCAAGTTCAATTCAATACAATTCCAATCAGATGGAACACAATCTCCAGTCAGGAGATACAGGTGGTAACGTCTCCACTAATGCCCTTGTTTGCCTGGCAATTCTGAATAGAAGTCCATCCTACTTGAATAAAAGGAGACAAACCCTAAAGATTGGCCCTTTGTATCCTCTCTATATTTGTATTCATCATGACTTTTTCCTTTTTATATTTTTGATGCTTTGACATCTTGGGACTTGGTGATGCTGAAGGAACTACCCCTCCCAGGGCTAGTCAATTCCTAGAGATAGTAAAACACTAGGCTTTCATAGGCAAACCAGCCAATCCAGAGCCCTCACCCCTTGTCCATACCGTTGTGCTTTTATACCCTGGCCACTGTCCCCTGCTCTAATCACCCAGGACCAGGTACCAGAAAACTAGGGACAGCCCATCTGCCCCAGAGCCAATTTTCCCACAGCCTGTAGAAACCAGAATAAAGACTCGTGTTCACATTTTCCCCTGCCCTCTCTGCCTCCTGACCGACCTGGTATTTCCCCATGTGGCCCTGCATGGTATGAGCCTCCTGTTTCTAGGGATCTGTGAATATAAAAAGCTTCTTTCTTCATGACAGTCATTTCTGTATCTGCATGTCTTGCCCCATCTGATGAAAGCAAATCTAAATATCCTTAATGCAATATTCTGCTTCACCCACTCATACCTGACCCCTGGCTTGATCCCAACATAGACTAGACTTCTCTTAAGTATTTCCTTTACCAGTCTCATCATCTAGCATGCAAAGTGTAGCAAGGCAGAGTACAGGGTGGAACCTAAAGGGAAATCAGTTGTCACAGATCCCCAGAGGCCCCCAAGCAGAGCACCTGCAGTCATGGATCTTGTTTGAAGAACGTGGCTTGCTCGGCAAAACCAGCTGGTCCATGCCTGGTGCCCTGAGGATAAGGCAATCATCCTCATAGGTAGTGGAGACCAGCACGAGGCGAGGCTCCTGCCGGGCAGTCACCATGTGTCCACCTTCCTTAATCACCAGCCAAAACCTGCCAAGAAACAAACAAGGGCGCATCAGAAAATCTTCTACCACCCTCTCCATAGCTTCCCTCTAGCTTTCTATTTCATCAAAACCCTCCCTCTGCCCCAACTCAGGACCCAACAATTTTTTCCAGACAGTATCCAGGTCTAGCCAAATTTTGGGGGTCCAAAATTCTTTGGCTGTTTGGTACAAACAGCCCTGGAAAAGAACATCTGGTCAATGTATGAAAATCCCCACTCCTGAAAATCCTTCTGGTGAGGCTGGTGTAGGGACCTTTCTCAACTGCTGGGGCAACTACTTTGCTTACTTTGGGTCTTTGCTTTGGTCAGAGACTCCCCTGAGCCTGTCTCTGGTTGAAGCAGAATGTCTTCCAGGTCTTTTTGCTGTGGAACAAGATGGGGTTGACCAACTAATGGCCCAAGCAGACTGAAACTCTAGACAAAGGTCTTGAATGTTTGTGACTCCAGTGGATGCAATCCAGCCTCTGCTGGGTTTAAATTGCTGGGGCGTGTGGACCCTGATCAGGAAACCCCTAAACAGCCTTTCTTTTTCATACACACATTAAAACTTATATAATGTTATAAGCCAATATTACCTCCATTTTAAAAAAAGAAAATATATCTATACAATGGAATATCATTCAACCATAAAAAAGAAGGAAATCCTGCATTTTGTGGCAACACAGATGAAACTTGAGGATGTTGCAATAAGAGAATAAGTCAGACAGAGAAAGACGAATACTGTATGATCTCACTTGTAAGTGAAATATAAAAAGGGGGGAACTGCTAGAAACAGAGAGTAGATTGGTGGTTGCCAGGAGTTGGGGGTGGAGGAAATGGGTGAAGGTGGTCAAAGAGGGAAAAGAGATCCTAAGAGGAAAAATTTTTGGAGATGTAATGTACATTATGGCAACTATAGTTAATAATACTGTACGGCAGGGGTCCTCAACCCCCGGGCCGTGGACTGGTACCAGTCTGTGGCCTGTTGGGAACCAGGCCGCACAGCAGGAGGTGAGTGGCAGGTTAGTGAGTGAAGCTTCACCTGCCGCTCCCTGTCGCTCCCCATCGCTCCCCGTCGACCGCATTACCGCCCGAACCATCCCCCCCCACAATGCCCGTCAGTGGAAAAACTGTCTTCCACGAAACCAGTCCCTGGTGCCAAAAAGGTTGGGAACCGCTGCTGTATGGTCTACTTGCAAGTTGCTAAGAGAGAAAAGTCTCAAATGCTCTTACCATAACAACAAAGCAGAAATTATGAGAGGTGAAGGATGTGATCACTAACCTTATCATGGGAGTCATTTCACAATATATATGTGCATCAAATCATCACATTGCACACCTGAAACTCACACAATGTTATATGTCAATTATATCTCAATAAAGCTGGAGAAGAAAGAAATTCATGCAAATCATGTGTTAGATAGGAACTCCATTCACCTTCTAGAGAGCACCTCCCTCCGCCCCCGTTCTAGGCTCAGCTTTCACACGTTGTGTATCACATCCAAGGGGACAGTGGGGTGCGGGGTGAGCTGAAGAATGGAATGGAAGGTTGACCTGCTTAGGTTGGCTAAGCTCTTATCGATAGTAGAGCATGTATTTGGGGTGACACCGCACAAATGATTTGATGACTAAGAAAGAAAAACGTGCCACCCCTAGGGGAAAGGAGTTTCAACATCGCTATTCTAGACAGAGCAAGTGCAGTGGGTGAGGAACTCTGCGGGCTCTGATGAGTGAGCCACCACTGAACGCTGGGGCCTCCCACATGTGAGCAGGATAAAAGGGACAGCCCCTTCCAGAAGGAGGGAGATATTTCAAAATATGACTGGAGCCAGATGGAACGTTCACAATAACCTGGTGAGAACATCTGCTATTATCACAGCGCAGGGAACCCAGGGTCTCCTGACCCTGGCAGGTAATCTGCCCTCTGGAACCTCCCAGTCAGGCAACCTATCCCTGTCCAGGTTCTGGATAACTCCCCTCCCCTGCAACCAAGCCAGCAGACAGGGGCTGGGTCCTGAGCCCTGCTAACTGGCATGTGCGTTGGTGCGAGGGTACAGCGGCAGGGATGGTGAGAGTGCAAAGGCATTTTAGGAATTGCCGTGGCTACTCTTCCCAGGAGTTGAGGATGCTGGACAGTAGTATGTCTCCGACCCTCTGAGGAGGCCACCTTTTTCTTTCTAGGGATCTTTGGTTCCCAGGGTTCTCTAGCCCGTTCACCTACGGGGTGAGGGTGGGTTGTGTGACCCAGGGATTTCCTTTCTACTTTGTTACAGCCCTATTCCCTCAGGCCTGGGCCCCGTTCCTTATTTCCAGCCTCATCCTTGGGTGCAGAGGCCTGGATGACCCTGTTCGATGAACTCCACCAAAGTCTGCACTTGAACTTCCAACATGGCCCATCCCCCTCTGAGACAAGGCTCGCCCTGAGAGCTGCACATGACCAGATACATGTCCAGACAGGAGACACCCCCCCCCCCCCCCCCCCCCCCATGGCCCATTATTTCTGACAGTCAGCCCCCTCCGTGGGCTGAGTCTTCTCACCTGCCGTCCATCCCCCAACTTTAGCCCTTCACTCTGGCTCCCAAGCCACGCCTCCAGCTCCTGCCTGTTGTATAATCACCTGGGGGTTAAGCCCTGGGACGTAGCAGGAGAAGTGGTGGCTAGAGGTTCTGTGCTAATCCTGCAATGGAAGGGGCAGGTGGCAACTTGCAAGCAGCCCAACACTGCGGTAGGATGAAGACCACAATAAAAGATGCAGAGGTGGGCTTCCCTGGTGGCACAGTGGTTGAGAGTCTGCCTGCCGATGCAGGGGACACGGGTTCATGCCCCGATCCGGGAAGATCCCACATGCCACGGAGCGGCTGGGCCCGTGAGCCATGGCCGCTGAGCCTGCGCGTCCGGAGCCTGTGCTCCACAACGGGAGAGGCCACAACAGTGACAGGCTCACGTACTGCAAAAAAAAAAAAAAAAAGATGCAAAGGTGCCCTCGGCAACATACCCCAGCCAGCCACCCCCATCACCCTGTGACCGGGATGATGATAGTTTTCACCTCTTGCACACAAATGATGCCCAGGGAATGAATAATGACCTCTGTTCTGCCAGATCGGGAAGAAAGGATATGTCTGGAGTGTGGATTTTTTCACCACCCATTTTTTCTCGTCTGCAACCCTGAAAGCCAGCACATTTGTTTTACAAAGAAAACATGAGTATGTGGCGTGAAGAGCAGTGCAGAGACCAGAGCTCAGAGTCTCTAAAAGAACAGCGATGCCATCCCTGAACAACCAACAGCCATGTTCAGGAAGCAGAGTCCAAGACAGCTGGAAAGTCTCATTTCTAAACTGGCAAACTGGCCTGGGAAGTAGGAATGACTGAGCTGGAAAAGGGGGGAAAACAGGAGCCCTACCACAGAGAGCTGGAGGGTAAGGGCAGGAGGGAATGACACTTGGGATAATAAACTTAGCAGACTCATGTCTCCAAGAGGTAATAGTCTATGCAGAAGAAATGAAGGGCTGGATTTATCAATGGGCAAGTCATACGTGGTTGCTGAGGAAAGTGAGGGTTTACAAGGTCAGGGAGGGCAGCCATGCCCTCCCAGCACCTGTACCAAGCAGCCAGTGTTAGCCTTCTGCTGGATGGACTTGAGCTCAAAGCTCAGAGCTCTCAGGCCAAGCATTCGCACAAAGATGCTAAAGGCTTTGAGCAAAATCGCTCTAGAAATTTAAGGCACAGAGCACTTAGAGAGGACGCTCTCGGCTTCTTAGAACAGTTCCAAAGACACAGATTCAAACTGGAAATAAATAAAGGCCGGCTTTTCCTGCATTCTAGACTATTTGTAGTTTTGTGATTGAACTCTCAAGTTGAGAGAATAACAGCATTTAGCAGAGTTCTTTCCAGCTTGCTTTCGAGTTTCAATTATCCTTTAATAAATAAAATCTAGATTTGATAAGGTCTTGGAGATCCTCAAGTTCAACCTCTTTTGCAAATGTAAAAAAAAAAAAAAATGAGGCTCAGAGAGGTTACGTGACTTCGCCTGAAGTCTCCTGATCCCTGGCACAACCCTTGCCCTTGTAAATCACATGCTGGTTTTACAGGAGGGGCATGAGTGCTGCACTCAGAGATCTGAGTTCAAGTCCCTCCAGCACATAATGGTCTTGTGATCCTGGGTGAGATACTCATTCTTTCTGAAACTGTTACCTTATTTGCAAAGTGGACACAATACCTAGCCCACAAGATCGTTCTGAGGCTTAAATTACATCATCTGTTGAAAGGACTTAGTTAAGCTTCTGCTGCATGTGAACCATTGAACAAAAGTTTATTCCATCGTTTTTCCCTGCCTCATCCCAGTCTCCATACCACACCACCCCATCCCAAGCATTTATTGTTCAAAACAAGGGAAAGTTGATACAGTTCCCTCTATTTTCAGATGCCCACAGAAGCAGAAAAGCAAAGGACAAATATTCTCTTTCCATGGAAGCAAGAGTCACAGCAAAGTAGTGACCATGAGCAGGGGGAAAGCAACAGTTATTCTGATGAAAAGAGGAAACACAGATAAGAACTGAATCTCTCTGTGAAATAACCTCAGTCCTTCACATGAGGAAGGAAGGAGCACAAGTCCATTTTCTCTGGGTGTGCATCCTGAGAATCTACCTCTTCACTCTGCCTGAGGTCTTCCCAGTAGTCAGAAGCCTTTTCTAAGCCTTCACACTTGAATAGGCTTGAAAAATGCTCTTATTCTTAATGGTCACAGAGAAAACCCTCTCATGATGGCATCAGAATCACCTGGGGAGATTTAAACACCCCCCCCAACATGAGTTTGCTTCACTCTTGGTGATTCTGAGTCCGTAGGTCTGCGATGGGAATCTCAGGAAATTGTAGTCTTAAAAAAACTCTCCAGGATTAGAAATCTGAAGTGAAAGGGGATGGAAAATGCCCCATGAGTTACATGGTCTGCACACACAGCGGTGCTCTACAGCAAGCTGAAGTCTTTCAGTGTCGTGGGAGCACACATTTCTTTAAGAGGACAGCAGTTACATGGTCTGCACACACAGCGGTGCTCTACAGCAAGCTGACATCTTTCAGCGTTGTGGGAGCACACATTTCTTTAAGAGGACAGCAGTCTTCAGAGAAGAGAGAATACACGTGTCCTGGAGTGAACTCAGGACAGCAAACAGCCTCTCTAGAAGGCTCCCTGAACGACCAATTTGCAAACCTCCCTCCCCCTAGACACAGGACCGCAGCTAATCCACCCAAGCCAAACAGGAAAGCACCTTCATCCTAAGGAAGCAAAGAAGGAGGTTCCCTTCTTCCTTGTTCACTCTTTTCAGGGTTTAGCATCCTTCTCTGTCAAGGGTGCTTTCCCCGTATCTAGCTGCACCATTCTGTGTCCATGAGCATGTGTCTGTGGACTCACCTTTGGGGGGAGAAAAATGACAGGGCACCTTTTCTTTTCTGAGGGAGGAGGATGAAATTTCTATGTGCCATGTCCTGTATAGGTAGGGACTTTCCGAGTTCTTCACTGAAAAGCACCCTGCCTCTGGGGGAAGGGGACACACTTTTGTTCTAATGGCAAGTATTATACGCACAGTCTACCTGTCACCTCCTCTCCCCAAAGGAAGACTTCACTCTGCTCATTCTGTATCAAAGTGGGTCAGGCCCCCCACCGCCTGCGTCTCCCAAGCGCCTTTCCCAGCACCAGAAGCTGTGAGGGGCAAGCCCCAGCAAGGTCAAAGCCAGTGTCCTTGAATAAGACTTGGTTTCAACATTGCTCCCATCTACCCACTAGTGCCAATAACGTTTTCTTTTTCTACAGTTGTGCTCATACTAAGAATCAGAAAGCTTAGAACTAGAAAGAGCCTTGGGGATAACCGGTCGGACCCTGTCCTTCTACAGAGCCTCTCCTCCAGGGGGCAGGAGGCAGAGGCTTTGTAACCGAGCAGGACTCTCCAAGGCCTTCCCAGGACAGGCCCTTTCCCCATATCCTCTGGTTTAGCTCCTCTCTGAAGTACCTAGATAACAGTATTATTTATTTATTTTTTTTTGCGATATGCGGGCCTCTCACTGTTGTAGCCTCTCCCGTTGCGGAGCACAGGCTCCGGACGCGCAGGCTCAGCGGCCATGGCTCACGGGCCCAGGCGCTCCGCGGCATGTGGGATCTTCCCGGACCGGGGCACGAACCCGCATCCCCTGCATCGTCAGGCGACTCTCAACCACTGAGCCACCAGGGAAGCCCGATAACAGTATTTGATGCACATTTCCTGAATTGTTTTACAGATGTGACAACCCCCCATCAAATGGAAGATGTTAACTACTTGATGATCAAAAGTGCATAGCCCCAGGCCTCCTGGAGCCAAAGGAATGATGATGTTAACCCCTGTGGCACCGTCCTCTTACCTCACCATCAACCAGCTGGAGAACTGTGCACGAGTTGATCACATACCCTGTGACACGCCCCTCTCTCACCTGGCTTTTTTTTTTAACATCTTTATTGGAGTATAATTGCTTTACAATGGTGTGTTAGTTTCCGCTTTATAACAAAGTGAATCAGTTATACGTATACATATGTTCCCAAATCTCTTCCCTGCGTCTCCCTCCCTCCCACCCTCCCTATCCCACCCCTCTAGGTGGTCACAAAGCACCGAGCTGATCTCCCTGTGCTATGCGGCTGCTTCCCACTAGCTATCTATTTTACGTTTGGTAGTGTATATATGTCCATGCCACTCTCTCACTTTGTCACAGCTTTTTAAAATGCTTTGCCGAAACCTTTCAGGGAGCTCTGGGTCTTGGGGGGCCTGAGCCACCCGTCTCCTTACGTGGACTTGCAATGAACCTTTCTCTGCTCCAAACTCCAACCTTTCGGTTTGTTTGGCCTCACTGTGTCTTCCGGCACAGGAACTTGCGCTAACATCTTGCCTCCACTACCTTTCCAAATCTGCACCAGACACGAACTTCACCTTTCCAGCTTCAGGATCAAAGGCAGAGGATCCAAAAAGCAGCCCAGGACACGCACGTGGCAAACCTCCCTTCTCCTACCCTGGGACAGGCCCCAGCTCCCCAGCCCCGCTCCCTCCTCAGCAGGTCCTGCGCTGTCGCCGCGCCCGGCCCTACCTGTCCCGCAGGTGACCGCTGCGCAGCCCCAGGGCCGTGCACTCCGCCGCCTTCACCGACACCCCCTTGCAGGACTTGACGGGGTAGATCCAGAGCTCTGCCACGGTGCCCACCTGTTGCAGCCGCCGGCGCCGCCTGGGCCGCGCGCGGCGCCAGGCCACGGCCCCCAGCGCCACCGCGGCCAGTCCCAGCGCGGCGACCCCGAGCCAGCGGGGCCGGGGCTGCAGCGCGGAGAGTCCCAGGCGGGCAAGCGCGGACGAGCCGGCGGCGCCCATGACCCAGCGATCGCGGGCGTGGGTCTGAGCGCGGACTAGGCAGCGATTGGCGTGGGGAGGGCGCCCGGGCGCTCAAGGCTGCAGGCGAGCGGAAGGAACCAGAGTTGGCCCAGGCACCGGCCCTGGCACCCCTTCCGTGCGCCGAAAGGACTGGCTGTGCGCAGGGAGGGGACGCCTGACTGGGCGCCAAGGACCAGGAAGTAGTCGAGAGAAGCGAGGCAGAAAGCGAACTGGGATGCTCGGGTGCCCTTGGGGGCGGTTCGGGGGGCCCCACACCAGAGGCCTGGCTGCCCACTGTCTCTGGAACAGTCACTTTCGCTTTACTTCTCCCCTTTCCCGGGGCCCGGCGACTCAGCGTAACTCCTCACCCGCCCTCACGGTCCCCGGCTCCCCACTGCCCCTTCGCTCCCTGTACTGCCCACTTTGTTGCGTGATTGCAGCGCAGGGAACAGTGCAAGTGGATGGTAGATTGCAGAATGGGTGATTTTAAATGTTCAGGAGCTCCTACTGGCAGATCGCTCTGAGAACTGCAGAACTTTCGGCCCATAACCTGCTCCGTGGAAACTTATGCACTCTGAACAAACTCGAGTGTAGCTTCTTCTTCTTTTTTTTTTTAATACATCTTTATTGGAGTATAATTGCTTCACAATGCTGTGTTAGTTTCTGTTGTACAACAAAGTGAATCAGCCATGTGCATACCTGTATATCCCCATACCCCCTCCCTCTTGAGGCTCCCTCCCACCCTCCCTATCCCACCCCTCAAGGTCACCGCAAAGCACGGGCTTGATCTCCCTGTGCTATGCGGCTGCTTCCCACTAGCTATCTATTTTAAATTTGGTAGTGTATGTATGTCGATGCTACTCTCACTACGTCCCAGCCTTCCCCTCCCCCCCACCTCGCTCCCCAACCCCCGTGTCCTCCAGTCCATTCTCTATGTCTATGTCTTTATTCCTGCCCTGCCACTAGGTTCGTCAGTACCATTTTTTTTTCTAGATTCCATATATGAGCATGGCTTCTTGCCGCATAAGGCCAAGTCCCAAGGGTGACCCTCGCTCCCCATTAAAATGCCTGCCTGAGAAAACTCCCTGCTGCCGGGAGATTTCACTGTTCCAGCCAACATCCAGGACCGGCCTCTCACCCCCTTTCCTTCCGTTACGGACCTTTGTTCTTGGCCTCCTTAATCTATAGAAACTGATAAAAGGCCAGGCAAGAAATTCGGGCAAGGCCCTCTTGGGACTTGAGTTGCAGCACCAGAGAGCGAAAACAAGTGACAGGTTCCCTTGCTTACTCCCTGAGGCGGGTGAGTGTAGGGGCGGGTATGGGGGTAGGACTGGAGGCGTGGCTTCGGTCATCTGCCCACCCCCTTGGTGGTGCTGTGTGCACGGGGCATGTGCGGTCCCCTGCTTTTGCTGAGTTTTTGGTCGTTTTGTATCTTGTTCATAATTTGCCCCAATTGCGCAGGCACGCGGTTATTTTTAGTCTCTTATAATTTCTTCGTATTTTGTCGCTGGAGGAGATGTTTGTCCAGGTGCAAGAACTGCAGCAAAGGGTCCCAGGTCCCAGCCTATCTCACTTAGAGCACTTACTCCCTCTGTCCCTTCCAGATGTGTATGAACCTCCTACAGCTCAGAAGTGTTTTTCTCAAGGACCTGAGAGCCATGCCTTGGAACTGTAATCGGCACCGGCTGGCCGACCCCGGGTCCACTGCCCCACCCTTGTCAGTTTTCACCTGAGCCCCCCCGGCCTCCTTCGCCCTTTAAAACCCAGTCACCTCTGCACTCACCGGGCTGTCCTTTCCCCTGCTCATCAGTAGTTACTGCATAAAATATGTTTTTTACTAAAGTTCAGCTTTGTTTCTCCTTACCAGCTCCATTCATACAAGCTCTTTGGTAAACGGTGGATTTTCTTAGAGAAGTTAAGCTTTGAGGTCATTTGTTTATTTTGTTTATTTTTCAAAGATTGTCCCTTAACCTGCGGCATGGTTCTAGAGTTTACGGAGGCAACCAGCGGGTAACCTCCCACAGTCCTGATTGGTCATCCTCTGGAGAAGAGGACCGCCCTCCAGGCTGGGAGGAGAGCAGAGGAGGGCGGGAAGCCAGAGACAAGCTACCTTCCGCAGCTCCTCGTGCAAAGTGAAAGTCAAAATCTCCCTGCAAACGGGCCCTGTTTGAAATCCCAGGCCCGTGGACTTCTGTCTCTTCAATAAGCACACATTCTCATCATACTCAGAGGCCAAGACTTGGACTTCTTTTTCAAGTGTAGTGTTGGGAATGAGGTGTGTATTTCAACTTGCACCTGGACCCCTTCGCCTCTCCAGACACTAGACCCCATGAGTTTACCTTCAGCACGAGGTCCTTATAAGCCCATCTTCCTCACGGTCAGTGAGGAGGAACAGACAGGGGAAACATCTTGTTGATTAAGTATCTGTTCCTTTCCATACACATTTATTGATCATTCCCCCTAGATTGACCCTGGGGATTTAACGTTTAGAAGAAGCTTCCCTGTTGTTCAGGAGCTCACAGAGCCCCTGGAAGACGGGCTGGGAGGACAATGTTGGAGGACAGTCACGGTCAAGGTGCCGTGCAAGTGAGAGGTAAAAGCAGGGAAATCTCAGGACAGTGGTGTCTTCAGAGGAAGGAGCTTTTGAGCTGAGACTTTAACAAAAAGGCTTTGAGAAGGGGCCCGAGGAGGGGATCCTGGGCCAAAGGTGCACGTACAGCGTGGACTGAAGGAACAAGAGGATGTGACATGTTTGGACAGCCACTAGCAATCCAGCTTTATTAGAACGTACCTGTGTATGCAAGCGGTAGGGGGAGTTGAGGCAAGACAGGTGGGTGGGGCCAGACCACAGATGCGCCTGTCTCATCTTAATGTGGAGACATCTCAGGATTCAGAACAGCAGTGAGGTGTGATCAAACTTGGGTGTTAGAAGGTCACTTTGGCTGCTCTGGGAAGGAATAATGCCAAAGGTGGTTAAATGAGAGGCTAATGCCCTAGATCAGGCTGAAGTAATCCCGAAACAGGGAAAAACAATAATGGAGATGGAGATAGGGGGACTTCCCTGGCGGTCCAGCGGTTAGGACTCTGCGCTTCCACTGCTGGGGTCCTGAGTTTGATCCCTGATTGGGAAACTAAGATCCCAGAAACCTTGCGGTGCAGCCAAAAAAAAAGATGGAGTAGGGGCTGTGGATAGGAGACATAGGAGACAATTAGCAAGAGGTGGTGACAGACGAACACTGTGATTGAGAGAGAGAAGGAGTCCACGGTGACTTCCAGCTCTCTGACGTAGCTGTCTGGGTACCAGTGGGAGGTGCCATTCTCTGAGATAAAGAATTCAGGAGAAGAAGCTGATGGGGAGAAAGATGACGAGCTCTGTTGTGAACAGTGAGTGTGACTTATATGTGGGACGTGGAAGAACAAATAGTTACCTGGACAGGTAGCTTGAATCCTCTGGGCTTCCATGTCCTCAACTATAAAATAATGGCTATAGACCTCTAAGATATCAGCTCAAAATTCTGTATTTCCTAAATCCATGCTAGCTGACATTGGCTCCAACAGACAATCAAGCGAGGAACCTTGCCATGGTGAGTACCAGGTCTCTGCTACCCTCACCCAGCATTACCTAGCACCTAGCCTGCCCTGATTGCCATTTCACCAGAGCTCAGGGTGGGGGTGATTTCAGGGGAGCAGGGAAATTCCTTAGCAGAAATGTGTACCATAGCAGCCCTAGCATCTTCATTTCTAGAATTTGTGAGAGGTGATGGGAGGGGAAGGATCTATTAATCTTATTGGTTATTTGCTTTTCTTTTCCCTGTTGAGTTCAGAGATTGATGGTCTTGTCTGTATTTTTCTTGTTGATTGATAAGAGACTTTTGTAAATTTATAAAAATACACTTTTAGCATATGTGACTCAGGGTTTTGACCTTCCCCCCTAATTCGTCAGTTTGGGGACAACTTCTGCTTCATAAGACATCACTGTCTGCCTAGAGGCACTGATATAACTAAATAAAACTCAGTTGATTACAGTACCAACACAGGAAGCAGAGGGAAAAAAAAGAGTCTAAAATGCAAATATTGCTCTTGTTTAGCCAGGCCTTTATCAGGAGTGTGGGTCCCCAGCAACCAACAGAATTAGTAGGGCCACTCAGCAGTATATCTCTCCTGGGGAAATGTACAAATAAGATTATCAGAATGTGATGATAATCAACCTTCAACTCACATAAGAAATCTTATGAGTGTAAAATCTAAAATGTTGTAACCATCTCAAAATCTCAACAGTCTAACAAAGTAAAAGTTTATTTCTCACTTAATCCCAGTTCAGTGCAGACCAACAATGGAGTTAGTCATTCAAGGACCCAGGCTCCTTCAAGGTTGTTGCTCTCCCCTCCATTCATTCAGTGAGAGGAGAAAGTGAGCAAGGCTCTTGTGTGGGAGGTTTCATAT
Source organism: Monodon monoceros (assembly GCF_005190385.1). Classification (NCBI taxonomy): domain Eukaryota; kingdom Metazoa; phylum Chordata; class Mammalia; order Artiodactyla; family Monodontidae; genus Monodon; species Monodon monoceros. The sequence goes on along the minus strand of NW_021703774.1, from coordinate 18,600,074 downwards.
TGGGCTGATCCTGGAAGTGGTGCACATTCTTCTCCTCACATCCGTGAGCCAAAAACCAATCCCACAGCCACATGTGGAGAGAGCTATAGAGAATTGAGAATGGGCAGGCAGTTCAGGACAGGAGGAAGTAGAGTCTATCTGTTCCCAGCAAGAAGAGGGAATTTGAAAATGATAATGCTAGTGATCTCTACCACTGCTGGTGCCACACTCACAGCCCCTTTCTGAGAAAAGGCCCCCTTGGGGTTATTTCTGTACAAACTTGCTATTACACTTGCCTTCTGGGATGAAGGAATCACCTTTCCGACCCTGGCTACAAAACCAGAAGTAAGAATAAGGGAACCAACCATCTGTGAAGTGACTTGACTCAAAACCTTATTAAATAAGAAAAATCCATATTGGATAGCAACAAAGTGACCCAATTAGATCTCCTGAGAAATTAGAAATGGGAGACGCACACAGGAAAGGAGGGTCACTGAACGGTTACTAGCGACACCGTGTTTTCTCCTTGGTGATTTCTCAGTCTCGTCACTATCCACTCTGCTCAGATCCTCCTCCCTCTGCCTCCCGACTCACTCTGAGTAGATGACTTGGCCTCCAAATTCACAGAGCAATAGAAGGCATCAGACATGACTCCCTCAATCCCCAGCTCCTAAATGTACACACCCTCACGCACCCCCATTTGTGCACCCTTCTTCCTCTCCTCCTGTTCATTGGGTCACACGTCTCCCCTGCTGCCCGAGGCTCATTCAGCCTTTGGTGCCTGGGATCCTGCTCCTGCCCTGGGATCTACTGACTCACCAACCAGCACATGATCACCTTTCTCTCTGGAGGCTTCAACCTCCTCTCACTGACTTAGTTCCTTCCAGCATTTAAACACACTCAAGTAATTTTCATCTTTTAAAAACTCTCCCTGACCTACCCCTTCTTCTCCTCTTTACAATCACACTTTTTTTTTTTTTTTTTTTACAATCACACTTTTAAATGGGTTGTCTGTGGACACCATCTATAAACACCTTCTCAACCCTCACTTATTACCCCTCACAACCTGGTTTCCATCCCCATGCCCCAGACTGTTTCTTACCAAGCACCATGCACCCTGAGAACACTTCTCTCTCTTCCCTTAGTTGCACTAACCCTGGTGATCACTCTATCTTTTTTATTCCAATTTATAATGCATAAATATTTCAAACCTACAGAAAAGTTAGAAGTATAATGCAACAAACATCTATACCTCCTTCATCTAAATTTGTAAATGGTTAACTTTTGCCACATTTGTTTCTCTTTATTTCTCTCCCCCTCCATCTATGTACGTATATTTCCTGAAATGGTTGAAAGTAGGTTGCAGACATCAAGACACTCACTTTGAAGTATCTAAGTATCTCCTAAGAATAAGAACAGGCTGCTACATAAACACAAAACCATCATCACACCCAAGAAATTTGACATTAATATAATATTATCTTATATGCAGCCCATATTCAACTTTCTCCAATTATTACTGAACTCTTTTATAGCTTTTTTTAAAACTCAGGATCAATGATGGATTATACACTGCATTTGGTTGTCATGTGTCTTTAGTCTCCTTTAATCTAGAATAGTCACCACCACCTTCTTCTCTCTCTCTCTCTCTGTCTCTCTGCATGTGTGTGTCTCTCTCCTTCTCTCTCTGTCCGTTTTTTTTGGGGGGGGAGGCAGGTGGAAGTCTATTATGACATTGATGTTTTTGAAGAGTCCAAATCATCTTCTTGTAAAAAGTTCCATAATCTACATTGGTGTGATTGTTCCTTCATGATTAGATTCCGGTAAAACATTTAGTAAGAATAATGTACAGGTGACATTTTGCACTTTCCAGTGCATCATATGAGGAGACATCTAATGTCAGTTAATCCAATTATGATGATGCTAAGTTTGGTCACGTTATTAAGGTGATGTCCATTGTAATTAAGAAGTAATCTGTGCCTTGACATTTTGAGATTATCTGAATTTTTTGTTTTACAACAAAACTTCACTCAGTTGTTTTAGCATCCACTGATGATCCTTGCCTGTAACAATTACTGTGTTTATAGTTATAAAATGGTGGTTTTAAAAATACTATCACTTCTACACTTATTACCTGGCTTTTTTATTTTTCTGTGAAGAAGAGCTCTCCTCCCCCACGTTTATTTCTGGTAGCATTATGGATTCATGGATTATTTTCGAAGCTCCATTAATATTTTTGATGCTCAAATTGACCAAGTTTGACCAATGAAAGAGCTTTCAATATGAATCCTTGACCTCATTAATCTTTGAGCACTTTCTGTTTTCTAGTATAAGATACTGTAGGCTCACTTTTAACATCCCTTGCCCCAAACCTTGAATTAACCTTTTCTTCAAGGACATCTGGTTCCTTTTAGAGAGAATGGTATTTAGAGACGAAGATCTGGACTACAGGTGTTCTCATTGCTATTGGGTTGCTTCTAGACCCATTCAGTGGGCAGAAATAGGAATTATAAAGTTTATACCACAGGGTAATTTCTTATCTTTCTCCACTCCATATTCTGTCCCATTTCTTCCACAATAGAACCTGGTCCCCAACAACATCATTATATTCTACAAGGCACACAAAATAGAGTTCAGTTATACAATACCACTACCAGCAACGAATCTACTAAGTGAATTTTCAGATTTCCAGCGGACAGAACAAGGAAACACATGTGTGTGTACTAAACCCATGTATGCACATATCTATAAATATTTCTATAGATAGCTATCTGTATCTTTATTAAGCTAAACATGAGTTCATACTGACGTCTCCAACTCGAATCCACTACCTATAGATCATTCTAGACCCTTCCCCTTGCTTATCTGAAAACTTTTAAACCAATGGTCCAGATATGCTAGCTAGTAAACTTTGGAGGTCAGAAATTAATGAATCTGATTTTCCCCTTCAGGAAAGCAGTCACAGTTTGTTCCAGTCATCTGGATTAAATCACAGACATTCAGGATCAAGCACAGTAAATACTTAGTAGGGCTATATTCTGGCTCCCCTGTTCCCACAGGTGGGATTGTGCTGGGATCCTGAGAAGACCATTAATGGCCCCAGCAAGTGCTGGAGCTGGGTACCTAGTGATGACCACTTCCTGTGTCCTCAGAGCACCCAGCCTGTATTAACCCTCACTCTTAGAGTTTAATGCTGGGGAGTAAGAAGCTGAACATTCTCTGAGTGTCATTGTTTAATTTCTATTTATTTTATCAATAGTAGCAGAAATATAACCCTTGTTTTCCAAGTCTTAACTACTCCTGAGAAATGAATGGTGGATTACAGGCTACAGGTATATTTGGCCTACACTGCAGAACAGATGACCTGTTCCACATGCACTTTGACCTCTCCCCTCTCCCACACTGTTCCCTTAGGAGATGGAACATTAGGAGGCTCCTCCCCACCCAGCTTCTAGGCATCATTGCATGATAATATGATGTTGACATTGTTACAACTTAACTTCTTGTTGCACACTGCCATCATCGCACCGCACCATCGTAATACAGTCAGGCTTCAATCCCCAACCTCCAAATCTTTTGTTTGCTTCTTTTTCGAGTGTTGAGACCTTTCCCGTTTTTCTGTTTCAGACTTACCCTTCCTCAGCTGAGACTATAGAATAAATCCTTCCAGGCTGAGCCTAGAAGCTCTTTAGAGAAGCGTGTGCTGTATTGCATTACTAACCACCATTCTAGCCAGTCCAGCATCTGGAGCAATAACCTGAGCACTGACTACTCCTCAGACCCAAAGTCTGAAGAAAGATTAAACCAGGGATACAATGTATGGGGTCATAGTTGGTTCCAATCTTGATGGATAAGAAAGCATTATTATCACGATTGCAGAAGAGAATTGCAACTTCTCTTAATGTATATCCAAACATAGATATATTAATATATTAATAGAATTTATTTCATCTAATTCTGATACCATTTCATTTATCTGATGCTCATAATGGTTTCTTTCTAGACAACTGATTGTGGGCAGAGAAGTGCATGTTTGCCCCCTCACCAATGGCTCTGTTTTAATGTTTATCTCAAGTGAGTTTCCAGACTTCGGGTAACACCCTCTCCCAGAGACCAGTTTCATCTTCTCTTTAAGTTTGGAGCAGGGTGTTGGTGCTGAGTTTGGATCTTGCTGGTCTTGGAATGACGTTAAAACTGTGACCACAGAGTGAGCCACATACATATAAATTAAATAAAGAGGGGTACAAGATGTGCGGCCCAGCTAATGAGGAGGAATTTGAAAAGAATGCAAAATGGAATCAAGCAGTACCTTGATTGTTTGAACTCAGTAAGTTCTGTATCAACCTGGCTGTGATTGGATATTCATCAGTAGAACTCTGTGGAATTGGGGAAAGGCCACGCCATTAATAGGACATGAACTTGAAGTTCCAGCTTGGCATAGTAGCTGATAAAAGAGTAGTATCCAGGGATAAGAAAAATCTTTTGGGGTATCTGTAGCTTCAGAACCCCCATCCCACCAGAGTCTTTTTTTAAAAATATTTATTTATTTTTGGCGGCACTGGGTCTTAGTTGCGGCGCACGGGATCTTTAGTTGTGGCAGGCGAACTCTTAGTGTGGCATACATGCGGGATCTAGTTCCCCAACCAGGGATTGAACCCAGGGCCCCTGAATTGGGAGCACAGAGCCTTAACCACTGGACCACCAGGGAAGTCCCCCACCAAAGTCTTTATTCAACTTAAAATCTCATTATCTCATTGATAATAACTCCAAAATCCAAAATTACTCAATGAAATAACGGTAAGATTTAGAATTAACTACAGAGATAATATAAAAGTAAAAGTTACCATATTAATGTTAAATACAGGAATGATCCTTGCGTATTAGGTATTGTAAGTATTTGTAGTACTTAAGAGAGCTTAATATATTACAGAACAGTTGGGAATACTAGAGGTTCCAACTTAAATTATGTAATTGCTTACTCGATTTAGATTTCTTTAATGACTAAATGTCATAACTTTAAAAATATCCTAGGATTGCAAACAGTATTGGGAAATTTAAGGGAACCTAAGCACTTCCATGTTTATAAGTTTAATTTATTAGATTACAAGAGCTATTGAAATACTTGAGAAGGTCTGTTGGTAAGTCAAACAGCTGAAGTACTTAAAAAGAAAAACAATACATTGAAGAATGCAGTTCAAAAGTCTGTAAGGCCAACCTTTCATCAAAGGTCCCCTTAAAAAAAGTGATCGTGAAAAAAACAAAAGTAAAATAAAAGAAGAAGAAGAAGCAGCTACGTAAAGTGAGCATAAAAATTAAGGAGATTTCTGAATTTGAAAATTAAGTAAATAAAATGCTAGGTAAAATAATGAGAATGGTAATGATCATAACACCTTGCATTTTACAGGACTTCACCATTTACGGAGTAATTTGACATTCCTTGAGATAGGGGTTGAAGTTTGAGGGAAAGCTGTAAGTTGCACTGTGATGGCAGGAGGAGTGGGTGGATGACCTCGACACAGCTGTGTGTCGGTCTATAAAGTCCCCACTGAGTGGAGGGGTCAAGGCAAACTCACCATGGCTCAGAATCTTCCTTTTAGCCTTTAAAGCAGAACATCTAACTGTTCTGTGTCCAAACGTTGATTGGACTCAGGGAAGAGAGTCCAATCTGCTCTTTTATCTATTGGCAATGAGAAATAGCTCTGCAGGCCCACAAGCTCGTGCATCAGTGTGACGAATACCTCCTCTTCCTCCCAATGGGGACTGAACAGGGAGAAGCGCCAGCTCACAGGGTTACTTGTGTTAGCCGGGCACCTCCCCTTCAGGCTACAACGAGGAGACCCATCCAGATTACATTAGACTTAGGGGGGTTTGTGGTCGGGACACCCCGGGAAGTAATGCCTCAGCTGCCAAACCTGAATCCCAGAACATCCAGAGGCTGAGGGCTCAGAAGTCCATTGGGGGAGAGAGCGACTTTCACTCCAGCCCTGCTGTGTGCTAGACGTTGGTCCTTAGCCTTTAATAATGACTAGTCTCAGATCTCAAGGGGCCAGGAGCCTGCTGAGGATGTACATAAGTAAATAGGCAATTAGGTTACAAGGGGAGAAGAATTAGAGGAGGGGAGGGGAGGGGGTTCTGGGAACCCACTGGACACTGGCACCCACTGCTAACAGAGACGCTGAGGTCCGACTGATCAGAAACCTTTTGCTAGATGAAGAGAGGGTGAGGGAAGAGGGTGACAGAGAGCAGGGCATTCTGAGGAGTTAAATTCAGCATAGGCTGGAAAACAGGGGGCAAAGGCTGGGTGTAGGGAGAGGACTGGGTAGATAAACCAGCCCAGGTAGTAGAAAGAATTACACTGTGTATGAAGGAATGTGGACTTTATCCAGATATACATACGATGAGTAACATCATTTACTGATAAAAGAGAAACTGGTGGCTGGAAAGCTGGAGGGATGGAAACTCTTCACTTGTACACAATTTAAACCTTTTGCATTTTGAACAGTGAAAATTATTACTTCTTCAAACTGTTCAAAAATAAAAGCATTTTAAAATATATTTTCAAACGATCCTACTTACAACGAATTTAGCTGTATATTAGGCCCTGGGTGAGCAAAACCTACCCTATCAGTTTCTAACCTATAAGGTGTTTTCAACACTATATCCCCTCCGAGACACAGCCCACGGGTAGATTCCCAATGTCCAAGATGTATAAACAAATAAGTATATCATAAGCGAAGTGATTGTTACCCTAGAGATATGGGCTTAGAACTTTGAAAGCACAGGTTGGGGGTAGGCAACATACTATGCGTGAAGGCTCGGGGAAGTATCCTGTAAATTGGGTTTTGGTGGGAAGTAACATGTAAACTGGGTTTTGAAGAATGCTTAGGAGCTTTAAGAAATAGAAAAGAGAGGAAGAGCACCTCAAAGAGAAATAGAATTTTCAGAAAAGGCCTGAAATATTCTTGGAGGAAGATAGTTTGGTATGATGATCAGGGCAGCATGGGAAATAGTAGGAGGTGAGGCCATCAGTCAGGATGAGGCCAGATTGTGCAGGCTTTGCATGTTGCACTGGGGAGTATGGATTTCTTTCCCAAAATCTTCAAATACACCCTCATGGACATTGACATTCTGGAAGCTGGTGAATATGTACCTTTATGATAATGTATTTTTTTCCCAAATAGCCAAAAAAAATAACAATGAAAAGAAAATTTTCTATTTTGTGTTTTTCCTCCCAAAATTTTGACTGAAATCTCCTAGCTTAAGCGGGTTAATATAAGAAGTTTTTTAAAAAAATCAGTATGACAAGGAAATATAAATGGGAAACCTGAGAAGCAAGTGAATTAGCTTGTTCTTTTTTTCTCTGCTTGTCAAATATGTTCATAGTTGCCATTTTTATATTTTATATAAAATGTTTCTATTACCAAGACCGTTCTTTGTTTATATGTTGGGATTAACTAGTATAAATACTTTTCATCTTTTCCACGGAAATCAAGGCTTCCTGATGGTTTGCAGGCCCAAACTCTTGCCCACGGCTTGTTTTCTTTGGCTTATACAATTGGTTTTGGTTTTCGTTTTTTTCAAGAAGGAAGTTTCTAGCTTATCTTGAAAAATCAAAATAGCTGGTACTGCATGGTCTATATTCTGCATGACAATAGTCAGCTGGACGTGACTGGAGCCTCTTCCCTGTAGGCATCACCCCCCTGTGTAGGGCCCCAGTTCCAGCCCTCCCTGAGTTCAACCCCACTCACTCCACTGAGCCTTTGGGTTTGCCCTGGGTCTATGGCGCAATTGCTCGTGATTTCCACCAGAGGGCGCTGTGATCAACGTTTAGGAGTGAAGGCCAGGGAGGAAGTGCTGGGAGCTGATTCTACCCGGCAGCCAAAGGAAGCCCTCCTTTCCTTCCTGGAGAGCAAGTCTTAATGCACAACCTCCCTTGAGGCAACTCCACTGAGTCAGGACCAAGAGCTACTTGCAAGACAAGTATTTTGAAATAGAAGGTGGAGAAACAAAGCACACTTTATGTTACCCTTGACACTTGAATAATACTTTGCAATCGATACAGTTCTGTCAGAGACAGAATGTTATTTGGTCCTCACAGCAATCCTGTGTCAGAAATAGGATACAGTGTCTATCTCTGTACCAGTGAGACAGAGAATCCCTTGTCAACCCTAAGAGCACCCAGCCAGCAGGTGCCTCACCGCGGTGGCTTCCTCACACTTTCCCTTTGGTGGAGAGACAAAGGCCCTGGACAAAGCCAGGGTACCAAGAATATGTGGCTGGAGATAAGGAGCCAGAGAAATTTGAGACGTGTCCGTCACAGCCGACTTCCTCGTTGTGAGGTGGCCTTCCGTCGGCGCTAGGACTGTGTGCCTACCTGTGAACCTTGGGCACAGTAGAATCTCAGTTTATATTTGGTGAATAAATAGATGATCCAAGGAATTCACTGGGCCTCTTCCTATACGGGAAGGGCACTAATATTCCATTGATGTCAAAGGCAAAACTGTAGGGGCTTGGGCCAGTGATCCTGAGGGACAGGACCTTCTCTCCTCTGGCCAACCTCTTCCAATGGCCGTGGCTGTGTGTCTTTGCACCTTTGATTGTGAGGATGTTATCAGCCAGGATGCAGAATCCTGCTTCCTCTCCCAGTTTTCAGTCGCTTTTCCTCTGTGTTTGTTTTCTTTGGCTGTTGCAGGGAGATTTGCTTTTCATCTGAGCAGCACGTGCTCTTCTTGGAGTGAAGGATGAGGCTGTAGCAGGATACCGTTGTCTGGGAAGGGAAGAGAATCTCCTTGATTGGGGCTGTCCTTTCCAAAACACAGCCCCTCTATCGTAGATACCTGTTGCCGTGTCTCTCCAATGTCCCTTTCTCCCCTTAGTCCCCCAAGAAGAAAATAAGCAAGGTGTCTCCTCACCCACAATTAGTCACAAAATAACCTCTATTTCCCGGGCCCTCTTTCATTTTATGTATGTACGTATGTATGTATGTACTTATGTATTTATGCATTTATTTATTTAACCTGCCTAAGTCTTGAACATCGTTAGTATGACCGGAAAATAACGGCTTAGGTATGATTTACGGTACAACACTTGAGTAGCAAGCATTGTCATGTTCTTTTTTGAAATTGAGATGCAATTCACATACCATGAAGTTCACTGTTTTAAAGTGTACAGTTCAGTAGGCTTTAGAAACTTCACTGTATTGTGCAATCATCACCTCTATCTCATTCCAGAACATTTCCATCACCGCAGAAACTCCATACCTGTCAGGAGTCAGTTCCAACTCCTCCCCCGCCCTCGCATCCCCTGAGAACCACTCATCTGCTTCCTGTCTTCATGGATTTGCCTATTCTGCACACTTTATGTAATAGGGATCATACAGCGTGTGGCTTTTTGTGTTTGGTGTCTTTCACTTAGTGTAATGTTCTCAGGGTTCATCCACGTTACAGCCTGTGTCAGCACCTCATTCCTTCTTGTATAAATGTATGTACTACATTTTGTTTATCCATGCATCAGTTTCCACTTTGAGCTATTATTCATAATGCTGCTATGAATATCCTTGTACAAGTTTTGTGAGACTGTTTGTTTTCAATTCACTTGAGGATATGCTAGGACGGAATTAGGCGGGTCATACGGTACTCCGTGTTTGACTTTTTGAGGGACTACTAAACCGTTTTCCACAGTGGTTATACCATTTTACATTTCCCACCAACAATATATGAATTTCCCTTCCACTTTTTCCCAGTTTCCTTGAGATATAATTGACTATAACATTTTATTAGTTTAAGGTGTACAACACAATGATTTGATATTTGTGTATATTGTTAAATGATTCCTAGAAAACATTTAGTCAAAATCCATCACCTCGCATAGTTACAATTTTTTTTTCTTTCTTGTGATGAGAACTTTTAAGATCTACTCTCTTAGCAGCTTTCAAAATACAATACAGTACTGTTAACTATAGTCAAATTCTCTTCCAGGGAAGTCCCTGGAAGTCTGTACTTTTTAACCACCTTTTATTCTTACCTCTTATCACCCGATATCCCTTTCATTCTTAAGCCAAGCAATTAAGGGATTGTCTAGGTGGTCTTAGGTGAACTTACATTGTCAAAGAGGTTAAACAGAGTCGAACGCTAGTTAAAATCGTAAAGACAGATTTTAATCAGTAACAGCTGTTGCAATAAGGAAAAGAGTCCAACATGAACTGAATCCAGCTTCGATCTGTACAGAGGAGACTGGGCAGTTTAAGAAGAGAATGAAAGAGTAGGCAAGCAAGTGAGCAGGGGCTCCGAAGGGTCATAGAATTGAAAAACTACAAAAAGTGAGAAGGGGGCTTAGTCTTGTGAAAATCATCTGGGTTGCTAACTGGGGCTTATCTTCCCACAGAGGCTGAGAGACAGGGGCCCTATCTTTAGATGTTGGCTGGAACAAACAGTAAATTCTTTCTTCCAGCAGCCTTGAGTTTCTCAGGCAGACACGTGAATGGGGAGCCAGGATCATTCTAGGTGTTCAGCCCTGAGCTGTTAGAAACTATGTTTTAGTGTTTGCTTCAGCCTATACAGGCCAAGGTTGAGGACTAGCCAAGTCAGAGGAGCCTGGCTAGAGTTTGGTCAAAGAGAGAATGAAGAAATGAGAGGGGAATTTTTCTCTAGAACTGTCCTCTTTTCACGTTCCCCTAAAAGTATACAATGAAACTTAACACTGATATCATCAACCAATTTATTTTAAAATGGGTTCGATGCATCCTGCTATAGAAATTCCATCAACTTAATAGACAACTCATATATAGCATGGCTCAACCATTGAGAAGTAGCCAGAGTTGTATGTTTTCATGGGTGTGGAATGGGAATACAGAACTGAAATCTGTATAAGGCCCAAGCAGGAACACTGCGGGTGGGGTGTCAATCTGACACCATCCTAAATGTGCAAAACACAACAGGAAATAAATTTGCCTGAATGATGTGCTAAAACACTCGTTGACACTAACAGAAGGAATCTTGGCTGATTTTAGATTAAAACTTCTAACAAAGAAGCTTTGGAGAGTGAATGTTCTTGGGCAGAGAATGCTGCTTTATACCTAACTCCACGATCACTACCACTGAAAGAGACTTTCATGATAAATAGGAAGTCAGATAAACTCTCTCGCTTTGGACAAGAGCCTCTGACAGCTTGAAAATGTGTAGCCCCTCAACACCCCCGCCGCTCTCTCTCTTTCAGTAATGAAAATAGGGGACCAGTAGATTTAGTAACATCCTGCCCACCCTACCCCATCTCTGTCTTCCCTGCACAAATCACTTTTACTCTTTATTTGCTCACCATAAACTGTTATATTGATACACATGAATTATGACTGAGCATTTATTATATGCAAGATTCTACAGGCTTACAAAACAAATTTGGAGGCATTCTTCTCCCTAGAAACTTACAATCAATTGTGTAAAATAAATGTATAAATAAATATAATACAAGGTGAAAGCCGTAAACGTCATGTGGGAGTTTGAAATCTTGTGATTCAAAAGAAGGAGAAATAACTTCTGGCTGCAATCAAGAGAGAGTGTCCTTCCTTGTTGTTGAAAAAAGCCAAAAAAAAATCACCCTTTTGTGTTTTGTTTGTTTGGGGGTTTTTTGGCCACAGCATGTGACTTATGGGATCTTAGTTCCCCGACCAGGGACTGAACCCAGGCCCTCAGCAGTGAAAGTGCAGAGTCCTAACCACTGGCCCACCAGGGAATTCCCCCTAAAAGTACCATTTTGAATGGGGAGCTCACCATAGTGCCAGGACAGCTATTAAGAGAAGTTTAAAAGGAAATGCACAGTCAGATGAATCAGATTTGGTGTGATTGTTGCTAGATACCCAGTTAGAGGAAGAGGGAATTTTTATATGTGTCACATCTAGGGCTTATTTCCTTCCCTTTGCGGCTTGAGTAGTTCTTTTTTTAAGGCCTAAAAGCCCATCTTTTGTCCAATTAGTTCCCCTAATTAAAAGCATCATGATGACAAATGCTTGCTCTCATATCCTGCATTTTTCCTAATCTAATTACACTGTTTCTAGATATTTCCTTCCAGTTCAAAGTTTTTACAACTTGTTTTAACACTTAAGAACAATGAGGAAAGGACCAGCTTTCCCCAATCATATATATAAGAATATATGTGTCTTAGGATTTTTATATTCTTTGGGGAAGGCCTTATAGATTTCAAGGGTCATAGAGGAAGCCCACAAGTCTAGAACCTAGAACTTTTCTAGCCAATTATTAGGATATTAATGGGAAAAAAATTCCAAAAACTCACAAGGACTCAGAAGAGAAGCATCAGAATCTCCCCATGATGACTCTCTTTATCATAGCCTGGTTGGGTGGTGTGTGGGGTTAACGGTGACAGAGTGGGTTAATTAGGAGAAGATACTACAATAAAGGAACATAGGCCTCATCTTAAAAAACTTCAGGAAAGTTTCACTACTTTATCTTGGCTTGACATGGTACAGAACCCACTTCCGTAATCTATTCATGGAACCAGTTATATCTGGTAGGTGCTAAGGATCTAATGATAAACAGGTAGAAACAATCCTGCCTTCAAGGTGGCCATGATGAGATCCATAATGTTTCCCAAGTTCATTTAGACCAAACTGACCGCTTCTTTTTTTGCAATATCTTGAAGATCTGAGAAAGCAATGACTCAGAGTCTCTGGCAGTCATAACAACAGTCATTATAAAAACAGAGGTTTGGTTTATAGTAATAATAGACTAGAAAACTCAGACACATACAAGAATATTTTTGGCAACATTATTGGTGATAGCCAAAAACAACCCCAATGTCCATCAACAGTGGAATGGATAAATAAATTGTGTGAGTGTAGATCAATATCCAGAGTTGCTACAATACATTATTTTTATTTATTTATTTATTTATTATTTTTAAAATTATTTATTTTGGCTGTGTTGGGTCTTCGTTGCTGCGTGCGGCCTTTCTCCAGCTGCGGCGATCAGGGGCTACTCTTTGTTGCGGTGCGAGGGCTTCTCACTGCCATGGCTTCTCTTGTTGCGGAGCACGAACTCTAGGCACACAGGCCTCAGTAGTTGTGGCATGCAGGCTCAGTTGTGGCTCATGGGCTCTAGAGCGCAGGTTCAGTAGTTGTGGCACATGGGCTTAGTTGCTCCGTGGCATGTGGGATCTTTCCAGACCAGGGATCGAACCCATGTCCCCTGCATTGGCAGGCAGATTCTCAACCACTGCACCACCAGGGAAGTCCCCAATAAATTATTTTTAAATGTCTAGTTTTCAACACAAAAATTATGAGACTTGCCAAAAACTGGGAAGGTGTGACCTATACACAAGAAAAAAAGTGGGCAACAGAAATTACCTTTGATAACCTTCTGATGTCAGACTTACCAGACAAATACTTCATAGCAGATATTATAAATGTGCTCAAAGAACTAAAAGAAAAGATGCTTAAAAAAATAAAGGAAGATATGATGACATTGTCTCATTAAATATAAAGTATCAATAATGAGACAGACTTTTTTGTTTTCTTTAAGTATAACTGACCTACAGCATTATGTTAAATTCCTGTTACACAACATAGTGATTTCATATTTCAATAAGTCTAGTTACAATATGTCACCATACATAGATATTACATAGTTATTGACCATATTCCCCACACTGTGCATGTCATACCCATAACTCATTTATTTTATAACTGGAAGTTTACACCTCTTAATCTCCCTCACCTATTTCTTTCCTCCTCCCTCTCCCCTTCTTCTCTGGTAACCATCTGTTTGTTCTCTGTACCTTTAACTCTGTTTCTGTTTTGTTATATTTGTTTATTTGTTTTGTTTTGTTAGATACCACATATAAGTGAAATAATACAGTATTTGTCATTCTCTGTCTGACTTATCTCACTTAGCATAATACTCTCTAGGTCCATCCATGTTGTCACAAATGGCAAGTTTCATTCCTTTTTATGGATGAGTAATATTTTTTTGTGTGTGTGTATATATATGTATACCACATCTTTATCAATTCGTCTACTTATGGGCACTTCAGTTGCTTCAATATTTTGGCTATTGTGAATAATGCTTCAATGAACATAGGGATGCATATATCTTTTCTAGTTAGTGTTTTTGTTTTCTTTGGATAAATACCCAAGAGTGGAATTGCTGGATCATAGATATTATTTTTTTTAAAAGGAAAAAATGGAAACTCCAGTGTTGAAAAATACAATAACAAAAAACAAAAAATTTACTAGGGTTCAGCAGTAGATTTGAGCTGAAGAAAGAATCAGTAAGTTTGAGAAGAGATCAATAGAGATCATGCAGTCTGAAAAACAGAATAAAAATGAATGAAGAAAAATGAACAGACCCTCAGAGGAATGTGGGATACCATTAAGTGTATCAGCATATAAGTAATGGAAATACCAAAGAGAGGAAAGAAAGGAGCAGAAAAAAAAATTTGAGGAAATAATAGCTGAAAACTTTGTAAATTTGATGAAAAACATCAATATACAAATATAAAAGCCCAACAAACTCCAATTATGATAAATACAAAAAGATCCACAGCCAAACAAATTATACTCAAAATGTTGAAAGACAAAACAAAGAGAAAATCTTGAAAGAACCAAGAGAAAATGATGCACCGTATATAATGGAACCACAATATGATTAAGTTCTGACTTCTCATCAAAAACAATGAGGCAAGAAGTCAATGGGATGACATATTCAAAGTACTGAATGAAAAAAATAACACTGTCAACCAAGAATTATATATCCAGCAAAACTATCCTTCAAAAATAAAATTGAAATAAAGACATCCTAAGATAATTAGAAACAGAATATTCATTGCTAGCAGACTAACCTTAAGATAAATGCTAAAAGAAGTTCAGACTGAAAGCAGTGACTCCAGACAGTAATTTAAATCCACTCAGAAGAACAAAGAGTGCTGGTAGAGGTAATTATGTAAGTAATTATTAAAGACAGCATAATTGAATATTTTTTCTCTGTTCTTCTCTTAACTGATTTAAAAAGCAATTATATAAAACAGTATGTACATAAATGTATTTCTGGTACTGTAACATATAAAACATAATATGTTTCACAATAACAGCACAAAGAAGTTTTGTGGGAACAAAACCACCTTGGAATAAGGAAATAACACCAGATGGTAACTCCAGCCCAAAGGAACATATGAAGAGAACCAGAGATGGTAAATAAGAAACTGAATGTAACGAATCCTCTAAATATATACTGTTTTCCTTTCTTCTCTCAGCTTTTTAAAAAGGCATAAAATTATTTAAAGTAATAATTATAACAATGTATTGTTGGGTTTGTAACATATGTAGACATAAGCACAGTAAGAAGAATAGCACAAAAAAGGGGAGTGTAGAGTAGAGGTATATAGAACTCGCATTTCTAAACACACTGGAGTTTAGTTAGAATGAATCTGATGTAGATTCTGTTAAGTTAAAATACACATTGTAAGCCTTGGGCAAACACTAAGAAAATAACTAGAAATATACATATTTAAAGGAACTAAAATGTTACACTGGAAAATATTTGTGTAATACAAAACAATAAAACAGACACTTTAGATTCAAAGGTCCAAAAGGTATTTTTAAATAAACCTGAAAAATACATCTTGCAAATAACAACCCATGAAAGCACTGCACAAAGGAGTTTGTTGGGAACAAAAGTGTATTGGAATAAGGGAACACTGCTGATGGTAACTCTACTCCTAAAGAACAAAGGAAGAGAACCTGAATTAGTATTAGTATAGCCTGTGTAGCTCTATTAGTAATCAGGCAATATAGACTTAAAAATATGTTACTAGTGATAAAGAGGGGTATTTTATGATAAAAGAATCAAGCCTGAAAAAACGTGAGTATTGAAATAATAGAAAATATGTTCTCCAACCACAGTGCAGTGAAATTGGAAAGTCAATACCAGAAAGAAATTTGGGAAATTCATGAATATGTGTAAACTGAACAAAATACTCCTAAATAACAAATGGTTCAAAGAAAAAATTACAAGGGAAATTAGAAAACACTTTGAGATAAGTGAAAATGAAATCACAACATACCAAAACTTATGGGATAAAACTGTAGTAGTACTTAGAGGGAATTCATACATGTAAATGCTGATATTTTTAAAAACGAAAGATCTCAAACTGATAATCTAAACCTCTACCTTAAGATTTCAGAAAAAGAAGAAAAAGTAAACCTAAAGTTAGCAAAAAGAAGGGAATAATAACTATTATAGCAGAAATAAATAAAATAGAGGATAGGAAAAATAAAGAAAAACAATGAAACCAAAAATTCAATTAAAAATAGGCAAAGGATTTGAATAGATATTACACCAAAGAAAACATACAAATGTCCAGTAAGCACAAGAGAAGATGTCATTAGTCACCACAGAAGTGCAAATCAGAACCACAGTGAGATATCACGTCACACCCACCAAGGTGGCTATAACCAAAAAGATAATAACAAGTGTTGTTGAAAATGTGGAGAAATTGAAACACTCATACATTTTTGGTGGGAATGTAAAATGGTACAGTCACTATGGAAAACATTTTGGCGACTCCTCAAAATGTTATACAGGGAGTTGCCGTGTGACCCAGCAATTCCACCCACAGGTATATACCGAAGAAAAGTGAAAACATATATCCACCCAGAACATGTACACAAACATTCATAGCAGCATCATTTGTAACCAAAGCATAGATGTTATGACTTTGTTAAATTAGCATGTGTTAAGTGGAGCACAGAGCGCTAGACGGTGAGCTGCCGTTCAAATAGACCACAAAAGAAAGGGAAACAGAGAAGATTATCACTCACCAGTCCTAGAGGAAGCACATGCCATGCCCCAAGGGTCCACGTGGGGAGGTAAGGTCAGGGTACAGACAGAGAGAGAGACAAGACCAAGGGCACATGCCTCTCTTAGGGTCTGAGGGTAGAGTGCTTTGGGGTTCCCAGGCTAAGGTTAAAAACCACTTGGATGTCCAGCATAAGGTATGTGGGAGGGTGGGGAACGAAGGGGACCAGGGCAGAAAGAATGGTTCAGTCTCCACCTGGAGGGAAAGCGTGACGGAGAAGGTAGTGTTTGGATTTATGGGAAATGAGCCGTCTCCTGCAGGGCTTTGCGCACCGGTGAGGCCTTTCTGTCAGTTTCCTTATTTAAATAATGGGGATAATGATATCTATGTCATTAAGTGACATGTGATATTAAGCGCCCAGCAGGGCCTGGACTCTACTGAGTGTTCCTTTCCTCCACATGTGCACAAGGCATCCCTCCCTGCCCCCCACCTAGGGCCTGGAATGTGCCTTTAGGCAGACCCCGTGCCAGCACAGGCCAGCAGACCAGCAGGCAGAGCGTGTTCAGTAAGTCCCTGCCTCTCCTGCGGAGGCCAAGTCAGGGACTGGGCCAGTCATATGACTGTCCAGGCTCCAAGGTAAAAACCAGCGCAGCGGACGCTGTGGCTGCAGCAGAAAACCCTAGGGCTGCCTTTTGTATATTGTATTTCTGGCCCAGCAAAGAGGCATTGTACAAATTCAACACAGAAACAGCAGTTTTGGCCTTAAGCTCAAAAGCCTTTTGGCATTCTTCTGTTTCTCCTCCTAGCCGGCGCCTCCCCGGTGGCTGGGGCAAGAAGCCAAGAGAATTCTTTGATTCCCCTGTCTCTCCCTCAGCCCGGCACCCACCCCAGCAAGTTCTGCCACGTCCGTTTTCTAAACCAGGCTCCGGTGAGCACCCTCCTTCCCGCGGCCCCGACCCCAGGCTCTCTCTGCGGAATAACCCAGCAGCCCCCTCAGAGCTCCCTACAATGTCCCCCCGGGCCCAACCTGTCCCCATTGCTGCTCTGGGGGGTCTTTACACACCGTGGAGTGGATCCCACTGCCTTCTCCCCACCCCTGCTGAGGACCACCCCCTTCCCTTCCCTTCATGGCTGAGGCTCACGTGCTCTTAGGCTGCCTGCCTCTAACCCTCCCCTGAACCTCCCTCCCGCCCTGTCCCCTGCTGGGTGCTCCCATCACACTGGCTCTTCCTGCTTCTGACAGCTTGGTGAAGCTTTCTCCTTGCCAGGAGCCCCTGCCCCATGGCTGTCCTCTCCTCCAACAGCCCTCCCCGCTCACCCACTGGAGGCTCAAGGCCCCTTACTTCCTCCATAGCAGTTGTTTACTCATCTGTCTTTCTTGCCCTTTGGTCTGTCCCCCCACAGATGCAAGGGGCAGGCACGCAGCCTTGGTTACTTGTGTGCCGTCCCAGCCCAGTGCTGGGCACAGAAGAGGTGTTCAGGTAACGCTTGTTGGACAGCTGAGGGACTGAATGTGTGGAAGAAGGAAGAAATTGATAAATGAATGACAGCGGACAGCCAAGCACCTTTGTCTGACCCTCCAAGATGCAGTGCCATGGCGGGGTGGGGAGAGGTCCCAGGCAGACACCCACACATCTGACCTCAGGCTGGCTTGGAGCCCCAGGACTTCCCATGGGAACTTTGAGCGCTGAGCCTTGAAGAGAACTCAACATCTGGTGTGCCAGCACCCCAGCTCCGGCTGTCGGCGTGTCCTCTGTCCTTGTCCCCTCGTCAGCAAAGGCTCGTTGAACTCCTATTATGCGCCAGGCATTGTTCAAGGCACCGAGGGAAGCAGACAGCCCCTGCTGTCATGGAGCTTGCATTCAAGAGCGGGGAGGGAGACCCCCAAAGAGCGAGCAACTGAGAGAGAAGCGAATGTAGAGTGGGACGGCAGGGAGCAGGGCACTGGGATGGAGAGGGACACCCGTGGATGGCGGCTGGGGAGGGGGAAGGTCAGGCAAGTTCCTGACCTTCTCTGCTTCAGTCTCTTCATCCGTGAAATGGGCTCACAACAGTCCCTCCTCATAGGGCACTGTGAGCCCGTAAATCAAGTCCCCCCCTAGCCTGTTCAAAGCCAGCAGTAGTGCCTCCTGACACTAAGAGCCCTGCAGGATGTCCCCACCACTAGCTCCACGGCCCCCAGCCTTCACCTCCCTGAACTCATCCCCTCCTACTGCACCCCCAATTCCCTCTGAGCACCCTGTTCCTCCTCAGTCAGGCCAGGCAGCACATGGAACAAACTCCACTCCCTTCCAGACCATACATAGGGCAGCCCCAAGACCAGACACCTGAACTGAAGCCCAGGGTCTCACCATCCCCACCATTCACACTCCATACACTCAGGGTGAGGGGCAGCCAAGGGCAGCAGCAGGTTCGTTTTGAGTAACTTTTCTAGCGCTGTCAGCAACTACACAGGGAGACCTTCATGATAGCCTACTTCCTTATTCCCGAGCCAGGTTATCCAATGGAGGTGTCCATGGAACCCATGCATTCTCCACGGATTTTTGTTTTGTGTTTTACGTTGGCCATAAAACAATAAACAGGGACCAATTTTTGCCCCAGATACACCACCAAGCTTCCTATAGAAATTTGTTCTGTTTCTGTCCCTTCCTTTCCCCGCCACAACCACTCATCCAGCACCTACTATATGCAAACACAAGGCTGGACGCAGTAGCGGGGGGATCACATGTGTTAACAACTCATTCTAGCAGCAACTCATTCTAACAACTCAGATAGTAGAATAAAATGGGGCTAAGGCTCACTGCTGTGTCCAGAAGAACCGATTCTTTCCAGCCGCAGAGCTCAGGGAAGGCTGCATGGAGGAGAAGCCCTTGAGCTGAGCCTTGAGAGAGAAGCAGAACTCCCAGTGCAGGGCTGGGAGGTGGCTGACAGAAGGGGGCAAAGGCCAGGGGTGGCCTCTCCTGGCCAATCCTGGCAGCCCTCCCCACGGGGAACCTTGGTCTGGAAGGAGAGCCGGGCAGAGGGTGTGGTGGAGCTGGGGGAAACAGCCGTGGTGCCAGGAAAACAACTTGGATACCTCTCGTTGGCAGGGGACCAAGACTGCTGGGGAAGTGATTCCTATTGTTTCTGTTTCCTCCGTGGGGGGCTGCTTGAGAGGACGCAGCAGGTCTCTGATTGTCAGTGGCCTTCAGAGCTTCTCAAGAGGAAGGCAGAATAGGAAGAGCCCCCTTGAAGAAATAAAAGCTAAGCGAGGATCAAACGACAGCACCCGTGATCTTGTAAGAAGCAGGCTACGAGAAAATTACTCAGATTCAAAATGCCGGAGCAAAGAGGCACTCGGGCACCATCCACTCCAGCCTCATTATTTTACAGAAGAGGATGTCCAGATCCAAGGAGGTGAAGTGACTGGTACAAGGCCACACAGCCGATTGCTTTCCTGACTCTGATTACTTCCTGGGGCCGAGAGCAGGTGGAAGGAAAGACAGAGGTCCCTTCTCCCTCCCTCCTGTGTTAGGAGAGGATGGTCCCCAATTCCCAGCCACGCAGGCCAACGCCTCCCCAAGTGCCCACGAAGACCTCGTGTCGCAGGGAGAGCCTCACACGGGTCCCGCGTGGCCCACCCCCTCCCTGCCCACCAGCCTCCTTGTCTCTGAGGCCCGGGAGGTCTGCCAGCTCTGGCTCCAGTCCTACCAATCAGGAGAGCAAAGCAGGACGGGCCGCGCTCACAGCAGAAGGAGGTCCTCAGCAGAGGGCTTTGTTTGCCAAGGTCAAGGTCGGTGACTCAGGCTGGGGCCGCTGCACTTTACCCACCCTCCCCCCGTCCCACTCCAGCCACCCCTGCCCTTTGGGAAGTCTTCCCAAGACGGGGTGAGGGGCCCCTCCTATGGGCCCCTGGGTCCCCCGATGCACACACTCATCACACGGGGTTGTCTGAAGCCATACGATCGACTACAAGTTCCCCCAGGGCCAAACCCTACTTCGTTTATTCTAGAAATAACAACACCACAATGACACATTTTGAACTCTTTCTATGGGTTTCACTGTGGTGAGAATTAACTCACTCTCTCCTCCTGATAACTCTACAAAATGGGTAGAGTTATTACCCTCATTTGTCAGGTGGGCAAACTGTGATCCAGAGGCTGAGCCTCTTGCCCAAGGTCACAGAGGCAGTGAGTCGTGGAGTCAGATTTCAGAGCCAGCGTGGTGGACACAGCAATGTGCCACCCACATTTGTCTGCTGGGATCCTTGTGTGCAGAGAGCTTTCCAGGCTCTTGAAGAGTCCTTGCAAGACTGCCTCAGTCCCTGAGAGCAGCCTCAACTAAAGTCACGCACCTTCCCAGGGCAGCCCACGTCCATGGACTGATCAATGTGGGGTATTAGGCCTGGCCTTTCCCAGACAAGCCAGGTCAACCCTGAAGGGCCGTTCTAGCATCAGAGCTCCAGTGAGTGGGAGAGGGCTTTACTGGGCCTGCACTACAACTCAGCTTCTCCCTCTGCTGAGTCCTGCCCCCTTCTCCTTGGGGGTTGATCCCAAGGCAACCCTATAATCACCCTGCACATGTATCTCCAACCTGAAATGGTCTGTTTGACACCATGATACAGAGCGGTAACCGTCCATCCAGTCGCCCTCCAGGGAAGCAGCTCCACTACCCAGCGTGGTGCCGGCTGCCAACTAGAAACTGACACTTGCCATCTACCTCTACCAGGATGAAATCACCAGCCACTGCAGTCACTGACCTTCAGCACCCCCTGAAAGGAGTCCAGGGTGGAGATCAGGAATGAGTTTTTCCCTGTGCTCTGGGAAAAGCTGGCAGAACAGGTCTTCAGACAGTTAGATATTTTCAGGAGAAGATTTCAGGAGCCCAAATTCTTGCATCTTCTCATATCTAGAAAAGCACTAAAGTCATTAGTGCTTTAGGAGACATCTGTTCCTTGTGACTAGCGGTAAACTGCAGGAGAGTAGCAGCCAGCCTCTGCCAAAATGTGTGCTTGACTACACGCATCTTCCTTCCCCCAGATCACATATACGCTGACGCCCCACCCCAACCCTTCAGAGTAGTTCCTCAGAGCTATCTAAGAGGCTGCCTCCCAGGCCATATTTCTCATTTTGCCCCAAATAAAGCTTAACTCACAACTCTCATGTTGTGCAGTTTTCTTTTCAGTTGACACGGAACACAGCAAAAGTGCTCGAAATGTATCTGTAATAAAGAAGACGTGGTATACGCATACAATGGAATATTATTCAGCCCTGAGAAAGGAGGAAATCCTGCCGTTTGTGACAACATGGATGGACCTGGAGGACGTTATGCTGAGTGAAATAAGTCAGAAAGAGAAAGACAGATACTGTATGACCTCACTTATATGTGGAATCTGAAAAAAGCCAACCTTGTAAAAACAGAGAGCAAAATGGTGGTTTCCAGGGCCTGGTGGGCAAGAGGATGGGAGAGATGTTTAAGGGCACAGACTTGCAACTAGTAGATAAATAAGTCCTGGAGCTCTAACGCACAGTCTAGTGAATATAGACAACAATATTGTACCGTAGTCATCAAACTTGCTAAAAGACTAGACCTTAAGTACTCCCACCACATGCGTGCACACACACACACACACACACACACACACACACAGATAATTACGTGACATGATAGAGATGCTAACCATGGCTACAATGGCAATCATATTCCAATATATAAATGTAACACATCAACATGTACACCATAAATTTACACAGTGTTATATATCAAATATATTTCAATTAAAAAATATTTTTTGAATAAATAAATGAACATAAATGAAGAGACTCCTTGGATGATTTAACAAAAGTGCGTATTTCCCTTCCCGGTCTTCACTGTTTATAACACCTAGCCAGCAGGCCCCCTGCATGTTTACGATGAGGGGGGCGGAGACCCCTGCCCGCCACCCGTCCTGAGCATTCGCGTGCTTTCCCACTGACGCTCAGCCTGCCTGTTTGTCCTCTGAACACTCTGTGCCCCGGGGACTGAAAGGACTTCTGCATCTCCATGTTACAGATGAGGCCAGTCTGGGTATCCGGAAACAAGGCCACTGGCAAACCAGACCAAGTTCAGGGTGAAAGTTCAGAGTCCTTCCAGTGGCTGGAAGAGACTAGAAGCTATAAACAAACCCTTTCCTGCTCTTGTCTGTCCTCTGCGGCCCTCTATCCTGTCCCTACTGCTGTTCTTGCACACCACCCAACTCCAGCCCAGCTCCCCTGCAGCACCAACTGGGTTTGTTTTCCAGCAAAGGGAAAGGTGGGGCTCTTAGGTGATCAGGAGGACCCTGGAAGCCACTCACAGCAGATAAAGGATATGTTTAGGGGCAAGAGAGAAAAACACTAAGAGTGGATGGGGAAGCAGGCTGCCTCCCTGCCCCCAACCTCAGTTCTGCCGGGTTCCCTCCCTCGCACCCTACCCCCATCTCCCAGGCCTTCTTTTCCTTCCCTCCCACAGGTCAGGGCTCATGCAGAGCTGAGCTGGGGCCACTGCAGAAGGCAAACCTTTAATGTCCTGCACGCTCGGTTCTGAATACACCCCATACTTCATCTTCCAAAGGAGCCTCTGAAGTAGATACTACTTACTGTACTTTTCAAAGGAAACTAAACCAAATCCTGAAACTCAAAGGAGTTGGGGACCTCGCCCGGGGTCACAGGGCTGGAGGATTTGAAGCCAGGTTGGGGATGACAGTGTTGTTCCTATCCTGCAGGGTGGCTTCCTGCTGGCCTTGGTGCTTTGGCACGTGGGCCCGGACCCCAGGATGAACAAGAGAGTGCTGGCTGCATGGAAACACAGTTACCAGTCAATGGGAATAGTAGCTGAGGCTGCAGGAATCGTGCTAAGCAAGTTTGGCAAAATAAAGTAAATTCAACCAGACTGACTTGGGGTCACAGATCCCTTCCCCAGCCCAGCCCCACGTCCCCTTGCTCTGCGCCTTGACCATGGCAAAGCGGCAGCTAAGCAATCTCAGCGTGTCCAAAATCCAGGGTATGATGGGCAGGCAAGCACCTCGCGTCTTTTTTTGGAGGGTTTCTAACTACTTGGATGATAATATGGGAACCAGGAATGCTCACTGGATGTAATTCCATTTAAAGCATTGCTCTTCCTCTTGGTCGCTGGTGGTAACAGGAGCCTGAGAGGAAAGCGAATGAGAGCTGAAACGGGCAGAAAAAGGGAAGCTGTGGGCCCTGGTTTCAGGCCTCCTGGCCATCGCATCGGAGCGGAATTCCCTACCTTCCCTCAGCTTCCGTTTCCTCATCTATAAAACCCAGATAATAATATCTATCTTGTTGACTTTGTTAATGAGAAGTAGATGAAATTGAGAATTAAATTGATGTCATCAAGCCACCCAGCACAATGCCTACAAAACGCAAAAGTTGTGAGTCATGATTTATTCGGGGATCTTACTGAGGACTATAGCCTGGGAAACAGCCTCTCAGCTAGCTCTGAGGAACTGCTCTGAAGAGGTGTACAGTCAGGCCACCCAAGATGGCTGTTCTCTTGCTCTCTGTACATCCCCCCAACCTCCCGCTGGACCAGTGCCTTCTTCACCTACAGCCTACTCACAGGACTGACCTTCCTACATACTTGCCCCAGGTCCCAGCTGATGACTGTTCCTAACAGCTTATCAAAGGGGAAGTAAAGGGCAAGCGGCTCTGCTGGTTTCCCTGGTAACCACGGGGGCCAATTCCCCGGGGAATAATTCCGCCTATAACTGGTAAACTCCCCCTGCCCCTGGGAGTGAAGGCTGCCGCCTTGTCCTGCCCACTCTCTGTTGCACACAGTGGGGTGTCACCCCAGGACGTTGCTTCAGACGTTCCCCCAGCCATTAAACCCTTGATGTCTCTGTCACTGACTTGAGGCTCTGTCTTCGGTCTCAAGGCTCGGCAAGTACAAGGCTCATCGGCCTGCAGCCGAACAAGAGGTAAGATAGGAGCCAGAGAGAACTATGCGAGGCCTCTGTTCTCGTGAGTGACGCTAGAAGTATCACTACTCCAAGTGGACCCATCTGAAATCCTTTCATCTAGAGATACCGAATAAGCCTCTAAAACGCCTCATTCACATGTTGCTATTTATGTACATAATTAAAATTCCAAGTTAAAGAGCAAACAAAAAATACGTGCACTTCTTTTCTGGCTGGGGAAAACATGTAGTCAAGCATAAAAGGATGACTGCTAATCACAAAGAACAGACATCTCAAGTTAATGATTTTAGTGTTTTCCTATCCCTGAGAAGATGCAAGAATCTTGGGTCACTGAAATTTTTCCTTAGGTATGCGTCTGAACTAGTCGAGGACCAGTATATCCAAAGCGCAGAATGCTTCTTGTCTCTCTGCATCCTGAATTCCCCTCAGGGGCACTGTGGTTGGGTGACTGTAGGGGCTGATGGCTTGATCCTTGTAGAACTGGAACGACAGGCAACATTTTTTTCTTGACAGCCTTGAATCTAGTAGATGTTTGCTGCGTCTTGGCTTCCCTCTGATCCTACGTGCAGCAGAGCCATGACCAGGGGGAGCAGGTAGAATGGGGGCCGATCACAGGAATGGCTCACTGATTTATTGAAGTGAAAACATTGAAAGACAAATTCAAGTCTGATTTTGTACGGAAAAATGAGGTGATGAAGAAAAGTGCATAAATCACTTAGATGCCATTTTCTCCGCAACTCCAAAGATCTCCAGATACACAAATCATCGTCTACGACATAAAGTGTCTCTGCTTCCTAGCTCCGTGCCTGCAGGCATTATAATACCTAACTCAGGATTCTTTCAATGATTAAAGAAGATAAACAAGGGTTTTTCCAGTAGGTAAGTCCCCCCCCCCCCGCAAAAAAAAAAAAAAAAGGAAAAGAAAGGTTATATCACCACTTTCTACTTCTGCAGCAGTTATAAACATCTTCCATAGGAAGCAAAACAAAAACAAGTAATCTCCCTTCATTTTCAATGAAGAAAGCTAGTCTGTGTGGAAGCGGTTTACTCTGGAATTACAGGGCAAGCAAGGGGAAGTGTGACCTCTCAGCTCTGTGTCTGTCATTACTTTTGCTCTGATTCTTTTGTCTGCTTTGAACCAGATACATTTGTTTAAAGCCTTGTCAACAGATTGTGCAAGAGGAATCACCTGAGAAACACCTTCAAAAAAAGCAAAGCCGTGCTTGAAGGTGCTGAGTTCTGATCCTAATTTCTGTCTCTAGATGGAGCTGCAGGGTGCAAGGCACCAGGTACCCCTGGGGCGTCAGGCAAGCAAGCCTGTTTTTTTCCTCTGTTCCTCTCTCTTCTCTGCCTCCGCTCCTGTGTGGTTTGTGTACCCACCGGGATCTGGCAGTGAGCCCTCTAAAAAATCTGAAGAGACCTTCTTTCCCTTTGGCTACGATAGAGTGGTTTGGCTCAAAAACAACTTTGCCTCTAAAATAACCAAGATCCCATGTTATATTAACTTTTCCCCATTTCTCCATGAATGGTCAAGGGAATTTGAGATTATTTTTACTCAGGAACCAGCTGGGAATTTGGCAAAATCACAGAACTTCTCAAATGCAGCCTGTACAAGGATGCTGAGGGCATTCGCTTTTTTTGTTTTGTTTTTCTTTAACTTTGAGTATAGTTTGTATTATAAAGTAAGTGTACAGGAAAAGCTATAAAGTTTTCACAACATTTTGGGGATGATGGCATCACAAAGTTAAATTCAGTTCGTCTCTGCTCCTGCAGAGGGACGGGGGTACATCACAGGTGCAAAACCTGTCACAGCAGCCGTCTGAATCTAAAATTGCATTGATGTCTTCTCAGCCCCACAAGCACTTTCTGCTGAGGGCACTGCCATGCTCAGGAGGACTATTGGTGGATGCGAGGGGGAGGTCTGAGTTCAAGTCCTGCTTCGGGGTACTTCTCGGTGACAGACAGCGGTTGGAGCTTTTCTGACAAAGCACAGGTGCTGAGCAGGGGGACAGTAGGGGTGATTCCAGGGGAGCTGAAGACATCAGGGACATAGCTTCTGCTTTGTCCTAAGCCTAAAGGTTGGTTGACACACGTGGCCCCAACCCTGCCTGGGTGGATAATCTGACAGCAATTCCAGAAGCTTCTGTAAGGCTCAGTGAGTGGGCATCCTGTGCGTGCCCGGCTGGGGCTGGCACCTGGCTGACCTGAGGTCCCACCTTGGAGTCCACTGGCCAATGCAACCTGCAGCAGCCCCTGGGTCCAGCATTTCCCAGCTCAGGCAGAGCAACAGCTGCTTCAGAATCTGCTAGGCTGCTTGTGGAAAATGCAGCTTCCTGGCCACACACTAGACTCTCTAGATCCAAATCAGAGGTTCTGGAAATCTTCGTTATTAACAAATGCATGAACTGAGGCTCCTGCACACTGACACCCGTTCTCTGGAGAACAGTCCCCCTTTGACACCCAAGCAGAGTCCCCAGTGAGTCAGGGCCCCTGTCACTCCCCTTGGTCTTGGGGAGCAGCACTGGGCTCGTGCTGCGGGCCCCAGGGAGGTGTCCCCCACTGCATGAAGGGGTGAAAAAGTCTTCACGCACAGAAACATTAGATAAATTGGGGCTTTTATTCACAGAATATGGAAGAAAAGCATACAAAAGAAGCCTCTTGGTCAATCGTGTAAAGGGAAGGTTCTAATACTCAATTTTTAGTAGGGTGTGGATGCTGATATATTTTTTAAAAAACTAAAGAGAAAGAAAAGGCGAAAAGGTAATCTGCAGCATGGGCGCCTTGTCTTGGGGGAAATGACAACTCAGCTGAGTGACAGTTTACAGCAGTTCATCTTCTGTGCACACGAATCTGGCTCCCAGGACCATCCCTGCAAGGTTTTGACTTTTGAAATTTCTGGATTAATTCTTAACCAGAATTCTAAAACATTGAGGGCCAAATGTGCTTGGCCTTATAATGTCTCTAATTTGGGGGTAAGCGGGGGCGATTCTCCCTTGGACAGGCTTCAGCCGCTCTCGTCCCTCCCAGGTCACACTTCTACATCCCCTGGGAGACTCAACGGGCTTCTCTGGGGGCAGGCCAGCAGCACTGGGCCACCGGGCAGGCGTCCTCAAACCCACACAGGCTCCTTCTTCCCCTCTGCCTTTCCTGTGAGCAGCAGGTCGCGCAGGCCTGACTCTCTTTCCCCCCAGACGATGCTTTGCTTTTTCTTCCACTGATGTCGCCTCTCTTCCCTGACTCCCAGTGTGGCCAGGCACGCTCTAATTATCGTACATGTGTGAAAATGTGCCACCATCAACTCTCATCATTTGAGCTAAAACAAGACCATTTGTTTTCTCTTTTCCTCACCGATATTAATGGTGCAGGAATTGGGTCCAAGTTCATCTTCAACACAAGCCTCCAGAACGTGAAGCACAATCTAGCTTCCCGGCTACAACGCTCTCCTCCACTCGTTCCTCTTTCTGTCCATCTGTCTGTCTTCCAACCTTCTCCACTTCCTGGTGCCACCTGGCTGGGTTTGACGGGTGAAGCACGAGCACTGAGCCCTCATTTCCCTGCCCCGGGAAACTTCACAGGGCAACAAGCAGGTGTTGCCACCAATCCTGCAGACTGGTCTGTAATAACTATTTTGGACTTCGGGACATTCTGGAAACCAGGTCAGAACAGGGGCCTATCGTGGAGGTTGGCAGCGGGCACCCCCCTGTGCGATGGTCCAGTGGCAGTCCACAGGTCACCCTCCAGGCCCGGGACCCTCACCCCCCCTAACTTTGAATCCAGCTGAGATGACGTCAAACTGGGCAGCACGGAAGAGGAAAGGCTGCTCCAAAGGCAGCCAATGTGAGCTCACAGGCCTCAGAGGGTCTGGAAGCACCAGCACGGCGTCTCTGGTCACCCAACCTCCCCCGGACCCCGCCCAGAGCTTAAGATTTTCCAGCGCTGATAACGCAGACCTGGCACCTGTGCTTCCGCTTCTCTCGTCCAGCATCCTTCTTCTGCTTCCTTCGTACCTGTCTCCTACCTTCTGGTTCCTTCTTTAAATAATACACTTTCATTTCCAGGTATAGCACCTCCCTCTCTCCCCAGAGAGAGCACCCTTCGTTGGCTTGATGTCGAGGACGAGGGGGCTGATGGTACCCCAGGCAGCTGAGTCAGGAGGCCAGCCATCTGCCTGCCAGAGAGTCTGGCCAGCTCCATGTGGCTGGGCTGGACTGGGCTGGACTGGGCTGGACTGGGCCCGGCAGCCCTCAGGAGTGCTCTCTCCCTCAAACAACCTGTACCTGAACTTGCAGATCCTAACACCCTCATCACCACCTCCACATTCATGTCAGAGAAGGTGAAAGTGACAAGTCTTCATCTACTTGAAACAGTCATGACACATCGTCAACACAGTTTTCAAAGCATCGTAGCCTTCAAAGAGGTTTTTCTTCCTTCCTTCTTCTCAAGCCTGTAATTAAAACTCCTTGTGGCAAAGGGGTACAGGAAGGAGATGGGGTGATGACTTCAGGAACAAACAGTTCCTTGGGTGTCCTCAGAACCGAAGCAGCTAAGGGCTGGGAGTCCTGTCAGCCTGTGCGCTTTCTAGAATTGAGCAAATCAGCTCACTCCAGATGCAAATCCCCCATCCGTGTCCCTAATCACCACTCTGCTACCCACCCAGAGCGTGGACTTCTGCCAAGTGTCTGTCTCCACACCAGCCCCTGCCCCCTTCACGAGCAGCTCCGGTTTTAGCGAACTGACCCTAATCCCAAGCCTGACCTCAGCCTAATTCTCTGCGGGATTGTCCACCAGGGCCACCCGTGTCCCAGACATGTGGAGAGCTGAGCAGTTGGAGGGGGATGACTCATCGGAAACACTCATCCAATTCAACCAAGACGTTTTCTTTCTTCCGAGTATTTTGTGAGTTCAAGTCTGAGATGCTCCCAGATTCGCACTATTCCCGGAACAGAGGCTTCCAGTCTGCCCAGGCAGCTCCCACTAGCGGACAAACGACACCACACTGGTGGCCACTCCGAACGGGGCGGAGTAGGCAGCAGCGAATCCCTGCAGGCCGACCACGATGTAGCGGCATCCTTTGGTGATAACCTTCCCAACGTTCTGTTTTTAGGAACAGAAGAGAAAAGCAAAGGGTTAGGCGAGGCAACTTTGTAATCTTCCATGCACAATGGTGCCATACATAAAGAATCATTTCGCCTCATTTTCCCAGGGCAAATGAGCCAGCTAGCATTTCTCAGCTCTCTGGTGTCCCACACCCAACCCCATCATACGAACACTCGGGGACTCAGCACAGACATCGGCACCTTGAAAAGGGCTTTCCAGCCCCGCATGTTTCCAGATCATTCAGAGATCTTCTTGGAAACAGCAGTGAAGCTGCTACTTTTTTTTTTTTTTTTTTTTGCCGTACGCGGGCCTCTCACTGTTGTGGCCTCTCCCGTTGCAGAGCACAGGCTACAGACGCGCAGGCTCAGCGGCCATGGCTTACGGGCACAGCCGCTCCGCGGCATGTGGGATCTTCCCGGACCGGGGCACGAACACACGTCCCCTGCATCGGCAGGCGGACTCTCAACCACTGCGCCACCAGGGAAGTCCGAAGCTGCTACTTCTAAAACCAAACCAGTTTTGTTGTATTTTTTTAAACCAAAGCCCATTCTCTTCTGTTCCAGCTAAGTTACTGGCTCTGCTGAAGGCTGGGTCGAGAGTTTTCCGTCATTCACCTGATCTGAAAGCCCACCCAGTCCTCCCTCTGCCTCCAGGGCACACCCCTTTCTGACCCACATTTGTGTCTTTAAAATCTCCTACTGTTCTGTCATTGCTGCATCCACGGAAGTCTTGGTTCCCAATACAATTCTACACTCCTTGAGGGTAACGACTGGGCCTTTCTTTCTTGGTAGCCACTCTCCCTCCTCCTTCTCTTCAAGGCCTGGTGCTAGACTGAGGGCATCCAAGGGATTCAGGTGGAATCGCAACAGAAAAATGAAGACCACCACCACCGACTAACACTGACTGTGCTGCTGCCCCTCCCCCTTTCTCTCTCCACCCCCAACTTCCGTCATTCTTCTCCATGACGACAACATCCATGTACGTGACCTGGACATCATCACACATCTTGTCTCTACACCCTCGATTTTTCCAACTCCAATCACCACTTAAAATTCCTGATCACGGGGCTTCCCTGGTGGCGCAGTGGTTGGGAGTCCGCCTGCCGATGCAGGGGACACGGGTTTGTGCCCCAGTCCGGGAAGATCCCACATGCCGCGGAGCGGCTGGGCCCGTGAGCCATGGCCGCTGGGCCTGCGCATCCGGAGCCTGTGCTCCGCAACGGGAGAGGCCACAACAGTGAGAGGCCTGCTCCCTAATCACAATCACAAACCTGCCTTTGACTTCCAACACTGCATGGCCAGCCTAGTCTGTCAGTCCAGTAGGCTGACTGTCCCTCTCTCCCAGATATTATTTCTTACCTTTTCCTTTCTCCACAAGCCTCTCTGCCCCCAATGCACACAGAGAAACACACACAGTGTCCATACCCTCATTAGATGATCCCACTTCATCTCCCACTGACTCAGAAGTCATTAGGGAACCCGTTCATCCTTTACCACTGTCTACACCTGCCCCAGCTTCTCCTCCCACCTTGCCGGTGTCCCAGTAGAGAAAATGGCCCTCTTCCCCCAAGGCACTCCCTTGACACTTGCTGTTGGTACCCTTTCTCACCTTGCCCCCAGCTTTCCCTTCTCCAATATCACCATCCTCTTCCTCCCCATTGCATCATTCCTATCAGCTTACAGATATGCTCCGCTGTCCCCCTGACTCCATACCCTTCTCTAGGTCCTGCCTGGGTCTCTGCTCTCCTTCTCGGCAAACCAGTGGAAAGCGCCATCTACACACACAGCTTCCACTTCCTCCCTTCTTATTCCCTCTTCCTCAACCCTGACCATCCAGGACTGCTTGGTCATGGCCGTCTGCCACCGCCATGCTGCCTGAGCCAATGAGCATTTTTCTGTCTTCCCCCGACTCTCAACAGCTTTGGACAAAATTCATGAAACACTCATTTGGCCTCTTTGACTCCATATTCTCTTGGTTTTCCCTTATCTCACATAAAGCCCCTCCTCAGCTTTCATTTTTTAAAATAATTTTTAATTGAAATATAGTTGATTTACAATGGTTCAGGTGTACAGTAAAATGATTCAGTTATTTATATATATATACATACATGTATATATTCTTTTTCAGATTCTTTTCCATTATAGGTTATTACAAGATATTGAATATAGTTCCCTGTGCTATACGGTAGGTCCTTGTTGTTTATTTATTTATTTATTTTTTTTTTTTTTTAAAGAAGATGTGGGGGGTAGGAGTTTATTAATTAATTAATTTATTTATTTTTGCTGTGTTGGGTCTTCGTTTCTGTGTGAGGGCTTTCTCTAGTTGTGGCGAGCGGGGGCCACTCTTCATCACGGTACGTGGGCGTCTCACTGTTGCGGCCTCTCTTGTTGCGGAGCACAGGCTCCAGACGCGCAGGCTCTCGGGCCTAGTTGCTCCGCGGCATGTGGGATCTTCCCAGACCAGGGCTCGAACCTCTGTCCCCTGCACTAGCAGGCAGATTCTCAACCACTGCGCCACCAGGGAAGCCCCTTGGTGCTTATTTTATAAACAGTGGTGTATATCTGTTAATCTCAAATTCCTAATTTATCCCTCCCCCCTCCCTTTCCCCTTTGGTAAGTTTGTTTTCTATGCCTGTGAGTTTATTTCTGTTTTGTAATTAAGTTCATTTGCATCTGTTTTTAGATTCCACATTTAAGTGGCATTATGTGATATTTGTCTTTGTCTGACTTACTTCACTTAGTATGATAATCTCTAGGTCCATTCATGTTGCTGCAAATGGCATTATTTCACTCTTTTTTATGCCCCTCCTCAGCTTTCCTTCCCTTCTACCAAACTATAAAATGTTGGAGTTGTTCAGTACTGTTCTTTACTTTTTATTTAAAAAAATATTTTGGGCTAGAATCTCTCCACAGGTGGTCCCATCCATTTCCAATGACTTTAAGAATTCCCTGTATGCTGATAAATCCCATATTTATATCTTCAGCTCAGACTCAAATGTTCAGTTCTCTACTTGAGGGCTCTACTTTTTGAGGCCTCAAGATCCCTCTGACATACACTCTTCCTTGCTGCAGCAAACAGACAGATCTAACTTGGACTGGCTACTAGTGCATTCCTAGAGGCCTTTGGCTATCAGGCTTCAACAAGAAGGATGCACCAAGGAGTTAAATTTATCCATGACTATACAGCTGGTAAGAGGCAGGGCTGAAGTTCAATCCCAAAGAAATCTCACCTCAGGGCCTGTGTCCTTACTCCCCACACACACTTCCCTTCTTTAAGGAAGGCAGTATGTAACCTTGCAATTGATTGCTTGCGGCCTGGGCTTAAATTCCAGCCCAATCACTTATTTAATTTTCACTGGCCTCAGTTTCCTCACCTATAAAATGGGCATATTTAGTAACCACCTCATTGGGTGAAGAGGCTTAAAAAGGTTTACGCAAGGAAAGCCCTTAGAACAGTGCCTGGCACCAAATGCAGGCAGTAGGACTGGCCCCCCAAGGTCACCTATCTTTATTGGAAAACAACCTTTGCCTCTTTTTATTCTACAGTAATTTACGTTTGTGGTGGTAATTTTGAAATCTAAGATATTTTGTTATCTGTTCAGGAAAGTTTCTTAAGACGGCACTTTCCTATGATTTCTGGCTTACGTCAGCTTTCAGAGACCTCAGAATAACAGAAGGAGGTCGTGCTCAGTACTGTATGCCCAGCATCCAGAAAGGGACTGGTGTTTCCTTTGGTTGTTCTCAGGCCAAAGGAGGAGTTCTGGGAGAGGAAGGTCACTCTGATGGCCTCTTTAGACACTGATTCCCAGGACACTGCCTCGTCAACTTCCCAAGGAGACACTAGGGTGTGTGTTGGGAGCAGGGAGGCAGTGATGCTGCTAAGAGAAACATCTCTATAAATGTGTAATAAGATTCTGTGGGAGAATTTTACGTACCTGTTAGAAATAACGACAACGACAAAAGCTGTCCTCCTGGAGTAAGTATTAACAGTCCAGAGCATCCTTTATAAGCCAAGCCCCTAGAATCATGGATGGCCTGCATTAAACTTGACATTTTGGGTATTTGTACATCCATTTCCCTCAGCCTGCTATTTTAAAAAACTGCTTGTCACTTCATCTTTGCAAATGAGAAAAAAAACGTTACTAAAATAGCTCATTAGCTAGAACACAGTCAAAACACAGATTTGAGAAATGTGATGCAAAGAAATGTAAAATAGCATCGACCATTTCAGTGTCATTGGAGGGAGCAGATTTTGAAATCTTTTGATCTGAGTAGAGTTTCAACCCATATAATCTCTCAGAGGGGCGGAGGGGCCTGGGCGATCATGGGACAGTGTGGTAGGTTGAATAATGCCCTCCCCTCAAGATGCCCATGTCCTAATCCCCAGAATCTGTGAATATGTAACCTCATATGGCAAAAGGGACTTTGTGGATGTGATTTAATGAAGGATCTTGAATTGGGGAGACTACCATGGATTATCCAGGGGGTCCCAATCATTATAAGGATTCTTTTTTTTTTGCGGTACGTGGGCCTTTCACTGTTGTGGCCTTGCCCGTTGCGGAGCACAGGCTCTGGACGCGCAGGCTCAGCGGCCATGGCTCACGGGCCCAGCCGCTCCACGGCATGTGGGATCTTCCCGGACCGGGGCACGAACCCGCGTCCCCTGCATCGGCAGGCGGACTCTCAACCACTGCGCCACCAGGGAAGCCCATATAAGGATTCTTATATCTTTATAAAGATCCAAATAAAGACGACCACCCTTACAGAAGGGAAGCAGGAAGAGTTGGCGAGAAGGCAATGCGGTGCCAGAAGCAGAGAGACAGAGAGAAGGAGACTTGCAGATGCTGGCCCTGAACATGGAGGTGGGGACCTCTGGAAGCTGAAAAGAGCAAAGAAAGGGTTTTCCTCTGGAGCCTCCAGAAGGAACCAGCCTGTTGACTGTAGCTCAGGGAAGACAACTTTTAGCCTCCAGAACTGTAGAATAAATTTGTGTTGCCTTAAATCACTATATTTGTGGTAATCTGTTACAGGCAAACTAATACAGGGAGTGAGGCTTTTCTGGGGGTTCCCGGGTAACCCCAAAGATGTCGGGGGTTCCCTGTCCCCACCCCCAGTTTCCAAAAGGGAATCAGCTCTCAACAAAGATCCCTTTCCCCCAAGTATAAAAATCAAGTCTTCCCTTGTGAAATTTGGTCAGGACCCAGGCACAAAGCTGAGGTGGGCTGTCAGCTACAGAAGTTGATTTTTTTCTGAGTTAGAGCTCATTAAAAACTGATCAGAGAAGAAACAGTCATATGCGACCTCTCCTCCTTCCCCTTAGATAACAGCCAACAACAATGACAGGACCCTCGCCATATGCCAGGTGCGTTCCAAGACGTGTACATGGACTACACTCATTTACTCCTTACCACAGCCCTAGTATTAACCCATGTGACAGATGAGGAAACCGAGGCAGAGAGGAGAGCAGAGCTCAAGGTCACACAGACAGTAGGAGGCTGAGCACAGCTGGCGCCTGGCAGTCTGGCTCCAGGGCCCCTGTCCTAACCCCTTACTTAGACGTGGGACATTTTTCTTCCTCTTGAGCTCAAGGTTATTCCACACCCTGTGTTTCCCTTCTCCAACCCCCTCCTAGCTGCCCGATTAATAAAATTTAATAACTTTCCTTATCTGTGCTTCTCCTTGTGGCTCTCAGAGGTGCCTGGGAAAGGCGACTTCCTATTTGAAGCTAAGTTTGGGGTTTGGTTCCCTCACCCCCCTTCTCCCTCCACCCTAACTGCTTTTGAGCCGGCAGGGGCCAGGGGAGACTCCTGACTCCCAGCTCTGCTCTCCAGCTGTGTGGCCTTCAGCAAAGAGCTTAACTTCCTGAAACTCCAGTTTCCTTCACTGCATAATGGGAGTCCATGGCTTTCTAAGGTCGTTGAGAAGATTCAAGGTAATTGTGCATTGTATGTGCACCAGAGCACCCCGCAGCCTGTAAGAGCACAGCAGACCCACACACTTTCCCCTTCCCTGCACCCAGAAAACAGCACTTTCCCAGCAACTCCTGCCCATCTGAACACTCACATCATTACTTAAAAATCAACTGGGGAAAAAAAAAAAAAAAAAAAAAAAGCTAGGGCTTCCCTGGTGGCGCAGTGGTTGAGAGTCCGCCTGCTGAGGCAGGGGACACGGGTTCGTGCCCCGGTCCGGGAAGATCCCACATGCCACGGAGCCACTGGGCCCGTGAGCCATGGCCGCTGAGCCTGCGCGTCCGGAGCCTGTGCTCCGCCATGGGAGAGGCCACAACAGTGAGAGGCCCACGTACCACCAAAAAAAAAAAAAAAAAAAAAATCAACTGGGGCCACTGACTGCCAAGAGTCCCAGGCACCCAGCCTTTCGAGCCCAAAGATTCCTGCCAGAGACTGGACCCAGCACAGCATTGGGTCGACCCTGCTTGGGGCCAAGGGGCAGCAGGGGAAGGGGAACCTATCCTAGGACAGTTCACAAAAGCCAAACACCTTTCTTTAAATAGAAGCAGGAAGGGACTTGGGTGAAGGATTTGAGCGGTTAACAGATAAAAAGGAACTTTATTCACCCTTCCTTGAAGGGTTGAGCTATTTGCAGGTCATTCCTTATTCCAATGGCCCAAGTGCAATAAAATTTCACCTGGTGACCAAAGCAGGGAAAGTCACCTCCCCACATTTCTAGCGGAGACGTGGCTATTCTCATGGATTTTCAGCACAGAAGGGTGGACCATCTGCCTCCTCCATGTTGGAGCTTAGATGTCGACCTTCTTGGTCGCCATCAAGAAAATGGAAGTTGAAGGGCAGAAAGGGCACATCCAACTCCAACGTGACAGCGTCCCCGCCTGGCCTCCTGGTCTATTGAACTAGCATGTAACACTCACTCCAGAGCTCTCACCTGCCTCATCTCTGCTAGCACTCTGCCCTCCGCTTTGGATGCCACCCCTTCTTTACCTGGTGAAATTCTTTTTTTTTTAGGTGAGGTGAAATTCACATAATGTAAAAATTAACCATTGTCAAGGGAGTAACTCAACGGCATTGAGCACGTTCACAGTGTTACGCAAGCACCACTTCTACCTACTTCCAAAATATTTTCATCATCCCCAAAGGCAAACCCACACGCATTAAGCAGTCGCCCTGCATTTCTCCCTCCCTTCAGTCCCTGGCAACCACCCATCTGCCTTCCGTCTCTCTGGATTTACCTATTCTGGATATTTTATATAAATGGAATCATAGATTCGATATGTGACCTTGTGTGTCCGCCGTGTACTTCCTTCCTTTTAACGGCTGAATAGTATTCCATTGTGTGTATGAACCACATGTTGTTTATCCATTTATCAATTGATGGACATTTGGGTGGTTGCCACTCTTTGGCTATTGTGAATAACGCTGCTGCGAACATGTACATATATATTTGTTTGAGTATCTATTTTCAATTCTTTGGGGTATGTACCTAGGAGTGGAATTGCTGGATCATATGGTCGTTCTGTGTTTAATTTTTTTGAGGAACGGCCAAATTGTTTTCCACGGCAGCTGCCCCATTTTACACTTCCACCAGCAATGCACAAGAATTCCGATTTTCCACATCCTCACCAACACTTGCTGTTTTCTGTTTTCTTTTTCCCTAATAATAGCTATGCTAGTGGATGTGAACTAGTACCTCAACATTAACCTGTGAAACCTTGACTCATCCTTCTGTGCCCAGTTTGCATGTCATCATTGATCTGAAAACCTCTCTGACTTTACAACCTCATCCCTGAAGATTAACTGCTGAGGCTCTTCCCATGCAGCTCCATGGTGGTGCCCCATATGGCAGCGTCTCCCTGGGAGGCTGTGGCCTCCTCTAGGGCAGGACTTCATCCTATCCATTTTTGTGTCTCTAGTGCTCAGCACAGTGCCTGGCACATAGTGAGAACCTTCAAAGCGTCTTCAGCTCAGCCAGCCTCTGAGCTGAGATTTCCACATTATCAGCTCACCAACTGAGAGGCAAATGACGCATTTTTTTTTTTTGCGGTACGCGGGCCTCTCACTGCTGCGGCCTCTCCTGCTGCGGAGCACAGGCTCCGGACGCGCAGGCTCAGCGGCCATGGCTCACGGGCCCAGTGGCTCCGCGGCATGTGGGATCTTCCCGGACCGGGGCACGAACCCGCGTCCCCTGCATCGGCAGGCGGACTCTCAACCACGGCGCCACCAGGGGAGCCCGATGGCTTTTTTTGTGTGATCAGCTGGGACCAAGAAGAAGAATAATTCGTCCTAGCATGACTCTAAGCCTGAAAGGCCCAACTTTATAGTTTTTATTATTATACTATACCACTGCCTGCTTGTTTACTGCTCCCAAAGCTGCTGACATACCTTTAAAGAAGATGATAAAGCTAAGTTTCTAGGTGTGGCGACGTCGGTTTCAGGTATGATAAGAGGTCACCGGAGGACTGGATAATATATCAGATGGGGCCCCTGCCCTTTGGCCAGGATAGAATGAGTTTTGTGATTATCTTCTGGGTGGCCTTGTCCAGTCCCAGGGACCAGAGGCAGCAGTAGCTTCAAGCGTTTCCAGGCCAAAGCACCTGGGAACTGCTTTGGGGCTTTGATCTCTAGGGAGGAAACTACCATTTTGTCCCATATTCATATTACCTCTCTCTCTCCCTCTGTCTCTCTCTCCCACCCACCCCACAAGTGAATACTTACGGAGTGTTGAGCTCCCAGGCCCTGGAAATCACCTTGAGAATATTGGGAGACATAACCCAAACAATTCTCAGCTAGTAGGATATCCTCGAGAAGGCGTTGCGGGAAAACAGACAAACTGGGCTGTACCTCCCTGCTTTCCAACTGGGTCACCTTCTACAAGTCACCTAACCACGCTAATCCCTCAGTATTCCCACTTTTAAAATAGGGACACTGATTCCTGTCCTACCAACTACACAAGGGAGTGGGAGGACACACCTAGGACAAGAACCACCTGGGTAAGCGACCCCTTGGGAAAGTTACCCACCCGCCAGCATCGGGATAGCCGTGGAGCGGTGCGCAGGGAAACCTCTGATTTAATTTCTATCACTCCCCGCAGCTCACTTTCCCCTTACTGCCCAGTTCACAGAGTGAGCAGTCTCGGGGCTCCAGGAGCGAATGCCGGGAAGGGGGTGCTCGTGGGAGGCCGAGGGGGTGCAGGGCAGCGCAGAGAGGCTGAGACCGTCAGACGGTGGGGAGCCGACTCCAGCTCTAGGGCGGGCGCCCCGCGCTCCCCGACCTCCAAGGGACAGTGGCGGCGGTGGGATGCCTACCTTGCCGTACTTCTTCAGCTTCTGCCGGTACCTCTTCTTGGGCTTCTCGTCCGGCGCCGTCTCCTCCAGCGGCTCGTAGCGCTCGGGGAGGACCGCGAGGTGCACCCTCCGCGCGCCCCGGGTCCCCGGGCGCTGCTCGCTCGCCCCGCTCTCCGCCGCCTCGGCCCCGCTCTCCAGATGCTCCAGGATAGCAGCCGCCTCCTCGTCCCCCTCCGTCCGCCCTCGCCCCCGGGCGAGGGGCCTGCAGCGCGGGAGACTGCTCGCCGCCTTGCTTCGGAGCCTGGCTCCCACCGTCATGGTGCCACGGGCGCTGCGGCTGAGGTCGGTGCACGAAGACACCAACCTTTGCGCCTAGCCTGCGCCTCCACCCCCGCCGCCCGCCCTTGCCCAGCCCGGCCCAGCCCGGCCCAGCCCGGCCCAGTCCGGACGGGGCGGGGGGGGGCTGGGGGAGAGGTGGATGGGAAACTTGGGATCGCAGCGCCCCCTGGCTCTAGGATGGCGGCGGCTCCACCCAGGCCTGGCTTTCTGGGGGTCGGGCCCAGCCGCCAGCATCCCATCTTCTGGCCAAAGGGGTGAGGGATGCTCCAAAGCTCAATGCACAATGAACACGCAAAGCACGTTCAACCACACTTGCAACGAAATAAGTGAACCCCAAATAGTGAGACTTCCTTTGCACACGTGCAAGCTGGCAGAGATGATGAGAGGTGATGATGATGGTGATGATGGTGATGAAAAAGACGACAGTAATAAAGATTATACTCAGACTTCCCTGGTGGCGCAGTGGTTAAGAATCCGCCTGCCAGTGCAAGGGACACGGGTTTGAGCCCTGGTCCAGGAAGATCCCACATGCTGCAGAGCAACTAAGTCCCTGGGCCACAGCTTCTGACCCTGCCCTCTAGAGCCCACGAGCCACAACTACTGAGCCCGGGAGCCACAACTACAAAGCCCGCGTGCCTAGAGCCCGTGCTCCACAGCAAGCGAAGCCACTGCAATGAGAAGCCCGCGCACAGCAAGAAAGAGCAGCCCCGACTCCTCTCAACTAGAGAAAGCCCACGCCCAGCAACAAAGACCCAACGCAGCCAAAAATAAATACATATATAAACGAATCTTTTAAAAAAGATTATACTCAATGCTGGTGAGGGTATGGTGAGAGGATGGTTATTATACAATATTCATGGGTCGCAAACTGGAGACAGGCTTTTGCAAAGGCAATCAGCAAATATTTATCAAGAGTTCTGAAAAACGGCCATACCTTTCTAGGTGCCTATGTTAAGGAAACATTCAGAAACACAGAGCAGTGTGTCCACGGTGTTAATCACAGTCTGACTTCAGCGAAAAGTTGACGGAAACCAATGGGGATGGGCAGGTGAAATTCTGGTGCAAGCATATGATATCATACGAAGTAATCATTAAAATCACGATTTTCAAGAATATCACTCTGGGGGAAAAACAGAGAATATCACTCTGGTAGATATGCATTCTCAGGTCACTGTGAATCTCAGTCTGTTTGGGATGCCTTACTTTCTTATGTAGGTACGTATCTTTTAATTCTTGGAAACTTAGAGTTAAGTATAAAATGATGTGTTATTATTTCATTAATATTTTAATACTATTAAAATGTGTGATATGTTTAAGAATGATTTGGTTATACTGCTCTAAGTACATAAAATAGTCATAATTTAACATATTAGAATATCAAAAATTACTGGTGATTTCAACATAAAATGTAAAATCAAGTAGTTTACTTAGACCTATAAGTTTAACTTGAAAGGAATACAAAAATAAGTTAATTTACTGCATTTATAAGAATTACATAGTCCTGTACATAGTTGAAGTACTTGAAAAGAAAATCACATATATTAAATTTATAAAAGTCACTTAAAATGTTTAAGATAATTAAATTAAGTGAATGATAAAAACCCCTTACAGTGACTGTTAAATTCTATTAGGTTTGTAAATGAAATAAAACAATACTGAATTTAAAAGCTATGGGAAGCTTGACCTGTGGATTTGCAACTTTACTAAAATAACTATTAACTTATAAACAAAAACAGACCCTAACCGCCCTTTTTCTACGTGCAAAACTGACTTCTGAGAACCCCCCAGACGACATAATAAATGGAGACATAGGTGGATCGTCCATGGGATGGAAAGTGTGTTTTGTCCATACAAAATACATTTCAAATATCAAAACATTTAGCTTGCCTGATAAAAAGCAAAACACTAGAGCACCTGAAAACTGATCCGTAGACTGTCTCTATAATCAGTGAGCAAGCAGGGCTCAAGGAGATGTAATAAGAACCCACCTTTATGTTGCTCTCACCGTTGTGTCTTTAGAAGTTATTCAGTGTGAAGAGCGCTTCCCTTGCTCCTGCGTGACTACTTAAGCAGTCCTATAACTCTTCTGACCTCACTGTGGTAATCAAAAATCCCCAAGTTGCAAATATGTTCTCAGTTTATATAATTTTAAATCTTACAATGTCCAATTCCATGTAATACTCAGAGGCTTGAACTTGATTTTAAGTTAAGCCTCTCTCCTCCCTCAGAAAAATTCAGCACCTGCAGGGCTGTGATTACTTGCAGAAGGACGGAAAACAGCAGAAGCGTGGCTTTCCCCCCGGTCTGCTTTTCAAAGCAGGGAGCGCACCTGATTATAAGCAGGCTTGTTACATTCCCTCCAGGACCCAAAGGACTCTGCAACATGCTCATCTCCTAGCCTCTGCTCACAGGAAAGAGAATGGAAAGGGCTGAGTGCCAATCCATAGGAATCTTTCCTTCCTGGTAAGAATTAGGAGCCTGACCTTCAAAGGAGCAAAAGCATTGGAGGGCTAAGATTCATGAAAATAGATCATCAGTTAGTAAAAAAAAAAATACTTAGACACCTCAGAGTCTTAAAAATAATTGCTTGCATAAGACAGTTACAGATATTTAATTGAAAACAAAGTTTCCATCTGTAGACATATAAAGGTTTTATGTTTTCATCTTTTGTTTTGTAATAAATGTGTGAATTTGGAAAGAAAGAAAAAAAAGGAAAGGGAGGGATCTTTATGGACCTCAAGTTTTATGAATTAAAATTGTTTAAAGCTGTTAGTTTATTTGTGTAGGCTTAGACTCCAGAAGAAACATATCTCTGGAGGTGAAAAGAGCTGGTTATAAACAATGGAACAGATATAACAGGTTTAATTTTCCAAAGACTGCAATGTAAAGTGAGAGGGAGAGCAGTTTTGAATCCTAGCTAAGTCTCAGTCTTGGGACAGCCCCCAAAAGGGAGGATGGTCTACTCCTGCCTTTCTCACGTTAAAAAAAATTCTTTTAAAGATTATTTTAAGTTTGGAGCCTTCTACATTAACTATCATTTAGTTCAAAAGGTGGTAAAAACAGATGGCTTAATAGGAAGAGGAAATTTAACATTTGCATTTAAGTTTTTAAGTATTTTCTTTTCTTTTTTTTTTTTTGTGGCTGCATTGGGTCTTCGTTGCTGCACGGGGGCTTTCTCTAGTCGCGGCGAGCAGGGGCTACTCTTCGTTGCGCTGCACAGGCTTCTCGTTGTGGTGGCTTCTGTTGTGGAACACGGGCTCTAGACGCGCGGGTTTCAGTAGTTGTGGTGCATGGGCTCAGTGGTAGCGGCGCACGGGCTTACTTGCTCCATGGCACGTGGGATATTTCTGGACTAGGGATCAAACCCATGTCCCCTGCATTGGCAGGCAGATTCTTAACCACTGCGCCACCAGGGAAGTCCAGTACTTTCTTAAAAAATATATCTGTAGTTGATCTGTGGTAATCCCATTCATGCAGATCCCAGTGAATGCAAAGTTGGGAATGTCAGGCACAGCACATTTTTATTTCACTTAAGGGGTTGGATTTCTGCACCAAAGATAAAGATCAGAGATTTGAGGTAAATACAATGTAAACCTGGGACTGCAGTTAAAGGATGTTACAACTAAAATTTACTACAATTGTAAAAACTAGGGTCTTCCATAAATTTCTTCTCTTTGAAATCTGAA
The DNA here is from genome assembly GCF_005190385.1 of Monodon monoceros. NCBI lineage: Eukaryota > Metazoa > Chordata > Mammalia > Artiodactyla > Monodontidae > Monodon > Monodon monoceros. Next base: position 18,556,979 of record NW_021703774.1, on the reverse strand, counting down.
GAATTTTTTTTTTTAATTTTGTTTTCTCTTTCCCAGAGAGAGCAAGCTTTTTCCTGTCTTGTGATTACTGTGAGGGGCTGACCATTTGGAGCTCATCCAGAGTCATCTGAGCCCAGGCTGGGCTGGGCCACGGCTCAAATTAGACCCAGCTCACCTCTGATAAACCCAAGCCTCAAACTTCTGGGCCACCACCATCAAGAGGCCAAAGCGGTTGATCTTATCAGCACTGGGGCTGGAAGGAGATTGGAGCATAGTGTCAGCATTTGTTCACCCTGGCTTCAACTCCAGCAGGGCCCTGGCATCAACCACGGTGGGAAAGTTCGAGAAAGCCCACGTGCTTCCCAGAGCTGCCCCTCTGCGGCTTTCTCAGCACAATTCCAGGGATAAGAGGACCATCGTGTGGCCAAGTGATTTGTTTACTTTTTATCTGGGGCTCATCCAGTTTCCAGTCTAGCTTGCCAGCCCACATGTAACAAAAAGCTTGGCTCTTCCCCCCTCACCTGTAGGTGTCACCTCTCAGTACCAGGCAAGCCCCCTTCCTCGGGTCCCCGCACCCAGCTCAGCGACTTGCCCGGGAGTGAAGGCTGCACGCCCGCTGCCCATCCGTGAGAGGCTTGTCCCTCTCTGGAATTCCATTCACCAAGGCATCCCTGCATCCCCCACTGGTGCATCATTCTCCATCAGAAGCAGAATCAGAAGTCTTCTGTGGATGAAGCTTTAAAGTGTAATATATAACATTCAAAATCATCCTTCAACACTATAATGGAATTGTATCTTATTTGGTTGGATTTATTAAAAAACCACTGAAGATTTAGAAAACCACTGAGCTATTTGTGCTGAATATTGATAATAGAAAAATGTATGTGTAGAGAAAAAAGGTCAGAATTATGACCTTATGAGTTAAAAGAAAACAAACATTTCTGACAAAACCTGAAAAACCTGCTTTGATATGTATTCTCCTTTGCCAACAGAGCATCACTCAATTATATATATATATATATTTGAATATAATACATAATAAAAATATCATGTATTTCCTGGAGGTGGGTTAAGATATTTTAATAACTGGTTCTGTATTTAGAAAACGGCAACATGGAAAACTATCTTGGCTTATATATAGTAAAACCAAGTAAATATTTAGTTTGATACAACAATACTTAGCACAAATAATGTATTGATTAGAAGGGAATGCTATCGTACATGGAAGAGCAAAGAAAAACTTGAAGCTGGCAGAGGGTGAGGTGGGGGAAGAAGGTCAATAAAAAGTTCTGATTTTAGGATAGAATTTAGTACAATGAAACTTTAACTGGAGACATGAAACTGTAGATTCCAAATGTATTAAGACAAATTGAATAGGATGGGTTTGCCAGAATGGGTTTGTCTGGGTCTGTCCAGAATGCACATATATAAATCTCACACATATAGCTCTGCACAGAGTCATTGTAAGTGAGGCAGACAGCGACTAAATGAAATTCCTGTTCAGTACCAGAAGATTGAACCGTGGAGGTATTTCTATTTATTTTCATGATGCGAAGTAATAAAACTGACTTACCCTTTTGCCAGTGGCTGAATATAGCCCAAAGTAAAAAGCAGAAACTAAAATATTAGGAACTCAGAACTGTCAAATGTTGACCCCTTCAACTGAAAATGAATGGAACCATTTGAACAGAACTTTGCTAACCCACAGAATGAGGGATTATTTCAGAGTTCTCTAGACCAAAGTCATTTTATTCTATATCCTTTGGTGCACTCTAAGGACAAAAGTAAGTACAGAGACAAATTTGAATTTCATTTAGCAGTTTAATAGTTACTGTTAATACTGGTATCACTATTTTGGATCATTTTTCTTTTATTGGCAAGTAAAATAAATCAGTAATTCTGTTTGATTTGTTATAAATCAAGAGCTTCAGAGTGACAATTATATGTGTCATTTATGATAAAAGAAGGCATAATTATAGTTTGGATATAAAATTAAGAATTTAAATATTACAGCTGTGAAGTAATGTTAGGACTAAACTGAAAATGGCTATGAACTTATTACATATGAGTGTGTACATATAGATTGATGGATAGATAGATAGAGAGGTATTTTTTTTCCATCTCTGTCTACTGAAGTGGCCTACAGCTCACATCATCCTAATAGCACAAAGTCAGATAAGCACCTCTAGTGCTCAGAGTTTGGTTTCTAATATCAATTTCCATGGAAAGGAAATGCGGCTTAGGAAAAATTGGCCAAATGCATGTCTGGGATACAGAAGGTGTAAGATGGGCTTGGGATATCTTGTTACTAGAAAGCAAAGACAAGTAAATATTGTGCATTTTAGGCTACCTGGGCCAGTTAAAGGACTGCTTTAGCTAACATAACATTTTGGTCAAAGACCCCCCCCCCCACACACACACATACACACATACAACTAATGACCACAAATAATTGAAACAAATTGAGTCAATGAAAAGCCATTGGCTCATCACAGTATTCTAAGAGAAAAAATGTGTACGGTATGAAAAGAATGTGGTTATAAAAGACTATGGGGTTTATTAATATGTTATTTTAATATCTCTAGGTTTTTGACCCTATTAGACTCACACAATATGAAAAGAATGCAGAATTCCATCAAGTTCCAGAAAATTTATAAAACCATTACATTTTGATATGAGGGATCCAACGGAATGAAGTTGAGAGTGCCTTTGTAGCCAGATGGTAGGACATTTTAAACAACCTGAGTGAATCAAAAACGTGAAAAATTCAACTGAAGCAGCAAAGAATGTTAGCCTCAAATCCATGAGTAGGCAGAAGAAATAAACGTTCTCTTAGCTAAATCTAAAGAATGTGGGCCACAAGACCAAGCACTTCTCTAGGGCAACGGGGTGTCTGTTGTATAGACAGGTCTGTAGTGTTCCAACCACTGTGGGTAGTAGGACACAAGCACTGCATCCCGGACAGTGGTTTTCTGTGACCTCTAGTGGTTCCCTCTGGTAATAACTGGAACTAACAACAATTTCAACGTGTCAAAGATTTTTTAAAAACTGGTATGGCATTTCTGTGCGTGGGGCTGGGATTATATCCATTCAATATGGTGGCAGGGGTTATCTCACCCTGACCCAAATCTTTGACTGACAAATGCACCATTACTCGAATGCAGCTCAAAAGACCAAACTTTTCTGAAGATGGTTCCACAAAGAGAAATATAAAAGGGAATGTTGGTGAGGATGCTGGAAAGCACTGGCAGCACAGAGACCAGAGTGTAAAACCTTCCTGGGCCAGACTTTGGACCAAATCATTATGACATCTTTGAATCCTGTTTCCTCATCAGAGAAATGAGGGTGTGAATGAAATGATTTCTCAGGTCACATCTGTCCATGATATTCTGGGAATACAACATGCACAAGAGTTTAAAAATCTGAACCAATTTCTCAGTCTGGATTCATTTCTTTTTTTATAACTGTAAGAAAATAAACATTTGTTAAATGTCTGGATTGGAGAAGACTTTTTATGGTTAAGAGTGATGAAAGAAATTATAAAGGAAAGACCAGTAATTCAGAAGACAGCATTAAGAGAAATCAAAGACAAACAACAAGCTGAGAAATACTGGCAACAAATAAGAAAAATAATAACAGCAAACTTCTTTTGTGTCTAACATTTATTAGGGTCTTACAGAGTGCCAGGCATATTCTAAGAGCTCTACATGGTTTCATTGCATGGGTTCATTTCCTTCCATAGTTAATAAAATCCCTTTAACAAACAGGATCATAACTTTTAAAAGAAGCGGTTTAAAGAAAGCATTAATTTACTGCTCAAGTTTTAGATCCCATTTTGTACTTGACATCTGAAGCAAAAGTGCTTGGATTATTTCACCCTGTCCAGCCCCTTCACAAGTAGCTAAGAAAAAAAAAATATGTCTGTTGCATATCTATTTGGAGGTCATTTAATTTTCAAATAATAATAATAGTAAGAACCCATTTTTCATTTGCTGGAGAGAACAGCTGAAAAACAGCTGTAGGAAAAGTGAAAAGGGGGACTGTCGTTTTAGAGAGAGAACAGAGACCATTTTGATGCTAGTGAAATTGAAATGCCACTGGGGAAGAATCTCCAGCATCATGTTTTCTAGTACTTGCCAGGTATTCTTTCCCCCAAATCAGTCCACTCTAAAGGGAGGACAAAAGGCAATTTTAAGACACAAAGTTACCTGAAAGTATACAAATTTGGAATCACCTATCTTGAAAGAAAAACATGGAAAGAGGCCTGCTAAATGAAGCCAAGCTGATTTTAGAAAACAATAATAATTAAGAATATGTGCATACCTACAGTGAGGGCATGACTCTTACGAGCTAGGGTTATTTCTGCCCTTTGTTGTTGTTGCTGTTCTTTTTTTTAATTGTGGTAAGGTATGCATATACAATTGATCATCTTAATCATTTATAAGTGTAGAGTTCAGTGTTGTTGAGTACATTCACATTGCTGTGCAACCATTCTCCAGAATTATTTCCATCTTATAAAACTGAAACTCTAAACCCATTAAACAACAACTCTCCATTTCCTCTTCTCCCAGTCCCTGAAAGTAACAATTTTACTTTCTGTCCCTATGAAATTAACTATGAGCTACATCACATAAGTGGAATCATACAATATTTGTCTTTTTGTGACTGGTTTATTTCACTTTAGAGCATACTGCTTATGTTTTCTTCTGGAAGTTTTATGGTTTCAGGTCTTACATTTAAGTCTTTAATCAATTTTGAGTTTATTTTTGTATATGGTGTAAGAAAAGTAGTCCAGTTTGATTATTTTGCATGTAGCTGTACAGTTCTCTCAACACCATTTATGGAAGAGGCTGTCTTTTCCCCATTTTATGCCTCCTTAGTCATAGATTGACCATATACATGTGGGTTTATTTCTGGGCTTTTTATTCTGTTCCATTGATCTATGTGTTTGTTTTTGTGCCAATACCTTACTGTTTTGATTACTGTAGATCTGTAATTTGATTACTGTAGTTTGAAATCAGGGAGGATGTAAACTAAACAGGGTGTATAGTTTGATACAGCCAGTTTTGTTCTTTCTCAAGATCGTTTTGGCTATTTGGGGTCTTTTGTGTTCCCATGCAAATTTTTGAATTATTTGTTCTAGTTCTGTGAAAGATGCCATTGGTATTTTGTTAAGGATTGCACCGAATCTGTAGATTGCCTTGAGAGTATGATCATTTTAGCAACATTAATTCTCCCTATCCATAAGCATGGTACAGTTTTCCATTTGTTTGTGTTGTCTTCAGTTTCTCTCTACAGGGTCTTATAGTTTTTGGTGTACAGATTTTACCTTCTTGCTTAGATTTATTCCTAGGTATTTTATTCTTTTATTGTGAATAGGAATGTTTTCTTAATTCCTCTTTCTGACAATTCGTTGTTAGTGTATAGAAATGCAACAGATTTCTGTATGTTAATTTTGTATCCTGCAACTTTATTGAACTATTTATTAAACTATTTAAACTTTATTAAACCATTCATTTAATAGTTACAATAGCATTTTTGGTGGCATCTTTAGGATATTCTCTATATAGTATAATGCCATCGGCAAACAGTGATACTTTTACTTATTTCTTTCTAATTTGGATTCCTCTTATTTATTTTTCTTGTCTGATTGCTGTGGCTAGGAATTCCATTTCTATGTTGAACAAAAGTGGTGAGAAGGGGCTTCCTTTTCTTGTTCCCGATCTTAGAGGAAAAAAATTCAGGTTTTCACTGTTGAGTATGATGCTAACTGTGGGCTTATCATATATGGCCTTTATTGTGTTGAAGTATGTTCCCTCTATGCACACTTTCTGGAGAGTTTTTACCATAAATGGATGTTTAGTTTTGTCAAAAGCTCTTTCTACATCTATTGAGATGATCATATGAGTTTTATTCTTCAATTTGTTAATATGGTGTATCACATTGATTGATTTGTGGATATCAAGCCATCCTTGTATCCTTGGGATACAACTCACTTGACCATGGTGTATGATCCCTTTAAGGTATTCATGAATGGTTTGCTAATATTTTATTGAGGATTTTTCCATCTATGTTCATCAGTGATATATACCTGTAATTTTCTTTTTCTGTGGTGTCTTTGTCTGGTACCTTTTTTGGTATCAGGGTGATGCTGGTCTCATATAATGAGTTCTGAAAGCATTCCTTCTTCTTTGATATGTTGGAATAGTTTGAGAAGAAAAGGTGCTAACTCTTCTTGAAATGTTTGGTAGAATTCACCTGTGAAGCGCTCTGGTTCTGGGCTTTTCTTTGTTGGGAGTTTTTTGTTTTTTTTTTTAATATTACTGATTCAATTTCAATACTGGTAATTGTTCTGTTCTTATTTTCTATTTCTTCCTGATTCAGTCTTGGGAGATGGTATGTTTCTAGGAATTTATCCATTTATTCTAGGTTGTCCATTTTATTGGTATTAATTTTCTGTAGTAATCTTAGGGTCTTTTGTATTTCTGTGGTGTTGGCTGTAACTTCTTTTTCATTTCTGATTTTATTTATTTGGGCCCTCACTATTTTTCTTGATGAGTCTGGCTAAAGGCTTATCACTTTTGTTTGTCTTTTCAGAGAACCAGCTCTTAGTTTCATTGATCTTTTCTGTTGTTTATTTAGTCTCTATTTATTTTTGGTTCTGATCTTTATGATTTCTTTCCTTCTACTATCTTTGGGATACTTTTGTTCATCTTTTTCTATTTCCTTTAGGTGTAATTTTAGGTTGTTTGAGATTTTTCTTGTTCCCTGAGGTAGGCTTGTATTGCCATTAACCTCCCACTTAGAACCGCTTTTCCTGTGCCCCATAGATTTGGGGTTGTTGTGTTTCCATTTTTATTTGTCCTAAGGTATTTTTTGATTTCCTCTTTGATTTCTTCAGTGACCCATTGATTGTTTAGTAGCATATTGTTTAGCTTCCACATATTTGTCTTTCTGCAGTTTTTTTCTTTTAGTTAATTTCTAGTCTGATAGTGTTGTGGTTGGAAAAGATGCTTGACATGATTTCAATTTTTAAAAATTTATTGAGACTATTTTTGTGGCCTAACATGTGATGTATCCTAGAGAATGTTCCATGGGCTCTGAAAAGAATGCATATTCTGCTGCTTTTGGATGGAATGTTCTCTATGTATCTATTAAGGCCACGTGATCTAATGTGTCATTTAAGGCCAGTGTTTCTTTATTGATTTTTTGTCTGAATAATTTGTTCATTGATGTAAGTGTGGTGTTAAAATTCCCTATTATTATTGTGCTACTGTCAATTTCTTCCTTTATGTTTGTTTATATTTCCTTTATATACTTAAGTGCTCCTTTGTTGGGTGCATATATATTTACAACTGTTTTATCTACTTGTTGGATTGATTCTGTTATCATTATGGAATGCCCTTCTTTGTTTCTTCTATAGCCTAGTTTTTTTTTTTTTTAAGTCTTTATTGAATTTGTTACACTATTACTTCTGTTTTATGTTTTGGGCCATGAGGCATGTGAGATCTTAGCTCCCTGACTGGGGATCAAACCTGCACCCACTGCATTGGAAGGTAAAGTCTTAACCACTGGACTGCCACAGAAGTCCCTATATCCTAGGAGTCTATTTTGTCTGACATAAGTATTGCTACCCCAGCTTTCTCTACATTTCCATTTTCATGAAATACCTTTTCCCATTCCCTCCTTTAGATAAATACCCAAAAGTGGAATTGCTGGATCATATGGTAGCCCTATTTTTAATTTTTTTGAGGAAACTGTTTTCCATAGTGGCTGCATCAATTTACATTCCCACCAACAGTGCACATGTTCCCTTTTCTCCACCTTTTCACCAACATTCGTTATCTTGTCTTTTCGAAAATAGCCACTCTAATTGGCGTTAGGTGATATCTGTGATTTGGATTTGCATTTCTCTGATTTTTAGTCATGTTGATCACTTTTTCATAAACCTTTTGGCCACTTATACGTCTCCTTTGGAAAAATGTCTATTCAGAGAATCTGCCGATTTTTAAATTGTTTTTTATTAATTTTTAATTTTTTGCTATTGAGTAGTATGAGTTCTTTATATATTTTGCATATTAGCCCCTTATCAGATATATGATTCGTAAATATTTCCTCCAGTTCTGTAGGTTGCCTTTTCATTTTGTTGATGGTTTCCTTTGCTGTGCAGAAGCTTTTTAGTTTAATATAGTAAACCCCATTCGTTTATGTTTGCTTTTGTTGTCAAAACAAAAAAATCATTGCCAAGACAAAAGTCAAGGAGTTTACCACCTACGTCTTCTTCTAGTTTTATGGTTTCAGGTCTTAAAATTTGGGTTGCCAGATGTGAGATTCAATCTCTTTGCTACTCAGGAGTAGCTGGGAGTTGAGCTCCCTCTTGATTATGAGTTGCTGAGCAATGGTGTGGGGTTTATTGTGGGACTGTATCAGCCTCTCTTACCCATTTTGATGTGGGTTTTTTCCTCATTTGCCCAATGTATACAAGTTGCTAGTTTTCAGATTTCTTTCAAAGGATATTGTTCCATATTTAGTTGTAGATTCAGTGTATCCATGGAAATAGGTGAGTTCAGGTTCCTCCCACATCACCATCTTGAACAAGAACCAGCTTATCAATATTTTCTAAAAATTTTGAACATACGTCACTTTTATGAAAAGGAATAAGAGGCTTTACTATTTCTTTAAACAGGATAGAGTATAAGATTTTTATTGCTATTATATTTTGTGACTCTTGGATAGACAGGTAACATTCAAGGGACATCTCAACAGATGAAATTTCTGAATTGCTATTAATGTCCGTTGCAAAACTGAGCCAAGAAAAAACTGAGGCACTAAGACACTACTCTAACAGGTAAACATTGATCTAGGAAAAATCTTTCAGCAGCTTAGGAAGTAACAACTTGGGAATGAAAATGAAAGATAATTATTAACAATTAGCATGAGTTCACTAATGAAACATTATATCAGATAAACTTTCCCTTCTTCCTTTTGTTTTGTTGTTGTTATTGCTATCATTAACGTGTACCATGGGAAGTATATCTAGATTTAAGCTGAACATTTTGCAAAATCAAAACATGGAAGAGTGGGCTGAATAATAGATTTATTACTCATAATTGGTTAAACGAAATACATGCAGATTCATTTCTCCACGTGCTTGCACTTCCCAGTGCAGGATGAAGCTGGGAGGGATAAGGAAGGGGAAGAAGAGGGGTGTGCTTTGGGATGTGGTCTTCTACTCTGTGTCTGGACCTGCAAATATTTAGGGCAGGCTACCCTTGTCTCTGCTGAAGCAGCATCAGCATGACCAGTTTTGGGGGATAGCTTAGATTCGGCATTATAAGAGCCTTTCAATCATGATATTTTGATTCTTGGACTAAGCTTATTATCAATTAATCTAGACATGGATAACAATAATCTATACAAATTTCTATGAGGGTTGAAAAATTTGTCTGAAGTGTTTATGGTGATATCAAACTTCAGAATGCCTCATGTAGGATAAATTAACTACTGATGGCATAAAGAAAAATAATCAACCCAATATAACTCAGGTTCCACCTTAATAAAATTAGCATTTTGAGAATCTACAGTAAACTTTAGTTGGCTTTGTTTATATATAAATAGACATGACTTGGACATATGTTTAAAAAATTTTGATTTCTCACAATAAACAGGTGGGGTTTTCTATTGTTTTACTTGCTTTATTATATCCATGACACCATCCAAGTTAAAATATGACTTACCTAGAGATGATCTGAGACTAGTCTTCCTCAGCTTTTTTCAACTTCATATTTCAATTCAAAGTGAATATCACTAAAATTTCTTTTAACAGAAATTTTAGTGAGTGTACCATCAAATGTACCATTCAAACCACTGAGCGTAAGCTGAGTGAGAAGCAATTATTTAGGAAATCTTACAGAACATGTCTGTTTGCAATAATAATACAGTTGAGCATTAGTTATCTAAGTTTTATTTTTTTAAAGATGATGTCTTTTACATATGATATTCCATATCAACAGTTTTTTGGGACTTATTTCCATAACATGTGCTAAGCGTGTTGAAAAAAGTTGAAATATGTACTGGCTGTAATATTACCAATTTTTTTTTTTTTTTTTTTTTGGCGGTACGCAGGCCTCTCACTGTTGTGGCCTCTCCCGTGGCGGAGCACAGGCTCCGGACGCACAGGCTCAGCGGCCATGGCTCACTGGCCCAGCCGCTCCGCGGCATGTGGGATCTTCCCAGACCAGGGCACGAACCCGTGTCCCCTGCATCGGCAGGCGGACTCTCAACCACTGCGCCACCAGGGAAGCCCCCCAATTTTCTTTTCAGATAATTCCTCCTTATCATATACCCTTCTCCTTTCCACACCTCTTGCTTTATACTCATGAAAATGTAGTGTTCTGTTACATACAGAGAAAATGCAATGATGTTACAGACCAATGAGATGAATGAAAAAAATATTTAATTTTTAACCATGCTGGCTTTTAAAAAAATTGTATTAAAAATGCTATGTAGACCAGTTTCTATATAAATATATGATCTAATTTTTTACAATATTTCAGTTAGAATATTAATATTTGCATGCTGGAAAACTTTTGAATGGAGGCTAGATATTGTGAATATTATTACCATGTCAGGTGATGCACACTTTGTATTCCTATTAATATTCTTGAGGTCTGTTCTCGAACATAAGTTACTTAGAAATAGTTCTCCTGGATATTGCTTGTTAAACTTCGTTAAGCAGGACCAATGCAGTATTTAATCCAGGGCTAACTGGTTCCAACTACTTAGGCAAAACTGAGTACCCACTGACCCATGAATTATGAGGTTTTTCACTGTGGCTGATTGGAGCAGGCACTACTTCTGTATGCGGTTTGATGATTGTTCCAATTTTTCAGGTGGTTCTTTCATTGGCTTCATGCAGTTTTCTCACATGCATGCACCAATCTCTGCATATCTCTGGGGTTTTGGTACAGCTCTCTCCCCTCCAGACTTTAGCTGTCTTGGTCTCCCTGGTCTCTCAGCTCTGACTCCTTAATGAGGAGCTTCCACTGCATTTCCCCTCCATATGCCACTGCCCAGAAATTCTCCTGAGGCAGACAGCTGGGTCAGTCCCCGGGTTCATGTGTTTCCTCTTAGGGATCACTGTCCTCCATTGACTGACACACAATGTCCTGAAAACATTTCATCAAAATGAAAACACTGTATGAATCTGTTGTTTCATATATTTTTGTCTTTTTCTTGTTTTAGGTGGAAGGATAACTCTAGTACTTGTTATCCATGTTAGATGAAAGTGGAAGTCTTCATATGCAAGCTGCAAACCTGAATCATATGCCAGGAAGCTCTTTGTGCCACCCACTCCTCCCTTTTATAGTCCATATCCTACTCATGCTATCTTGTTGATGCATCTTTTGAAAGGTCTCTCAAATATATGCTCCTTTTGATCCTGTGTTAACCACCTCTATCTAGACTATTTCATACGTGCTTTATTGCTAATAGTCTCTGAAAAGATCTTCCTGGCTCTATCTAGTCTTCAATCATCCCACAAATTTCTATTACAGATTTTTTTTTTTTTTTTTTTACTGCTGTTTTCCCAGAACCTAGAATCTGACGTATATTGGTACTTGACAAAATTGCTGAATTAATGAATTGCTCTTCTTTTACAACCAATTTATTAGGTATTTCCTGGGCTTTGAAAGCCCTAACTACTCCCCTCTGACCACAGGTCAAGTCCAAGCTGAGGCTGCCAATCAATGCTTTACATAATCGTCTATCCATCAACTTAGGTGAACCCTGTCAACTCCCTAGAACAAGTGATTCATTTCTCACATGTGTCTTACAGCCATTATTAACTTCAAACCTTTTCTCACATGTTCCTTCCATTCTGCCCCTTGAATTTTAACCATCCTCAAATTCCTTCCTTTCTCATGTTCATACAGCACTCGCCCCCTCTGAATTCTTATAGCATCTATTCTTTGTGATTGAGCACTTTCACTGTCTCCTATTTGAGTGCGTGTTTTTTTGCCTTGTGCATGTTTATATTTTGTCTTCCCAAATGGACCAAATTTTGGAGAAGTAGGAACTCTCTTTTACAATTCCTTTATATACCCTAAGGCACAGTAGGTACCTCAATAGGTATTTTAAAAATGAAGGCAGAGATCTTGATTAACTGACACATGCTGTAAATCACTTATTTATAGTAAACTGATGTCTCACTCATCACATGCCATTTTGTTGTCCACATTGTGAAATGGTACCATTGGTGAAAATCACCTCACAATAAGGTCTTCTGGGTTTTAAATCAAGGCCTATCTTATTGGGTCAAGATTCTAGAGTGTATTTCAGCTTATTATTTATCAAATTAAATACTGTGCCCAAGTCTCTACAAAATAATATCAGGGATGTTATAGCAAATCATACTTAAACAGCAATGAAGGAAATCCTGATATCACATAGCCAGTGAACATAAACTGGTATTTATTTATGCAAACATACTATAAAATTCCTCTAAATCTTCAAAAAAAAAGTTATGTCGCCATATAAAATGGGAAAATCTAAAGTGAATATTAAGATTTCATTTTTAGTTCATAAAAAATATTGAAGTAAAATTCCTTGCCCACAAACACAGAAGAGTTAACCAGAGTGAGAAAATGCAAAAGAACATCAGTTTTTTGCCTTGGAAAAGGCATGTCTATTTTTTTAAAAAGTGTTTTAATTGATAGGAACTCCAATAAAAAAGACTAAATTTTTCCTGTCATAATGACATCTTGGAAACCTACACAGCTTTCCCATCAACTAAATTTAGCACACACAAAATAAACTCCCCATACAGAATACTTTTGCCCTAGAAAACAGGTAATTCACATTCTGATAAAGAGCAAAAGACAAGTGCTTTATTATGAGAACTGTTCAAGTAAAATTTCAGTGTGCACCAGTGAAGGTGAATGAAGATTTGCGTCAATTGTTTTGAATGAACACTAGGTTAAAAAGGGGCTACACAGTTGTTGGGCTTTTTTTTTCCCAAACACCATCCTTTGCTAAGGCAAAAATACACTTCGTTTTAGAACAGAACTTTACAGAAGAAAGCTACATCACACTACAGTACAGGTCACCCTAGTCTGGAAGCCATCATGGAATGGCACATCACCTACGCTTAGAGCTTTCTAATGTAGGCTAGAATTACAGTATTTAATCACAGCTTCATTTTCCTTTAAACTGATAAAATTGGAATACACTTTCTATTTCTCAGGAGTGTGAAGATGGGGCCCATATGCTGATATTACAGTAATTACAACATTAAATAACATTGCACAGTCAACCTCCAAGGCTAATTCAGTAGAAAATAACAAGTATTAAAATGTACCTTTACTAGTGGTTTTACATCGCATGTATCACTAATTATGAAAGAAAAGTAGGCAAATGCCAATTACAAAGCTGCACATTATAGGCACAATGATGTGGAATAAATACAAGAAATCTGGCAAAATATTAAAAACAAACAGGTCACATGGGAACCAACTGAACAACCACATAAGCGTAAATCAATAATACACTGCTATAAATAGCATGTTTTGCTCGGAAGTCTCTTAAGTAATGACAGATACGTGCCGGGGGTGGGTGAAGAGGCTGGGAGGCGCATGAGGCAAATGCTCCCAATGCCAGTTAATTCCTGAGGTGGCATTATTTCTTAACTGATGCATTGATCAACACTGTAAAGATGAGTTTGTGCTATGAAACAGTCCCAATATTATTGTACTTCCGCAATTAATGCTGTGGGATTTGGAACGGAGGAAACCTAAGTGACATTTTACATTATAATAGCCAGATGAAGTATTGATTCTTTTAAATTTTGCTGCTACAATTAGCAGTGGGCCAGAAAATACTTTAAAGTTCAAAAGAAATTTGATGTAGGTTTAACCTCCTCCCCAGTACTTCTTAGTTAGCTCAAGGCAAAGCTATTATTATTTTCACGTACTTTATTTTAAAAACGCTAAGTGCCAACACTGTAAACATTTTGTGTCTTCTCAACTAAACCTTGTCTGATAACAAGGATAAGAGCAAAGATAAGCAGGAGTACTTCTGTGTATAATAAAGCTGATCTATTTATCAGCTTCTGGTTTAAATTTAAATATGATTTAAAAATAATTTTAAAAAGTCCATGCTATAATTGTAAAGACTATTTCTGTGCACTTTTAATTCTGGACACAACTCTCAACTTTTAAAATTGCATGATGGAGGTAAGAATTTAAAAAACCCACCAGAATGTAAATAACAGAGAGAACATTTTCAACTCAAAGCATCAAACGTACATTTACGTGCAGAAATCTAGACAACTATACAGGTTTTTCAGCAATCATCTGTTTTATTATACAACTCTATAAACAGAAAATGAACAGAAATACACAATATACTTACCTGTACATGTGAACCTACTTTTTTAGCTACACATATTTATTATGGTTCATACTGACTTTAATTTTACAGTTCATAACTATGTATAACCTTATTGCAGTAAGGGCAAAATCTACATGGGGAGATTCACAGGCCGATCACATTAAGCATTGCCAGTACATTCAAAAACTGTACCTCATATATGGATGTATCTTCCCTGATCCTGTATAAATTTGAGTTTCTTTACAGCTTAAGCTCATTTGCTATTTTAGATGCAATGTTCTTAAAGGCAATAGAAGTCCCGGATATTCGCTTGAAGCGCACCCCATTGAGGGACAGCCGTGGCAACTTGCAGACCTCCATCTCCCACTGCACAAGGCTATCCTGCCTGGCATCTCCATGGACACAGAAAAGCAAAAACCTCTCTTTTTGTTCATAATCACAGTTATTTGCGTCTAACACTTTCCGGATTTCTCTCATCATGTCACTGGGGTCCATTGAACTAGTGGTCTTCATACTCCACGTGAACCGCAAAGAACGTGGCTTGGAATCTTTACCCTCGTCCTTGTCTCTTTCTTTTGGTTCCCCTGTTGTACTTCTGGAATAAGAGGACAGAGGGGGAAAAAAATGAAAACAAAAATTCCATTCAGCGAAGAAATCAAAACACACATAAAATCTAAGCGGTCATAAACCAGTGCTTAATAAAACTACCCAGTTTGCAGACTACCTTCAAGCAGATACAAAGATTTGTATCATCTTGCTGTTACAAAAACCAGACTCCAGGACGCCATCTGTTTTGACTTTTATTAATATCTTCCATTTAAAATAGCACATTTTCTTAAATATATTTGTTTGTGGGAAATAAGTTTGCATCCCACAGTAAAAAATTTAGTACTTTTCCTCCATATTTCTCCGTTTAAGTTGGAAAAGGCAGATCCTCCATTTTCTGTACATTTATACAAAATGGATACCACTAGCATGCTGCTTATAAATACACATTTTTGAAATACAATGAAAAATTTCCTTTCTTTTTTACCTTTTCTGGGTAGGAGAAGGACTGGGGACAAGGAGAGCAGTAATGGCTACAGAGGGATTACGTGTACCTGATGATGCTGTGAAAGAACGTGGTACTGCAATGGGGTGAAGACGTCAGGCCACACCACACGCAGGAGTGTAGACATCAGTTCTAATGATTTCAACGTTTTGCTAAAGATATCCTTAAAACAGTCTACAAGGCTCCACGTGACCTATACTCCAACTCCCAACCCCAACTCTTCATCTATTATTTTCCTCCTTGCTCATGCCCATCAAGACACACTGGCCTCCATACTATTCTCCGAACATACAGGGTATGCTCTTGCCTTATGGCTGTAACACAGGCTGTTCCCTCTGCCACGAATGCTTTTCCCTCACATAGATGCATGACTAACTCCCTTACTTCTTTCAAGTTTCTGCTCACTTTCTCCATGTGGTCTACCCTAACTACCCTACTGCACACCCCCAGCTCCTACGCTGGCATGGCCAACCTCCTCACCCTGCTATTTTTTCCTCTATAGTACTTATCACATTCTTACATAGTATTTAATTCATTTATTTATTATGTTTACTATTTATTGTCTGTCTCCACCGCTAGACTGCAAAGGCCAGGAGGGTAAGGAGTTTTGTCTGTTTTGTTCACTGATGCATCTCAGGCATTTAGAACTGTGCTGGGCAAACAGCAGATGATTAACACATATTTGTTAAATGAATGAACCTTATTGGGTTTTCCTTATTGTAGGTCTCCCATAAATAATACAGTATCGGAAAACCTACTTCAAATAATCCAAGAAAGGTACAATGCACAGAGTACTTACGATTCAGAAGATGCTGTAATTAAATCTGTCGAGCAATTATCCACAGACGTTACAATTTTAACTTGTTACTCTGTCTCACTTACATGTGATTTAAAGAAAAATATGATGTACTTTGAAAGTTTATATTCTACTATATAAATATTGTGTATCTGTTTATAGATTTTATATCACTACCATATAAAGTATATTCACGTATACATTTATATGTATCAATTTTTATGTATACATTTACATATGCTTTCCTCCTCATTCCTAGATATCTGGGCTGACAGAGCTCTGCCAACTATGCAAGCCTGAGAAAAGCAGGAAAGGAGTAAGTACAGAAAATAAATTTCCAAAGTATGGAGAGTATGTATCTCAGTGGCTTCTCTATTATTCTCTTTTTTTGCTCACTGAATCTAAGCCATGGCATCACAGGCCTCTGGGTGTGCAGATCCGACCAGTATCATTCACTGGGACCACATGTACAATGCGGGCCATGGAATCAGCCTGCTAGGGTGGGGACGCACCCATGACATCACTTGACTGAACACTCATTTTCAAAACAGAACCCATGGCTAGGAAATGTAAATTACTTTCCTGAGGTCATAGAGCTAATGAGTTGGAAAGCGAAGACTAGAAATCAGATGTTTTATTCCAAGTATAGTTTTCCTTCCATTCCATCAAGGAAACCTGGTGACCTTAAGACAACAGGCACATACGAGATATTTTTCTACCTGTATCTCAAAGGCATCAGCACTGGCAACGTTAACTGTAGAAAGTGCCTGGAAACACTGACACCAATAGTAACAACTAACATTTACTGAGTACTTACTAGGTACCAGGAACTGTTCTAAGTGCCTAACATGTATTATTTCCTCATTTACCCCTCTCAACAACCCTAGGAGGCAGTCAGAATGAGGACGCATGGGCACAAAGAGTTAAAGTAACTTTCTTAAAGGTATACAGCGAGGTAAGTGGTACAACACAGCCAACGCCCACGCGGTCTGCTCTTCACCACCGTGCCCAACAATCCCTCTGAAAGGACAGAACCTCACTGTAACTGGTTTGGTCCTCCCGATGCTCCTTACTGCTTCTTCATCTGTAAAATGGATACTTTTCACTTGGTTGTTATGAGGATTAAATGACCAGCCAGTACCTTATAGGTAGTAGGTATCAAATAAGTTTGCTCAAAAGCAAAACAGACAAACAGACAAAAAACCAAAAAGCAAAATTCAACCATGACCAAACAAAAGAGACACGTAGTCACATTAAAAAGATAAATGCATGCAGATTAACTGCAACATCAGCAGCGACTTGTGACCCTACACACGATTAAATGTCTCAGAGGAAAATCGAGTAGAAAGACAGGATGAGATGCAAGAAGGGGGCTCAAGACTAAGTGACTAAGTGAGGGAGGAGTTGAAAACGAGAGTCCTGCATGTTTACTCAATAGGCAGAGGGACATTAAAAATATCTGTCCTGCCTCTCCTTGCCTCCCTACTATGGTGATTCAGGTACCTAACTCAAAAAGAAATATTTCAACTACTATGACTAAACATATATACAGCACAGTTCGTAAAATAAAAAGACTACATAGGAATGCTCGTTAAGGTCTTTCCATAGCTCATTGTGTTTTATGTTTCAAATAATTTTAAAAAGGATAAATTAAACTGAGGCTTGTGGTTAGCTGGTCAAATATAATTCCTGAGTGAAGCTGGGCCTCTGTCCTACTGAGGAACTGCTTGTTAAGGTTCTGAGACTTATACTGGACCCCTTAATGCTGGTGTACACTCGAAATAATTGAATGCCTTCGTTTCTTAAATTTCCCATTTATAAATATGAACACAAGGACTAACATGTCACTAATGTGGGCCCCAGACCAGCGGCATCAGTGCCCCTCCCTGACAATCACAAACCCCGGGGGTGGGGCTCAGCCACCTGCTTCCTCAAGCCCTCCGCCTGATTCTGAATGTGCTCAAGTTTGAGACCGACTGCCAGAACGAATACACAACCAGTATTAAATGTCAAGTAACCCATAAAGTACGGCAGGGCGAGAGTTTTGAAATGTGGTCCACCAATGAAGAGTCCCCTAAAATATATTACTAATATCACATCTTCCTATGTATTTGGTAACCTCCGTGTTCTGCATTATTTGACTGAGACTAATTTTTTTTTTTTTTTTTGCTGCACCGCGAGGCATGCGGGGTCTTAGCTCCCCAACCAGGGATCGAACCCGTGTCCCCTACGGTGGAAATGCAGAGTCTTAACCACTGGACTGCCAGGGAAGCCCCAAGACTGATTTTATTTACATCATTTTAGTGAGAAAAGGATCAGTACATTTTAATCTATTAATTCTTCTGCTAAGACATGTCTTTTAAAGGACAGAAAGGCTATAAAGCATACAATTCAAAATAATGTTTAGAAAACACAAACTTAAAGTTAATAAACTTAATAAATGCTAGGCAACATTAGGAAAACCCATACCAATATAAAATTTTAAATACACATACTATCTAGTTATTAGTTCTATCCATGTTTGTTAAGCGCTGTAAGTATTTCAAAAGTACGTCTTCACACACAGGGACCTATAGCAGCGAAGTATTAATAGTGGCTCCTCACCTTGAAGTGTCGGCTCTGCCACTGGCTTCGCCTTCACTTGGATCCCTCAAAACAAAGTGAAGGTTGAGATTTAATGATAAAAGTGAAAAAAATACCAAGAAAACCTACATCTAAAATGATTTTAAAATAAACTTGTTAAGCAAACTTCTAGCATGACAGGTTTCTATGACTAGTCAGTCTAATACCATTTCTTATGTTTTTCATCACAACCACACTTGACTACCACTTATTGAGCGTCTACTGGGTATATTGTCATAGAGGAGATGCTAGGTGATGGTTTAGGATTTTTACGTGATCTTCCAATTCCCAGCCACGATTTTAAAGTCATAATTTACCTCTTGGTTTAGCTTAGGTCAATCTAAAGTCAAAACTGTTTAATAATTATCAACAGCAAGATTTAACTTCATAATGGTTATTAAACATAGTTTGAGTAGTCGCTCAATTTAGAAGAATATGAATGAATCTTGCAGTTAGAAATAAAGCTCAACACATAAGTATTTCTAAAAATAAATGCTAGTTTTTAAATATGCAAGTAACTTATTTCAGGAGTTATGCTAATGATTCATGCACATGATAAAGTATTATAGCAAACCTAACAGCCTATCCAAGCAGGTGAGTCTAAAGACATGATTTCAAACTTAAACAGAAACATTGATCTTACCTGGACATCCACCTGTGAAGGAAAACCAGGAAAACTCCACTAATTGTTCTTTTGTTGCATGTAATTAGTATTTTTGAAGTCTGCCAAAATTTTAACTGTCATTTTCAAAGGTAATTAAGTATCTAACATAGGAGTATCAAGTTATAAACCAGTTTAAATAGATTAAGAGAAGGCTGGTGATAGCAAAATACTATTAAATAGCTGGAAAAGTCACCAACTTAAACCCTTAAGTCCACATTTTCTTAATGTTTTAACCATTCCAGTAACATTTATATTGTTTACGTAAAATAAATGCAACAGGAATAAAGTCAGTGCCACCTTCCTCATTCCCCAAATTAAGAAAATCCAGCAGTACAATAAGCTCTAAAACTTCAACTCATGGTTAAAAATATGAATGCCTTATATGCTTCTCAGGGTCTTTAACTATAGGGCTTTCTTGACAAAAATATTATGTAAAAACCATTTTCCTATCTGAATTAAAAAGGATAATAAGATGTATTCTCACATTCAAATGGGGTTTCTTAAATTTCTATTTTTAATAACTAGCATTTTCATTGGGAAGTATAATAAAAGTTCAAAGCCATCTACATAAATCTATTTTTATTATAGCACACTGAAATAAACGAAACATTTTTTGAGCAGGCTCAAAGTGAAATGTATATTTTGAGTTACATGTAGATGTACTGAAGGGCAGTCCACCAGCTGGGCAAGAAAGATAATAATGCTGTTGATTCCTGCTGCTAAGATAAAATTCCTTTAGCAGGAAGGGACATACATCTCACTGGACTTTTCTGTCCTATTTATACTTTGCCTTATGAAACACTGGTAGCAGACTGCTGCCCAAGTGTAAGCATTAGGAATGAAACACCCCTTAGACCCTACACTTCCCTTGCTGTTAATTGTGGAAATAGCAACTGACTCGTCACATCGTTTCCCATACCCTGTTCCTGCCTTCCTGGATGCCACTAGGAACGCTGACTGGAAGAATTTCTGCTATTTGGCAATGGTTTCAAATAGTCCAGTTAAGTCAGCTCCAAGCAGCCATGGTGGGAAGCATCTAGGGATACAGAACGTGCCGCTGGCTGTAACAGCAAATGCAGTGAAGCATGGTTCTCCAATATTTAAAACTTAAAGGAAAGCCAAATATCTTATATATAATCAGCTGAACCAATCAGGTTACTCCCTATGTAAGAACTATGGTTAAAAAATCATAAGGTTTGATCCAATCTCCTGTTTGTACGGTAGGTATATAGCACTGATCCAAAGCATATCATTCTAAATGCTATTTAAAAGACTTTGGAAATAGTACGTCTACATCCTCCCTTGACAGATTAGTCTCGTGTAAATCACTTTCCTAATTAGAAAGTTCTTTCTTAAAACCAGAAAACAACTCTCTCATGTGGCCATTCTGGTGTCCAGCTTCTTACTGGCCAAGGAGAACTACTAGCTGGTTTCTTCTTTGTGATAATGGTTTTCAAATACATGAACGATTAACTCTGGACTATTCTTTATCCTTCTTTTCTTAAAGCTTAATAACCCAAATTCCTTTACTTTTTTCCCCTATAAAATCCTATTTTCTTCATCTTTTAAAGCCTTCAGTGGCACGTTGGGGACTTAGCTGGTCCCCGAGTCTGGAGGCGTCTTGGCCCCCGCACTGTGCTCAGAGCCAGCCCTGCCCCCCAGCACCCCGGGTGTCAGTGCGGGTCCCACGGGGGCGTCATCGTGCGGCCCCATTTCTTCAGGCTTTAGGCAGAGTGAAGTGAGAAAGGCAAAGGGAACAGAGAGAAAGGCCGGCCTTGAACCCGGGATGGAATTAAGAAGACGAGACCAGTGGGAAGGACGATAACCTGACAGCTGAGTTTAGAGTGTTAAATAATAAGGCACTGAGAGGTTCTCTAGCTTATCTCCAAGCCTCCAGCCCCCGAAAGCTCAACACGCCGCAAATGCAGAAAGATCAGTTGCCCGTCCCGTCTGCCAGCTGCTAAAGAGCTCAGCAGGTTCATCCCCGGGACAGAAACCCATGCTTGCTTGTCTTCCTGCATTAAGTCGTCAGGGGGGTATTAGATGGCGTCATCTTGAGCCACAAAATGCTACCCTTATGCACTGCTGCGAACGCAAACATACTTGTAAAGCCAAACGTGTTCGCAGGGTGACAAGTGGCCTTGGAGAAGAATTGAGCATTTTTTCTCTTCTCTCACCAAATCCAGAATTAAAATATGTTAAAACTCAAGACATTAAAAAACTGTATCTAATTTCTGACAAAGAACAGCAAACAACCTCTGCCCTCCCTCCTTTCCCTACCAAGCCCCACCCCCTGCCCCGCCCCAGCCAAAACCCTCTACTAGATGACACTGTTCAAAGTGTGATAAGGGCATGGTGGAACCTTAGAAACTTCCACGCTAACTCCCCTCACAGGCTGGGTCTGAACACTCCTATTCCCTCAACCTTGTTCTCTCTTTCAGGACCTGCCCCCTTCAGAGCACTTATCAGAATGTATTACAAGCTTATTTGTTTACTTTTTAAACTGTCTTCCACACTACTCGTCCGCTCAGTAGATGAATGTTTACTGAGTGCCAGAGTACGCGTCAGAGGGAGCACCTACTGCTCGGCAGGAGATTCAGCACAAAACAAAGCCAGCCAACGAGTCAACCGCAAACTCCTGTTCTCACGGAGCACGTCTCCTCGGCAGAGATGGACAAGGAACAACTACGTAAAGCAAACATACTATCTCAGGTCGTGTTAAGTGCTAGAGAGAAAAATAAAGCCGGAAAAGGGAGTGTTGGGAGGGGGAGGGGATGATTTTCAACATGGGGTTGAGGAAGGCCTCGCTGAGGAAGTGACAGTCCCGCAAAGACCTGAAGGAGGTGTAGAAGCCAGCCACGCGGGTATCAGCGGAGTATGAAATCCTGAACAAGCGTGCCTGGTGTGCCCAAGGACAGTCAGGTGCCCTCTGGGGCTGGTGGGGAACCAGCAAGGGAAAGAGTGGGAGAAGACGAGGTCAGAGCAGGAACGGGTGGCCAGACTATGGAGACCACTGGCAGGCTCTGTACTGCATTCTGAGTGAGATGAAAAGCAAGCTAAGGATTTTTTGCGGTATGCAGGCCTCTCACTGTTGTGGCCTCTCCCGTTGCGGAGCACAGGCTCCGGACGCGCAGGCTCAGCGGCCATGGCTCATGGGCCCAGCCGCTCCGCGGCATGTGGGATCCTCCCGGACCGGGGCACGAACCCGTGTCCCCTGCACCGGCAGGCGGACTCTCGACCACTGCGCCACCAGGGAAGCCCCAAGCTGAGGAGTTTAAATTGAGGACTTACATTGTTGTGAACAGAACAGGAGGACAAGGGCAGAAGCTAGGGGACCTGTGAGGATGTGGAATATCAACAGTGGTTTAGACCGTGAAGGCAGTGGTAGGAGTGCTAGAAGCAGCTAAATCCTGGAACTGTCGTGAAGGCAGAGCCAACACAACCGCTCGTGGAACTGACATGTGGTAGGAAGAAAGGAGGAGTGAAGGATAATCCAGGCTCAGGGTCTGAGCAACCAGAAGGATGGTGTCACCGTTACCTAAAATGATGAAGGAGGAGAGGGGACAGTTTGAGGAAGAGAAGCAGGAGCTGAAATCTGGACAGGTTCTGTTTGAGAGTCTATTACACAATGAGGTGGAGAGGCAGAGCAGAATACTGGATACGGGAGTCTGCCCTTCCGAGGAGTGGCCTGGGCTAAAGATCTAAATTGGGATTGTTAACACATGATGGAGTTTCATGTCATGGGCCTGAGTGAGATCACCAAGAGAGTGAGGATAACCAGAGAAGAGAATGTGTCCAAAGACCATGCCCTGGGGTAGGCTGGCATTTAGAGGTCAGGGGGAAGGGCAAAGAGACCCAAAAGAACCAGCAAAGGAGCCTGAGAAGGGATATGGAGCCTGAGAGGGCGGAAGCCAAGTAAGGAAAAGGTTTCAGTTTGTGGAGTGTCGTGAGACCATCAGCGACTCGCAGGAATGGAGAAGCTGCTGGGCAGAGGGCCTGGCACGTAGTAGGTCTTCACATTTGTTGCATGCCTACATGGCAATCTTCTTGTCTGATGTTCCTTACTACGTTCCCTCTAGAATCTAAATTTTTATTGCAAAGTAAAGAGCAATATTTTGCACAATGCTTAATGTACAGTTAGTAATCAAGCATTAAACTCAAAACCTGTTTTTCTTCACCTTAAGATTAATCGTGGATTAACCAGGAGAAAGTACCGGGTTTTAAAAATGGATTTAAATTGTCAGCTAAATTCCAACTACTGATAACCTAACTACTACCCTGCTGACGGCCGGCCAGCACTCCTGTCCCACTGTCACGCTGACTCTGCAGGGGAGCTTTCAGGTCTTTCTCTGTCGATGTGTCATGGTAACTGCCCAAGTGGTACAAAATCTCAGACTGATACGGTTAGAAACGGACGTTGCATGGGGCTATGTTTAAAGTAATAAATTCAGCTGTGTGATCTTGGGCAAACTGATCCATGAACAGTCTATAAACAACTCCAAGAAAAGGTGAGAGGCTAAGGACACTGCTTCTCTTTGCCACACGCACTATCTGAAATCCTAGGAACACTAAAAACATTGAAAATTAAGTACTGAAGGACTATTTTTGCTGCAGGTACAAAACTTTCTTACCCATAACTTATTTCCTCAAACAACTGCCTGCTATGGAGCCTGAGCTTCCCTCCCGAGTCAGGAACCCCACAGTGCCTTGCCTGCACTTTCCTTTCTGTTCACGTTCATTGTATATCGTGGCTGGTGGTGTCCAGTCTGATCCTTTTGGGGCTGTCCGAATCTTGAGGGCACAGATGCTGCCTCTTTATCTTTGAATCCTGTGCAGTACCTGGCACAGGGCTTGGTTCATACGGGATTTTCATGGGCTTTTAGTAGGACCTGACAGCACACCAAACTTACGTCAACCTGTACTGTGTTCAGCAACGTGTATCATCAATGTGTGTGACCCACTTACGCTTAATTTTTAGAAAAGGGTACAATTTCATTATTCTACTGGATTAGGTTACTACACTTGCATTCATTTTGCGTTTACCGTGTTCTGATGTTAGGATTTTATGATGTTAAATTACATAAGTAATCTCTGTGATTCCAATACGTAGGCTTTTTATAAGGAAGAATAAAAGGTAAACGAGATTATATATATATATATATATATATATATATATATATATATATATAATTAGTGAGCAATTGAAGAGTATTCTTAAGAAATACTATTTGAAGGATAAAGGTAAAGCCATATTTAATTCCTTTTTCTAAATCAAGGTTTTTAAGTAGGGGATACTCTTTGTTCGAACACACATTTTCGATGTCAAGTTTTGCTCTTTCCACTCTATTCTACAGTATTCTTAAATTCTCATTTTGTTCTTTTGTTTTTCTTTCTTTTCCTTAAGGGAATAGACTTTATGTCTTCCTTGATCTTTTTCTTCCAACTTCTGTAAAAGAGCACGTCTAATGAAATGTCATAAAACCATTTTGGAAAATCACTGTAGAGACTGAAGAAAACAACGAATCTTCTTTGTTAATTCCTAGAGGACAGAAAACACCACAATATGTTGGTACTGACCTGCGGACGAATTTGGACGTTATTTTGCTTATTATACCAGTTGACGTGCCCCTCCTGGCGTGTGCAAATGCCCCCGTTTCATGCGAGGGGGAAGCGGGCGGCCCGTTGTAGGCAGCGCCGCGGCGCTCGCGGAGCTGCTCCCCATGGAAGGTGCTGCGGCTGGAGCTGCCCCGGGGGAAGCGGGTTCGGTCAGGGGTGGTGGTGCTGATACTGTGAGCAGACGGGGAAGCAGCGGGTGCGCGCTGGGCTGTACTGCTGGGACACATTGAGACGTATCTCTCAGAATACTGGCAGAGAAAGGTTTCACTCACGCTAAAAACCAGAAGAAAACTGCCATGGCTACTTTTATTCGGCCCTATTCTATTCTTTCCCGTTACAGATGTGATGCATGGGTTGACTGTAATTACTGTTATCGCCAGAGACGGATGACATTTCAGATTCAAACTAAATGCCTTTTATAAAAATTTAGTTACTAACGATTAAGAAATTACTGAAACGGGGATACAAAGATAAACACTCTTCAGTAGCAGGAATGCCAGACAAGGGGCACTGCATGCAAATATTTTTTTTTTTTTAACTATTCTCTTAAACCATTCGGCAATGTAGAACACAGATTTTACTGTTTATCAAAAAGCCTTTGAATTGAAGGCTCATTTCCTATTTATAATTTCAGCCTCAGTGATAGCAAATGCTACAGGACACCACCACCGTGATTAACAAATCTAACTATCAAACATTTTCCTGAATTTGAGAAATCTCAACATACAGAAATACCAGAAAAATAGTCACTTAACTTTATAAGTGAAAGGGCTCTTCATGATCATCTGTTTCATCACTGACAGGAAAACTAAAAGTTCTTCTTAAGAACAAGTGACTGGCCAGAGCCGAGAAGATTAACGAGGTCTCAACCCCTAGTCTCGTGGGGTTTTGTTTGTTTGTTTTTAAACCATAAAAACTCAATTTAACGGAATGATAAATTTGGCAACAACCCTTTACTTTATGGAGAGATTTAAAACAAAATCCTTGAAGAAAATTCCTCCAGAAAATGATTTAAATTGTAAGCAACATTTCTGATAACTGCTAGGGGATGTAGTAAGTTTATGTTACAATTCAACTTTACCTCTGCCACAAACAGTGAACCTTCGAAAAGCTCGTAATGTGATGGCTATCTTGTATTTTTGTATGGTGCAACATTTTTTAAAACTCTTTTTAACGACTAACAAAATGAGATGCAACGAGCATGTTACCCGGGTCTGTAAGCTTCAGAGCTGTCTTTAATGGTCGGCAGTGTAACTTTAATAGGATGACCAGAAGCGGACATGGACTTCTGGTGGCGGGGTCGTGCTGAGGGGACAGCGGAAGCCACGGCAGAGCCTGCAGAGGATATGCTGCTCGCGGACATCTCTGTGAGGCTTTCAACATAAGACAGTCGAGAAGACCGTGGAATGTAAAAAAAGAAGAAAAACTGCAGTTTACTAAAATTTAAGAACTAGATTTTTAAAAGTCTAAATTGACTAATACCTTTCATGACTGAAACACTCAGAAATCAACATTAGCGTTATTATTACTGACTAACAACAATATTCTTGTCAAAAGTGTACAGGGTGAATTTACCACCACCTTCCATGGAAAAGATCTCACACACTCTTGTTCTATATATGTGAATCCGAAAAGTATGACATTATTTTTATGGATAAAATGATTATGATTAGAGACAGTATCCACTTTCCAGAAATCACAGTTGGGTGTGGCGTGTTGCTGGGGTTCACTGTCCGCTATTCAGTAAGAATTCATAATCGTAGCAAAAACCCTATCTCTGGAAACATCATCAAAACACTTTTAGTTCATATCTTTCATCAATAGGTTAAACTGTTGTAGACTAAAGGAGCTAGAGATTAGGATTTAGTACAGGAGAAAGAGTAAGTTAGAAATCAATTCCCAACAACCTTTCTAGCCTAAAGGATCTTAGGTCCAAGGAGGATTCATTTACCTTTCTATGCCTTATAATAACATTTACTTTAAATGCCTATTAACTGAGAGGAAACAAGTGTAAGAGTGGTCTGTCAAGTTTGCTGAAATGACTATGGATGGAACTCGATGGAATTTTATTAGAAAAGACTCCCCCTGTCCTTCTGTCATATACTGATGAGCAGTCCTTAGCTCACGATGAAAAGAACTTAGATTTTTTCCATAATAAAATATTTATCATGATTTAAAATAAACCCCTTCGAGAACTGTATGCTTCTCAATGATCAGTTGAGATGGCCACATTTCTTTAGAGGAAGGAAAACAAAGCCTTCACTCTTTGGATATAATGATGACTTGATGGGGGGTGGGTGGGAAGGAAGAAGGGAAGAAGGAAGCAGCAAGGGTATAAAAGAGTAAGACTCAAATAATGAAGATCAGATTAGGATGCTATGATAGGTTTTGCTACAGGGAATTATTTACTATCGTATTTTATTCAGAAAAATCACAGGTGAAGACATTTATCTCCTGTTTTCCCTAAACATTTTTCCACTGCTCCATTCTGGTACACATGAGGAGGTGCCTTAGTAAGAATGGTTGGTTGCAATCTAACTAGCTGTTTTGTGTTTCCTTTCCTCTTGACCCATTCAGCTACAGGAGTTTTACCCAGAGCACTAACGCAAAGCAATGACAAAGGTAGCCCTGCCTGTCACTGTGACAGTTACCTGCTGTCTTTTCCATTCTGCAATGCTGTGTATCGATCTGTGGTTCTTTCACAGACGTATGTATTCCTTCTTGCCATGCTACCTCCAGGATACACATTGTTCTTTAAGAAGGAAAAAAAAACACATTAAAATATTCTAACTGTATTTGTGGAAAATCAGAGAAGTGAATTTAAGCTTCAAATAACTGAAAAACATCTGTGGTAGAATTTTAATTTATCAGAATCTTATATTAACAAATTCTATCTCCCACCCCTCTCCCTTGTAGGAATAAAAGGCAAAGCATAGCAAGCATCGCACAGTTTTCTTAGTTTACTGTCCTACAGCAGTGGTGAACAGTTGTTTGGGAAAAGCTGGGTTTTATTCATGCCTTTGTAAGCTGGTGATAGGGAGAAGGCCAGGACAGTGGCACAGGCAGCTTGAGGGGACTATGCACGAGAGACACCCCACCCTATCATTACAAACAGGAAACCTGGGGCCCTGAAGATGGAAGGCCACCTGGAAGCCTGTGGGTGAACCTTCTGCACCTGCTTGGGAAAACCCCACAGCCACTGGTGATGTTAAGAGACCAAAGCTCCAGGGTCACAGGCAGGCCCAGCTGAGGACACCAACACTGTGTGCAATGCCACCCTGGGAATACTTCCTCTCTTCAGCTACACAGTTATACACACAGATATACAGTATGTTTTTTTAACTAATAAATCCCTAATTTTTGAACATTTAATTATTTCCTACTTTGCTCCTATAGATTACTGAGGAGGTTTAACTGGAGATTAAAAATTTAGAGGAGAGGACATCCCTGGTGGTGCAGTGGTTAAGAATCCACCTTTCAATGCAGGGGACACAGGTTCGAGCCCTGGTTCGGGAAGATCCCACATGTCACAGAGCAACTAAGCCCGTGCACCACAACTACTGAGCCTGCCTCTAGAGCCCGTGAACCACAACTACCGAGCCTGTGTGCCACAATTACTGAAGCCCATGCGCCTAGAGCCTGTGCTCCGCAACTAGAGAAGCCACCGCAATGAGGAGCCCACACACCACAACGAAGAGTAGCCCCCGCTCGCTGCAACTAGAGAAAGCCCGCGCGCAGCAACAAAGACCCAGTGCAGCCAAAAATGAATGAACGAATGAATGAATGAATTTATTTTTAAAAAATTTAGAGGAAAAATCCTGTAAATAAATAACAGAAAATAGGGAAAAATCCTGGAAAAGTATAAAACCACCAAGATATTACTAGAAGTCTGTAAAATTATCCCATGGGCACCAAATGTAGCAATATAAGAATATTCACTTTTGATAATTTCACTGTTTTGGCTGAACTGTCACATGAGTAACCTAATTTTGAACAAATTCCTTGTCAGATCATGCTGCCATACATCCTTCAGAGACCTCTAAAACGTTTCTGGCTGTCTTCAGTAACACTGCTTTCCTTCTCAAAGTGTGACGGGTGAACAGTTTCTCCTTCAAAACTGTGCCTTCCAGGTTTCTGATCCTCACAAGCTGCCTCCCTGGCCTTGTCCCTTTGATGGCAGTGATGCTAATACTAAGTGGCTAAGACAAGAATTTCTCTACCAGAATCTTTTAGCTTATGTTTAAAAAGAAAAAGATAAGTAAGTGTGGCATAGTTAGTTTAAATTTAAACCAATGCCTTAGTTTTTATGCCTTTTTAAAATTTACATATGCTTTGAATACCCACTATGCGCGTGATCACTAATGATTCTGAGGAAGCTACTGTGTCAGTGTGTAACAGGAGAATATAAATATGGGGAAACAACAGTGAACAATGCAAGGCAGCATATAGCTACAAGCTAAATAACGTGGTCCAGCAATCAGAAAGGCCAACAAGATCACTTTGGAGCGTTCAGTCCTAGGAGGCTCCATCCAGGAGGCAGGACTCGAAATGATCTATAGAAATGGGATTTTCATAATGTGCAGGGGGAACTTTAAGCAAGAGCACTGCATAAAGACGGGTGGAAACGGCTGAGAATATTCATGGGAAAATATGACCAAGTTGAGTTGAATGACAGGTAATCTAGCAGAGTAGCAGGAAATAGGGGATGGAATTCTTTCTTTCTGTTATATGGGGTGATGACACTCTGGAAACTGTCCTCTAGTTGATGTTTAGATAAGAGGAAATGATGACTTGTCTAAAAAACTACTTATAAAAAATGTATTAAATCTATTATAGTTAAATCATTTCCAAACAGACCAGCTGGAATGTAAGTGGCTGTATCTGTTCATCCTTAAAGTGGTTATATACATCTGTTTCATAGACCAGAAGGTGATGATCAAATCACATATTTTTTTAAAAAATATAGTTTCCATTAACTGTGTAAGACAATGGGTATTGGGGAGTTTAACCCATTTACAATTAAGGTTATGCTGGGCTTCCTGGTACCTTATTTCATGTTTCTATTTAAAGCGTCTTTATGTTTTCTCTCTCCTTTCCTACTTTCCATAAGCTAAATCAATTCCTTTTCTTCTGTTGGTTTAAAAGTTATACATTTTAGTTTTGTCCTTATATTTCTTGCCCTTAAGTTCCTGAATTTATTTTTGCTTATCACTACAGTTGTCCCTCAGTATCCGCTGGGGATTGGCTCCAGGACCCCCTGTGGATTCCAAGATCTATGGAGGCTCAAGTCCCTTATATAAAGTGGCTGAGTATAGTTGGCCCTCCGTATCCACAGGTCCCGTGTCTTCAGGTTCAACCAAACACGGATGGACAGTGAGAGCCAACTGTACCGATTTCTTACCCTTACCCCTACCTTCCCTTCCAAGGCATATGCTTTTTCCTTTAATTTCTATCCCTATCCTCACTTCCTGGATATTATTCAGAATTTTGGTTCTGAATTTTCATTATTTTTTTTCTTTTTTGCGTATGTTACCACATACACACTTTAATAAGTTAGTTGATTGCTTTCAATTCCCATACATTTTACGGCAAAACTCGACATACCTTTCTCTTACTGTAAGAGTACTTCCTCAAACAGTACAGTGTTTTCAAATGGGTCACTGTATCACAAGAGTTGAGGTACTTTATTCATAAGAATATGCTTATTGTACCTTTATGTTTAAATGACAGTTTGGTTGGGTATAAAATTCTGTGTTCAATGTGCTTTTCTTTTGATACTTTAAAAAAATATATATTTTTTATCCATTTATCTTCCTGCATCCATCTTACTGTTGAGAAATCAGATGTCAGTCTGCATCTTGCTCCTTTTAAGGTCACCTGCTGTCTCATTTTGGGACCTTTGAAGTTTTTCCTCTTTGCTTTTGGTATCCATATATCCCACTTTAATGAGCCCAGGAGTAGGTTTTCCTTCTTGCTTCTGTTTTCCCTTTTGAGACCTTTTAATATGAAGTTTTCCATCTTTTTAAATTATTATTTCTTCTTCAAATATTTTCTCCCTTTCATTTTGCCCCTTTTCCTTTCTATACTCCTATTTCCTAAACGTCACTAATTCTACTTCTATCCTTTGTATATCTTAGTTTTCTTTTATATTTTCTCTTTATTCTCTGCTGCTGTCTTATAGGGGGACGTCTCAATCTATCTTCCAGCTCCCATTATATAATTTCTATAGTTTGCTGTTTTAAGTGGATAATGGGAGCTAACTCTATAAAGTAATTATTGTTGTAGTCTGCCTTCATTCAACAGTTTATTTGTAAATATAAAATTAAATGCACCAATATACTATCAAGTAAATATTACAAACACAAAAACTGAGGCAGGAAAGTTTAATGTACTGTTTTGTGGTAAGGTTAAATGTTATTTTAAGAATTCACAGTTTTTGTTCTTAAATTGCATTTATTAGAAGCTTGGCCCCCTTCGCACGTTCTTTAAGTGTATAATTCACTTTAATATTTTTAAACTTGAAAAGAAAAGATAAAATTTTTTTATATCTTTAAACAAAAAAATTCTGACAACAAATAACTACAGCATATTGCAATTTGCCAGAATATTTACTCACACTTGGAATAGTTGAAGACTTTTTCCTTTCTGGCCCTACAAGAGGGCTTGTAGTCATCTCACTTTTTGAACCAACTGTTGTGCTGCCAAGTTTACGAGCCACGTCTTTGTCCCACTCCTCTTTCTGTTCACTTTCCACGCTGTTAGCCTGAGGCCTTTTGGTATATGATACGGCAGGGGGAATGGATGGACCAGCTGTAATTTTTTAAAAAGCATAATTAGCTAAAAAGCAACTGACATATTTTCTTCTAACGAACAAAAACTCTATTAAAAATATCTTTATTTGCATACTTTACACTCTGAACGAAGATTAAACTGTTTGATTACAAAAATTAGGTCAGCCCCTGAAAACAGGATTATATTTATCATTCAATAATATAAAGCTGTGATAACCGGGAATGATACAAGAACATAAACATGTGAACTGTATAATGCTTAACAAAAAATGCAAGTCTGGGCAGACTCAGTCTGTCTTTCCACATATCTGACTTTCCCCCACCATGATCACTAAAGCGTCGTTGCTTCTGATTTGCTGA
Organism: Monodon monoceros; assembly: GCF_005190385.1. Taxonomy (NCBI): domain Eukaryota; kingdom Metazoa; phylum Chordata; class Mammalia; order Artiodactyla; family Monodontidae; genus Monodon; species Monodon monoceros. Next base: position 18,524,712 of record NW_021703774.1, on the reverse strand, counting down.
GATGCTCCGCTGGACCTTCAGGTGAGCAGGGGACTGCAGAGTGCTGTTGTTTAAGTCACTGTTGGGCCGTGACCTCTGACACAAGTTTCCACTGGATAATGATTCACCACCTTCAAACTATAAGAAGAAAGACCACCAGCATTTTAAAATTAAAAAAAGTTCATAGAAACAATATGCACGCTTGATTTTTCTAATTTATTCCAAGTCGTACATGGAGTAATCAGAACTAAGAAAATTTAAAAGTTTGGATACAGAACTGCAAGTTGGCAAACAGGAAGGGAGAGAACTGGATACAACATCGTTTCACAAGTACATGTCATCTTCTGTTATCTTGTACAAATGGCTTTGGGTCCTTCTGGGTCCAAATAATAGCTCCAATTATTGAATGGTTATTATATACTAGCCGCCATGCTGAACTTTTTATATATGTTACTTTGTTTAATCATTACAACAAACCTATGATCTATTAACCTGTACTTTTTAGATGGAAAAACTGAGGTTAAGAGATTCAAGAGACATCTTTGGGATTCGAATTCAGGTAGAGTTGAGATTCAAACTTAGGATGAAATCTAAAATTTCAACTTCATACACACACACACACAAACACACACACATTTTTTGTTTTGTTTTGCTTTCTCCACCACATTTACAGAACAAAATTTGGTTTATTGACTCTGATCAAGAAATTACATCTGCTTAGAGCTAAGCATGGTGTACTGGGGATTGATACACTTTCCCTCTCTCTGTAACAAAGAAGTATTTTGTTGCCAGCAACCTTCTGACTGAATCACTGGCATTCTAATGGGAAATCGAAATTCATATGTAAAGTTGCTAATGATAAAGAGCAGAGAAATACTGATGATGAAAATTTTAATAGATAACAGCCAACACAGACACACAGTAGTGTGGCAGGAGCTGTTCTGAGGACTTGAGAAGTATTAATTCCTTTAAACCCTCTCAGTGACCCTAAGAGATAGGTACTATTGTCATCCTCATTTTATAGATCAGGAAACTGAGGCACAGAGAAATTAATTAAATTGCCTAAGTCACACAGCTAGTTAGTGGCTGTGCTGGGGTGGGGGAGGGGTGGGAATGCAAACCCAGTGACCCTGGTTCCAAAGTTCAGGCTCTTACTACTTATAGTAGCTTCATTCATTTATAGTCAATGCAATTCAAACTTCATTTTAATTCATGCATGGGCTGGGTTGTATGCTTATAAAATTAGTGTTTCCTTTATACTTAAATTAATAGGAAAATTAAAGATCTCAGGAGTGAAATCTAAAATCTAGGTAGAGACAGTTCAAAGACTTTAGAGATAACCATTTGTACTATTTCCCACTTCTTAAAATTCTCTTGGCTTGGCTTCTTTGACGCCACTTCCCTAGCTATTAGCATCTCTACTGAAGATCCCTCTCCTCTGCTATAGTAGTACCTACCTGGTAGGGTCACTGAGAGGATTAGATGAATTAATACTTGTAAAGTCCTTAAAACAGTTCCCGGCACATTACCGTGTGGCCCTCTGATGATGAATCCCAAATCTGTTCATGCTATTCAACTCATTCCCTTCAGATCCAGATCTTTATATCCAAATGTCTACTGAACAGCTCCAACCAACAGGAATCTCAAATTCAACCACCCGGAACTGAACAAACCTCCCAGCTTCCCACTAAGGTTCACTCTTTTCCTATCTTGGCAAATACATCTTACAAAACCAGTCACCTATGCTAGAAATCTGAGAGTCTCTTATCCTTCATTTCCAACAGGTTATCAAATACTGTTAATTCAACCTCTTACATGTCTTGGCCTGTTGTGGGTGCCTGACCCCTTATGTCCCTGAGTATCCTGTACATCCCCCTAATCAGAGCACGTTCCACACTGTACCACACTGTGGACCGATTCTCTCCCCTCTAGACTGACGGCTCCTTGAGAGCAGAGACCTTCCAACCTTTCTATTCCAGTACTTAGCATAGTTTCTGGTACAGAGTAGGTTCAATAAATGTCAGCTGAATGTACCGATTCACTAATAGTTACTATCTAATTATAAATAATTTCATCCTACTCTACAAAATGCCTCCCACAGATGTCTAATTTTCAACCAACTGTCAAAGCTCTGGGCTGTTCTTGACTCTCGATTTATACCTTTATATTTTGCTGTCCCAAAGGATCATCAAAGGTTCAATCACAATTGGCAGAGAGTGACTTCCTTGCTCTCTCTCCCTATTATAGACCTCGACTGGCCTTGAGAATTTCCAACTGAATGTATCAAAACACTTGACACTCTACAAGGCAAAATATATCACCAAAAAACCTTTTCCTGGGTTCCCACCTATACATTTTGTTTTCAACGCTGTCACCTCCTTTTGTTTCAGTTGCTGTCTTTTCTGCCCACCCAAAATAACCGTGTTACCTCCGGCAGGGCTGTTGCACTTGGGCTGCCAGAGCCATTCTCAAAGACGTGACTGTGAACAGGGCCTCTCAGAGGTAAGCAAGGCACTATGCCTGCTCTCTCAAAACAGAATCTCTTAGTATTTGGAAATAAGGTGAGTTCACAACTCAGCAATTTGAATTTTGACTTCTGATAAATAAGAATGTTAGGGTCTTTGTATTATTTTTGATACAACCTAGAATATATTTGCCAACATTATATCTATACTTAGCTGTGACTTAGCTCAAGAAATAATTCACATTAATCTGAAAAGGTGAAAAACTTACTTCAGGTGGTTTTCTACCTAGAAGAATATAAGTAGCCATGACTTCATCATATTTCTGATTTATTAAGGCATCATTTATCTCATCTCGGGCAAAACCCATGGTGACCATGATGTCTAGAAATAAAAAACAACAAAATTCAAATTTTCTGAAAATGGGTTTATTTTAGTAAAGAAACCAACAAAAATGGGCAAGTTTGCCCACATCGGATATGAAAACTAAATTCTGAACATTTAAAGTGTAACTTTAATTATAAAACTTCTGGATTACTAATATACAGACACTGTGTAGTTACAGATACTGTACATCCCCAATTTTTCATGCAGAAATTATCTACACTGTGGGTTAATATATTCACAGGCTACTCCATTTCTCATTCCCCAGCACATCCTTGAGCTGAGTTCCTTTATCCAGCTCCACGTAGCATCTGTCTCTCTGTGACACACACAGAACACCTTCTCTCTCTCTCGACACACCCTCAGCCACTCATGGAGTGGTTTCTCTCATCTCTTAACAATTTCTGCTTTACTCTTTGGAAGGCTTGAATCCCACAGTTCTTTCTGATCGGATTCCTAACACCCTACAATGCCCCTCCTCAGCCATTCTGCCTTCAAGCCAGACAGGAGATGACTCAACTGTGAGATGCTGATGGCTCTGGGAATGAAGAGAGGGAACCAGTTGGGAGTAGAGCACTTGACTGGGTGTGGGAGGATGGACCCTGCTGAGATAGTGGGAAACAAAGGGGGAGCCAAAGTGTTCCTCCCTCTAACTCAGGGCCTCTAGGTTTTTGGTTAAAATACATGCTGTGTTTTGCTGATATTTATCGGTCTGATCAGTGCTGATTCTTAAATCAGTCATTCCTCCCGTTAGGAATTGGTGAAAGAAAAGAATGAGGTTTATCTACGTTATCTTAATTTTTATATCACTGTTGCCAACAACTGGTTTAGGTTATAATATATGAGAACAAAATAAGGAACTTGAATTTTGCAATGTTTAGTGTATATCTGGAGAAAGAAAAGATGATAAAGCAAGTATTTTTCAAATAAAAATTGCTTCCCATTTACATTTTAAACACGGTTTTGGTAGGCTAAAGGACTCTCACTTTTAGCCTAGGGACCACCCCTCTCACAGTACTTAAATACTTACCTATTCTTTTTGCATCATTGAAATCTGGTTCAGGCTCAGCATATGGCTTTAGTTCTTCTTCTTCATGACCAACATTCATCCATCGATCTTTCATTATTTGCTAGGAAATAAACTCTACATTATGTTTGGCCAATCAGAACATTCAACCACTTATGTTAGCTCTCTTTTAGTAAATGTGAAACTTATTGGTTCAGTCAACAAGAATCGTGACGTTTTCAAACTAAAGTTACTGTTTCTAGCTTGATTAGCAGGTCAACAGGAGGTGTAAGATTTTGGGACATACTTTTATGTCTTACGACAACTCTAACCATCACCCCACACACTCACCAAATGAACTGATTCAAAATATACTGCCTGCTGTCTATGCTCCTCTAAAAGGAATATTTTCACATTTGAAAATTTTAACATAAAAGCCCACTGATTTTAACCTCTGCTTCATTTTTACATTTGAGATTAATGAAGAGATTTTTTTTTTCCCGGTCTTCCACCAAATATATACCTGTAATTTTGAAATCATCACTTACTAAAACATTAGGAAAGAAGAGATCATGGGAAATGGAAATCAGAGTCAGTAATGACAATATAGCTCAGAGAATATGCGAAGAGAGAACAATCAAGATTTAAGCCTGGAATTAGGAATTAGTAAGAATCAGGGTGAAAACAGACGTTGGTGTGCATTACCAGAGTCCAATTTAAGCTGAGACTGTGAAACAACAGTCAATCCGGGGCTGTTAAAAGGCAACCCAGAGGGGGCAGCCTATGGAATGAGGAAACTACTGGCAAACCATATATCAGATAAGGGGTTAATATCCAGAATCTATAAAGAACTCCTACAACTCAGTAACAAAAAACTGCCCAATTAAAAAAATGGGCAAAGAACTTGAATAGATATTTCTCCAAAGAATATATACAAATAGCCAACAAGCATATAAGATGCTCAACATCACTAATCATCAGGAAAATCAAAACCACAATGAGATATCACTTTGTATCTGTCAGGATGGCCAGTGTTGAAAAAAACGAAAATAACAAGTGTTGGTGAGAATGTGAAGAAACTGGAACCCTTGTGCGCTGTTGATGTGACTGTAAAATGGCGCTGCTGCTGTGGTAAACAGTATGGAGGTTCCTCAATAAGCTAAAAATGGAACTATTGTATGATTCAGCAACCCCACTTCTGGGTGCCTATCCAAAAGAACGGGAAACAGGATCCTGAGGAGATATTTCATACCCATGTTCACTGCAGTGTTATTCAAAATAGCCAAGATGCAGAAACAATCTAAATGTCTGATGGATAGCCCCATACTTACTTCTTATAACCACTTTGAGCAACGGTAATTTAGGTACATTATCCAACTAATTTAAATAAAAGTAGACGCACTACAAATTAAAAAAATAACAATGCTATCACCAAGTCTTTAGTGATCATTCATCAATAAAGTAGAAGTGGGGCTTCCCTGGGGGCGCAGTGGTTGAGAGTCCGCCTGCTGATGCAGGGGACGCGGGTTCGTGCCCCGGTCCGGGAAGATCCCACATGCCGCGGAGCGGCTGGGCCCGTGAGCCATGGCCGCTGAGCCTGCGCGTCCGGAGCCTGTGCTCCGCAACGGGAGAGGCCACAACAGTGAGAGGCCCGTGTACCGCAAAATAATAATAATAATAAAAATAAATAAATAAAGTAAAAGTGTCAGGGAGGGTGCACATCAGGAGAAAATAAATTTTGCAAAGCAGAGCTGTAAATTCCTGCCACATGATTTTCCAAAATATCAAAGTCCTTCCTGTTCCTCATCTGCCTCCTCGCAAATAGCATGTCTGGCAGAAGCCTAGACAGTAATCAGGCAGCAGCATCTGCAGAAGGAAAATTCTGTTGCTGGCAGAATTTCCTAGGTTGCATGGTGAATGCATAAAAATCCTCAAAGGATATGATGAACCACTTAGGACAGCCACACAGTACAGTCAGCCCTCCGTATCTGTGGGTTTAGCATCCTCAGATTCAACCAACGATAGATAGAAAATATTCAGAAAAAAAAAATTCCAGAAAGTCCCAAAAAGCAAAACTTGAATTCCTGACATACCAGCAACAATTTACATAGCACTTACACTGTATTAGGTGTCATAATAATCTACAGATGATTTAAAGTATATGGGAGAATGTGCACAGGTTATAGGCAAATACTACACACCGTTTTATAGACGGGACTTGAACATCCACGGAGGTTCCTGGAACCAATCCCTGTAATCCAGCCCATCTAGTCCTTGACAACTTTACTCACTTCTGCAGCTGGACTGCACAAATATGTGGAGGTGGCAGCTCAGATAGTGCTTAAAAATGGAAGTCTTGAAAAATGTTTAAAACAAATCTATAACATAACACGACATTATAACTTAACTATACTTCGATAAAATAAATTTTAAAAAAAACAACCAAATCTATAACAAACCCCACCTCTCCACACAAACACATCAGTACAAACAAAGGGATCTAACTGTCCTTTTATCAACACATTACATTTTTGGGGCAGCTCTCTGAATGTTTGTTATTATTACGATGAATGAGAATGGGCAAACAAGAAAACTAACAAACATAAGCTAGACATAAATACTTCTGCTTTTTCAAATGAGCTGAACTTAAGTCCTTAGTGATGTTCTCAAGTTTAAGAGCACAATATATATTTTTTAACATCTTTATTGGAGTATAATTGCTTTACAATGGTGTGTCAGTTTCTGCTGTATAACAAAGTGAATCAGCTATACATAGTACACAAATATCCCCATATCCCCTCCCTCTTGCATCTCCATCCCACCCTCCCTATCCCACCCCTCTAGGTGGTCACAAAGCACTCAACGGATCTCCCTGTAAGAGCACAATATTAAGAGTTTGAAAATAATAACCAATGGAATGAGATTTATAAATAGTAGAATCCCAAGTAAGTGGAGGTTAGATGCTGGAAGAGTTAAGTAAGAGGTTATCCTGCCAGGAGGAATTGGAAGAGAGGCAAAAGCCTGGGAGTGATCCAGGCAAACGAGCAGGGCATGTGGGGGACGGCACGTCAGTATGACTACACGAGGCGGGTGCCGGAGCAAGAGCAGGGTGGAAAATTAATAGGGACCAAATCATGAGGCTTCCTTTCAATTGGATAAAGGATATCTTTGGAGAGTGTGATTTTGCAAAGTCTCTCCAGCCAGTGTGTGGAGAGTCATTCAACACTGGAGACTCAGAAATCCACTAAGAGGCTTTCGCTGGAATCTAGGAGGGAGAAGATACCAGCCCGCTCTAAGGGCAGGCAGTGGCAATGGGAAGAAAGACAGTTTCAGTATTTGGCTGGTAAAAATCAACAAAACTCTGTGATTGGAAGTGAGGGGAGAGATGAAAGAGCTCAGGGAAAATGAAGGCGATGATGAGGCTTCTGGTTTAGACAACTGAGTAGAGGCTGATACCATTTACTGAGACACCAAACTCGGGAAGAGAGGTCGAATGGACCGGGAAAGATGGAGCTCAGGTTTAGACAAACTGAGTGTGAGGTGCTTTGGCATATCCAAACAGACATGTCCTGTCAACACTTAGTTTATTCTGAAGCCCAGGAGAAATCTGGGTTAGGGATGGAGATTTAGAAAGCAGCCAACAGATGAGGACAGAGTGGTGGGATTCTCCAGAAGAGTGAATCGAGGGAGAATGAATACTAGAGGCTTAAAGAATGCCAGCATTACCAGCATGTAAGGGCTGCAAAGAAAAGTAATCCCAAAAGTAAATGGGGGAAGGAAAAATCTGCAGAGTGACATGCAAGGCAAGACGAGAGTTTTTCAAAGAGGAGGCAGCTGTGTCCTGTCAAATAAGGTGATAACTAAAAACGTAATCTGTTGTGTTTACGACAAAGACAGGTGAGTTTACTGAGGGTGGCTTCACCGAGTGGTGGAGATGGGAATCAGAAGGCAACGCACAGAGGCAAATGGACAGATGAGAAACTGGTGACTGCCGGTGGAGACACTTTTTAAAAAGTCTGGCCAGAAAGGGAGGAGCAAGAAAGAATACTGGATGGGGACTGTGAGGTTGAAGGATGCCTTTTTAAAAAAACTAGAAGCTCTTTAGGTATGGATAAAGGCTGAGGGAAAGGAGTTAGCAGAGGAGGTTAGGATGGTACAGAAGAGAAAGCTTTACTGAAGGAGTAAGGTACTGAGAAGGCACATCACGCATGCTAAATCCAGCACCGGAATGAATGGGTAAGTCTTGCACAAGAGAAGACACCTCTCCACTGCAACAGGGAACTAAGGAGGTGGGTGGGGTTCAGACAGTACCGTTAAGAGTATCATGGCAGGAAATGAAGAGTTCATGACTACTGGTTTCTGTTTTCTTAGTGGAGTAGAAGATAAGGATCTTTGCCTGGAATGTTTCCCCCTATTTTTTCCACCTAAGTTCCTTTTTATCTGTCTTATAATGTCCACACAAAATCTGGGCTCCTTCTATCACTGTCTTTCATGGTACTCTGATCTTTGTGTACAATTATGCAACCTGTCATTATGTAAATATTTTGTGTTTACCTGTTAATTAGACCATAAACCCAAACAAAGAATGACCTGCATCTGATTTGCTCAGTATTGCATATCAAGCACCTAAACATACCCAGCACTTAAATGCTCAATGCATATTTGTAGACTGAAGGAATAAAACCTCTTGTCTGTGTTACTCATCTGTCCTTCCTCTGTGTTCCCATGGAACTTTGTATATTTCCTATTGTGGCTGTTATCACATTCTACCTTTTATCACAGCTCCTTCACTATATTTAAAGTCCTTGAGGATAAAGACTGTGCCTTGTACTATCTTTCTCAGCACAAATGCTTGTTTGTTGCTTTTGAACAGGGCAGTGTTTTAAAATAAGCCTGGACAGAAGCCTTGAGTAAAATTAAATGTAGAGAAGAGATTAACAACAAGAAGACAGCTTAGGAAGTCACTAAAATGCCCAGGAGATAGAGAACAGAGAAGTGAACTGGACAGGATGAAACAGAAGAGAAAACCTGTAGAGGCACAATCTATAGCACCTGATGACAAAATTCGTTGTTTTTTTTTAACATCTTTATTGGGGTATAATTGCTTTACAATGGTGTGTTAGTTTCTGCTTTACAACGAAATGAATCAGTTCTAGATATACATATGTTCCCATATCTCTTCCCTCTTGCATCTCCCTCCCTCCCACCCTCCCTAACAAAATTCGTTTTGAGAATGAGGGAAAGGATGAAATCCAAGAGGGGTCTGAGGATTTTAACTCAGGTGCCGGGAGGAACAGAGTATCCCTAAGTAAAAAATACAAGAGCAATAACAGATTTGATAGTGGAAGACAAAATATTAAAAGCAAAATTAAGATAATCCAAATTTTCTGATGCTTCTCAATTAAATGGTGTGTATTTGGTGCTCATTTCACAACCATTATTATCTGTCCACATCAAGGAAAAATATATATATGTGGACTAAACCCTGAGGTAATTTGTCTTTTATCTGGGGAAATAAGATTTACTCACCAAACCTGAAAATATTTGAATACACAATGGAATTAACTGTTCAGGAGTGTGCTATTAGCAGTGAGTATTAATAAAGATGAAAAAGAGTAACTTGCAGTGTGGGCTGGAGTTTTCAGGGAAGGAATCCCAAGAAGTTAGGAGGTGAACTCACTCTCCAAATATAGGTAATATCTGGACTGGTGAACAAGTGAAGGAAGATGTGAGGGGGGAACAGTGAGGCATCCTCTCCTTTGACTTGGAACAGAGGTAACATGCAATGAAAGAACAGGAGATAAAGTGAGTATCCTCAGATGATGAATTTAATCTTGATCTGATCGGCAATGGAGAAATGCTACATTTTATTAATGAAGAAGATAAGCAACATTTTAGAAACAGCACCGGGAAAGGAACGATCTGAGGAACACAGAAGGAGCACTGACTCTGCTAGTCTTCACACAAAATCAGATTTGAGGCCGGGCTGATCCAGGGAAGGTGGAAAATCAAAGTGAAAAGAAAAGGCCGCTGGGCGGTGATGAGAGAAAGAACACAGTTTCGCTTTCCTGTCTTAACTGTTCTGATCTCTGGGGGTCGCCAAGTCCACGTAGCAAAGTTTGTCTCCTTAAAAACAGTTGTGTTTCAAAGCAAAATAAAAATAGTCTGAGGAAAAATTTCCTTCAGTAAAAGGAGTGGGAGGTAACAGTAGGAAGAAAGAAGATCTGCTTAAGGGAAAAAAGTAGCAGAATTAACTCCACTAGTTCTAAATCTGAAGGTCTTTTAGAGGAGTAAGGCACAGAGAGCAACAAAATAGGGATAGAGGAAAGGGAAGAGCATGCGGAAGTACCTGTCTTCAGTGTGTGAACCTCACGCCCACTCAAAATTCCTCCATGGGAATCGCAGGGTTAACATTCAAAGCCAAGGGAGAAGTAAGTGTCCCCAGGAAATGGTGGTGCTGGTGACCGTGGAGTTCATGCAACCCTATTCCTGGTGGTTTCAGGCACAGTGTAAACCACTGGCCAACACACTGCACTAGACCAGTTCAACAAACTAGTCCATTTCAGGTTTCATTTGAGATATCTCAACATGAGAAACAAGACGTCCAACAAGATTGCAAACTTGAAGAAAGTTTACCCTAGCCATCACTGTCACTGAACAGAAATGACTACTTGCTGAGAAGTTCTAACAAAATAATTGATTCAGATGAATTATAAAGAGTTAAACAAATGACCAATGGAAATATACACCCTACACATAGGTCCACACTAAAAAATTATGGACTTTAGGCTGGCCAGATGAAAATAATTTTTCTTAAATGGTTTCAACCTTTGTAAAGTATACCATATGCTTCTGAATTTGTACTTAGAAATTTTCATTAGAAAAATGGTTATTATTCTTATTAATTGTCTTTTGCTTTACTGTCACTTGAACTGGGCAGACACAAGCAAGATTTTAAAGATTATCTTAGCAGCGGCTGAAAAAGGTGTTAAAAGTAAAAATAAATACTTTTTGAGGAGGACCAAAGATGAGGGAGAAAGGGCAATAATGAGGAACTTTGCTTTAGGCTCAAATTTTGTTATTATTTGGAAAGGTAACACAGTCCATCTTACTTAAGGACTGGAAAAATGAAAGAATATACAAAGAGGGGGTAGCAGGAAAAAATTTCAGTATCTTTCTAAAAAAAATCCAGACACACCAATATTCAAATAAATAGGAAAAAACCCAGCATACAACATACAACACAAATCCTTTGAAAATCATGTGTGATACTGTCCCCCCCATTATGAGTACAATTAGGAAGAGGTGACAGCACTCATATATACAACCTGAAAAAATTATATTAACTGTTTAGATCTAGAAGCAACTATGGGTCAAGCAAGTAGAACGTGAAATTATTTAAAGATTCTTTAAATCAAACTTCAATATTAGCAAATTACATAGTGAAGACTACAGTTTCATCAATAACTCATGATACTCAACTAACACCGAAAAAATACATCAAGTTCCATTTCTTAAAATATGAGAATTAACAGGGAAATATTTCATATCAAAATGTACAAAGCTGATACAAGTCTATAAAGCTGATTAACCAGATTCCTTTAAACAAGCAGTTTAGGGACACAGAGAGCTTACATATGAAGGACACTTAACCTATTCATTAAAAATATTGAACATTATCTCTAATGAAAGAAATACAAATTAAAGCAATTATGACAAACTGCATTACTACCATAAAGGCATCAAATACTAGAAATTACTTTTATCCAATACTGAAACAAGCTGTGCAGAATATGTACCTTCAAATGCCTTAGTTAACACACAATCTTTTGGCAATGATACACAGGACCTAGCAGACTGTTTATACCCTTTGGCCGAGTAATTACTGTCTGGAGAATTTATCTTAAGCATACGTCCCAAAGGGAAAAAGTACATCACATTATTTTTAGCAAAAACAATGAGAACAACTCACATGTGGAACAAGCAGAGAATAAATAAACTTTGATACATAATCCAAGGAGAACAACATAGCTATTGACAGGGAAGGCATTCACTCTCATGATAAAGCAAAGAGGACATACTAAAAACGTTTAAGTTAAAAAAAAAGAATGCAACATGACAGGAAAACATTATTACTGAATAAAAATTTATGTTTACACACTGAAGACTGGTGTTTTGAAAATAGCTGCTTTTTATACTTTATGAATTTTTTGGTTGTAAAGTTGATAATAAAGTAGGTATGAAAATAAAAGTGAAGACTAATATAATTTTCGACATCATTGTTATTTCAAGGGGAGTTTCTTAAGATTTGGTATAAAGAAATCTTTTTTTTTTTTCCCCAATGGTGTCAGGTTTCTCTGGAAAATCATTTCTGGGAATTGTAAAGCAGACCAGCCTTTGTATGGTGATATCTGCAATATTATGATAATATTTCCAATGTAGACTCATGGTTCCATGGCTGGAAAACTTAATTTTGACAAGGTGGAACAGGAAGTTCCAGACTATATTCAAATACATCAAGGTGAGCTTCTGATGAGCAAATGTTTTCATAATAATAACTTGCTTTCACATTCAAGTCAGAGAATTCTAATACTTTAATCCTTCATATTTTAATGCTAAGGATGAAAGACTTAAATATTTGGCCACTGTAAATTAATCATAGTTAAGACATGAAGCATATCTTATCAATCGTCCATAGAGATTTGTAAAATCTACTCCCCCCAAATAATTTTTGTTCTTTATGGTCTTTTTGTTCCTCTCATTAGCTGAGCTGATGCCTCAACTCTGGACATTTTAAGTGACATTCAAGTAAACTTGGCTCCAGTGATAAAAATGGGTCATAAAGCAGGATCAAGGGAGGCTTATGTTCCTACAGAATTTTAGAACTTGTATGAGTGTCAACAATTTTAACTATTTCACACAGTTTTCCATTATAATGGTTGAAAGTAAGTTTAGAAGAGCAGTAATATGAACGTGGGCTTTTTTACTGCACAGATTTCTCTTTTAAAACATTACAACATATCCTTTGACCCCCAAAGAAAAAAACCCACAAAAATCATAGGAAGTAACTAATCACATTTAAACAAACAATTCAGTAAAAAATATCTGATAATTGATTTACTGGTATAAAACATTTAAAATAATTTCCCAATGGAAGTCACCATCCCTTAACTTCCATCAAAACATCATATTGTATCTTTTAGTGAAAAGTACTGTGGTAATACAATTACAAAGCCCAAACTAACCTGAGAGCTCTGTACACAGGGATGGCTCACTATAAGGCTGCCTCCTAACCAGCATGGAGTCCATGCCAGAAGGCCCCCATTGCTACACTAAAAAAGTACAGTTTAAATGAGGTTAATTCTCTGAATTTTCTACCCTATCTATTAAGGCAAATAAATGAAGACAAAAAGTACTAGTGAACAATACATGCTGAATCTCTGAAATTATCTTAGTACAGGCTAAAGTATTTTTAAAAACAGATGGGAAAAATGCTTAATAAGTTGTTCTGACTGCAGTGTCACAAGGAAAAAAGATTAGACATTCTGGTTATATGAACCTCTGATGTTACTGGCTGTAACATACTTAGTACTTTTTTAACAGCGTCTGTTATTATAAATAACCTCACATATGTGGAATGTATGTAGGCAACACAACAGTGTGGTAAGAAATGAAATACCTGTTTCCAATATGTTCTACTTAAATATTTGCAAATTTTCTGTACTGATGGTGAGAGGGTTCTATTAAATTTTTTACTATCAGATACAGCCATGAAGTATTCACTGGATTCAAATTTCACTATCTTCTTTTATCCTTGAAATATCTGTACTTACTAAATACAAGGTTTCTATATTGGACCAAGCAATTTGTGACAGAGACTAGGTTTTCCTTCTTCTTCAACTAAGTCAATTTTATCCCTATTTTGATGTTGTTTTAATTTAAGACTTCACTGCAGGACAAAGAAGAAATAAGACTCTTTAGCCAAACCTACTGCACAACCTTTGAGTAGTGAAAGCATCATGTGACTTTCTCTAGATCTAAATAAAAGGCAAATGAGATGATTTGGCAATTTTCCTTAAAAAACGTGGGGAAAAATTATTGAAATAATGCTCTGTAGTTCCTTGAATATTTTAATTGTTAGACTTTAAATATGGAGTGGTAAAAATTACTTACTTCCAAGCTGCCTCTCTTGATTGGATTCAGCACTAATAATTTCTTCAGGAGGTTTTCACAGTCAGTGGACATATAGAAGGGAATACGGTACTTCCCTCGTAAGACTCGCTCCCGCAGTTCCTTACAAAGCAAAAGAAAGCACGTATCACTGGCTTATGGAATCACTGTGCTTGGGGATAGAACATTAATATCAAATTTAGCTGATACCTTTAAATTCTGGCCGTCAAAAGGCAAGGACCCACTGACTAACGTGTAGAGAATGACGCCGAGACTCCACACGTCTACTTCAGGCCCGTCGTACTTCTTCCCTTGGAAAAGCTCAGGGGCAGCGTAAGGCGGGCTTCCACAAAATGTGTCCAACTTGCTCCCGACTGTAAATTCATTACTAAAACCAAAGTCAGCAATTTTAATATTCATATCAGCATCAAGGAGAAGGTTTTCAGCCTAAGAGGAAAATAATAAAAAGGACAATGTAAAGAGCCTACATAAAATAAAACGTTCATTATAATTGTTTCAGATCTCAAACATCTATTTCTTGTCTCTCATTTTTAAGTGTAACATCAAATTGAGAAGCCCAGTAGAGTACTTCAATGTGTAACTTCTCAGAATTACATTTATATAAAACTGAATTTTAACACTATATAGGAAGCTTCCATTTATATGCATATATGTAACTGTTTAAGAAAGGTTACTTAAAAACCATTTTCTTCCATAGGTCATTTTAAACCTAATTTTTTTCCTCATGGTAAGAAACATCCTGGAATTGCACCTTAATATGACCTATTCTAAAGAATGTAAGTCAACATAACACTAATCCATCTTGGGCTTAAACCAACAAATTTACCCAAATATGCTATTTAATAGAGTATCACTGGTTAATGCAAGCCTCAAGCATATATTTAAACTAACTCCCAGTCAGGGGTTCTATGGCTACTGAATTGATTCCTTGTTCTTTCTTGCAAAATGCATCCTCAACAAAGTTCTTTTCTCAGTAAAAGAAAACAACACAACACAGCCTCCATTGGATCTTATCTGTTTTAAGCCTCTGTTTGCTTTTCTAAAACTAGATTCTCTTCTAGGGGTTTATTATGGTAGAAAGAAGTGATTTCTCCCATGTTTTAAAATGCCGGTTTTCTAAAATCTTCCTAAATCAGAATCATTCAATGAAAAAATTTAAATGTACCTTTTATAAATGCAAGCAATTCAATAAAGGATTTGCTTTTGCACATGTTTTGTTTCAAACTCTGTTACAACTGACAGACAAATGAAGTTATAGCTTAGTTTGTAGATGTGTTTTATCAGGTTACAAAAAGGAGTAAAATTTGACTAAAATGAAAATCAGAGTTCTCTACAGTTTATACCACTGGAGGGTCCAACAGTCAGCAGACCCAAGCACTTTGCCCATCATATAGCTCTTCCCTCGCCTACTTCCTCCTTTTCCTTTTTTAAGGAATACTACCTTGGGATATTTGTTTTCATCTTCTTTCAGAAAATACACATCTAACACCCAAAAATATGCAAAAAATGTGGTATCACTTATTACATAAATATTATAACAGCACACAGATTTGGGAGATTTATATTAGATCTTAACATTATGGACTGTGCGACAAAATCAGGTTACTCTGATGTTCTGATGTAAGGGCCTGGTCACTGTAAATTTCTGAGGCTGTCTTGGAGCAAGCTAGACGTTTCCCAGTCTCTCTAAAGATGTCTGGATGGATAGCAAAGTACCCAAGGCTGCCTCAGAAGAGGAGAGATGGAGAGGGTTTTGAGGTTTCCTCCCAAGAGCATACAGGAAACTCCTGGGTAATGAACATGATTTTTTGCAGATATTTTCCATATAAGAAATGAGATGACAAACTAGGAGTCAAACACACAGGCAGGGAAATAAATAGCCCTCTTCTTTCTCTTTCTTTGAAGCAGTGATTTCCCTTAAAATAGCTGAGGGAGGAAACAGAAATATTTGGAGCAGGAGAAAATCTGTAAGCTCAGAACAATGGAGTCAAAATACAGGATGAGACTTTCAACAACTGTTTAGGACAATGTATTCAAATATAACACAAACTAGTGCTAGTAATTGACAGAGGCAATGGGAAAAGAAGTTGGAAAAAAAAAAAAGACCTCCTAGGTATGGAACATGCAAGTTAACTTTGGAAAAATAGAGAAAAAGGAAAAAAAAAAGAAAACTTTCTTAGACAAGGAATCTTCTACCTTCGTTCAAAAAGAAAAGAATCCATTTGGCCCCAACCATTCTTTCTTTTTTTTAATTATTTTATTTTTTAAAATAAAAATTATGTATATTTAAGGTATAACACATGATAATTTGATATACATACAAACAGTGAAATGATTACTTAAGTCAAGCTACATACTTCCTCACAGTTACCTCTTTTTTTGATAAGTGTGATGGGAACACCTGAAATCCCTCTTAGCAAACTTCCAGTATTCAATACAGTATTATTAACTTTTTGGATTAGACATCAAAACCTCAGGCAACCAAAGCAAAATTAAACAAGTAAGACTACATCAAACTAAAAAGCTTCTGTACAGCAAAGGAAACCATCAACAAAATGAAAAGACAACCTATAGAATGGGAGAAAATACTAGCAAACCACATATCTGATAAGGGGTTAATATTCAAAATATGTAAGGAACTCATGTAACTCAGTAACAAAACAACGAACAACCAGATTAAAAAATAGGCAAAACACCTAAACAGAAGACATCTGATTTCATTTCCCCATGAAATGAAACATGGCTCCCATGTTCACTGCCACAAACATTTCCTGACTATCACACATTTCTTATTCCAAAGTATGCTAGCTTATACTAATCATATGCATTCAAGATTCGTAAAAACATTTAAAACTTCCCTGATTTCTTTGAACTTTAATGTGAGGATGAGCACTGGCTCTTACATCAGACAAATCTGGATTTGTGCCCTGACCCTGCTTCTGATGGAATGCGGCCTCGGGCATTTTTAATTAGGGACAAAGTTCCTCATTTATGTTATTAAAAGAAGCTAATTAATGCAATCAAATCCTCTAGTCTTTAATGCTAGATAACTTCTCATCCACATTTTCTTCATTTCCTCAGTGAAAATACTGCCTTTTAAGAAAACATTCCTGGGCTTCCCTAGCGGCGCAGTGGTTAAGAATCCACTTGCCAATGCACGGGACATGGGTTTGAGCCCTGGTCTGGGATGATCCCACATGCCGTGGAGCAACTAAGTCCGTGTGCCACAACTACTGAGCCCGCATGCCACAATTACTGGAGGCCACGCACCTAGAGCCTGCGCTCCACAACAAGAGAAGCCACTGCAATGAGAAGCCCACGCACCAAAACGAAGAGTAGCCCCACTCGACGCAACTAAAGAAAGCCTGCGTGCAGCAAGGAAGACCTAATGTAGCCAAAAATAAATAAATAAATTTATTAAAAAAAAAAAAAGAAGACATTCCTCTGATTTATGTCAGAGCATGTTTTGCCTATGTTCTCTTCTAGGAGTTTCATGCCTTATATTTAGGTCTTTAAACCATTTTGAGTTTATTTTTGTGAGGGTGTGAGGGAGTGGTCTAATTTCATTGATTTACATGCAGCTGTCAAGCTTTCCCAACACCACTTGCTAAAGAGACTGTCTTTTCTCCACTGTATATTCTTGCCTCCTTTGTCTTTGTCATAGATTAACTGATCGAAGACATGTGGGTTTATTTCTGGGCTCTCTATTCTTTTTTTTTGGCCGCGCACGCAGCTTGTGGGATCTTAGTTCCCCAGCCAGGGATCGAACCCGGGCCCTTGGCAGTGAAGGCTCTGAGTCCTAACCACTGGACCACCAGGGAATTCCCTGGGCTCTCTATTCTGTCCCACTGATCTGTTTTTACACCAATACTGTTTTGATTACTGTAGCTTTGTAGTACTGTCTGAAGTCTGGGAGGGTTATGCCTCCAGCTGTGTTCTTTATCCTCAGGATTGCTTTGGCAATTCTAGGACTTTTGTGGTTCCATATAAATTTTAGGATTATTTGTTCTAGTTCTGTGAAAAATGTCATGGGTATTTTGATAGGGATTACATGAAATTTGTAGATTGCTTTGGGTAGTGTGGCCATTTTAACAATATTAATTCTTCCAATCCAAAAGCATGGAATATCTTTCCATTTCTTTGAATCATCTTCAATTTCCTTTATCAATGTTTTATAGTTTTCAGCGTATAGGTCTTTCACCTCCTGGTTAAGTTCATTCCTCAAGGCAAAAGAAATAAAAGAAAAAAATAAACAAATAGCACCTAATCAAACTTTATAAAGTTTTTGCGCAGCAAAGGAAACCATCAACAAAATGAAAAGACAACCAAAGGAATAGGAGAAAATACTTGCAAATGATATGACCAACAAGAGGTTAATATTCAAAATACACAAACAGCTCATACAACTCAATATCAAAAAAATCAAACAAAAAAATGGGCAGAAGACCTAAATAGTCATCTCTCCAAAGAAGACATACAGATGGCCAACAGGCACATGAAAAGATGCTCAACATCACTAATTATTAGAGAAATGCAAGTCAAAACCACAATGAGGTATCACCTCACATGGGTCAGAATGGCTATCATCAAAAAGTATACAAATATTAAATGCTGGAAAGGGTGTGGAGAAAAGGGAACCCTTGCACACCGTTGGTGGGAATGTAAGTTGGTGCAGCCACTGTGGAGAAGAATATGGAGATTCCTTAAAAAACTAAAAATAGAGCTACCATATGATCCAACAATCCCACTCCTGGGCATATATCTGGAAAAGACAAAAACTCAATTCAAAAAGATACATGCACCCCAATGTTCATAACAGCACTACTTACTATAGCTATGACATGGAAACAAACCATGTGCCTATCAACAGATGATTGGCTTAAGAAGATGTGGTGTGTGTGTATGTATATACACACAATGGAATATTACTCAGCCATAAAAAAGAATGAAATAATGCCATTTACAGCAACATGGATGGACTAGAGAATATCATACTAAGTGAAGTCAGAAAGAAAAAGACAAATATTACATAATATCATTTATATGTGGAATCTAAAAAATAATACAAATGAATCTATATACAAAACAGAAACAGACTCACAGACATAGAAAACAAACTTATGGTTACCAAAGGGGAAAGGAAGCAGGGGAGGAATAAATTAGGAGTATGGGATTAATAGATACATACTACTTTACATAAAATAGATAAGCAATAAGGATTTACTGTATGGCACAGGGAACTATATTCAATACCTTGTAATAACCTATAATGGAAAATAATCTGAAAAATATATATATAACTGAATCACTTCACTGTATACCTGAAACTAACATAATACTGTAAACCAACTATACTTCAATTTTAAAAAAAAAGAAAGAAAATACTACCTTTTATAAAAAGTTGCTGTGAGAATTAAATAAAAACTAATTTCCTTGTACAGTGCCTGGCACAATTAGGCAATCAAAAAGACATCTCTAGTAGTATCACATATCTGTTAATAATTAAGAAATTTTTCTAATAAAACCAATCACTTACCTTAAGATCACGGTGAACAATGCACTTTTGATGACAATACTGTACAGCAGATACAATCTGAAATAAATATTTGGATAGAAGATTCAAAATTATTATAGTAAAAACATCTCAATTTTTCCCCAATTATCATTCCAATTTAGAGAAATTACTAACTTGGATTTTAAAGTTACGTTTAGCAATTTCACTGTTCCTTTATTTCAGAAAACCATACATATTAAAGTTATGAAATTTTCACTTTTAAATGTGGACAACGTGCAAAAGTAGTATTCTCTTGCTAAAATACACTAAAATATTTGTCAGAGTCCATGAAGATTTCTTTATGGGTTGTTATATTTCTGTTCACATGATACAATGTATACACTTTGTAGTTTTGGTCAAATGGTTTATCCCACTGTTGAAATAAGAATTCTGGCACACATGAATCAGCATTCCAAGATAGCTGGCTCAAGTGCAAAATGCAAAACTGTATTTTAGGAATTATATTAAATGTGTTCAAGGCATGTTTCTTCAGGGAAGTCAACTGGCTAAGAATTTATCAACAGGGTTTAGCAATACCTTATTTTTGTCTCTTCATATAGTATAAAGCAAAGGAAAAATTTGTGAGCCTTTAAAGGAAACCTAATTATCAAAAGAAAAGAGGTAAAAATGAAATCTAATCTTAAACTTGCCACTAATTCAGCTGGGCAAAGCATTCTACCCTTGTAACTAGATTTTGTACACCATCTTAATTTTTAACCATTACATAGGGCTCTTTGGGGATAAGTGCTAAACAGGAAAGAACCCAATGGTTTAAGGGCCAAAGATACCAGTGAGAAATAGGTTATAAGCAATTCTATGATAGTTATACGCTTTATTACATAAAATACAGAAAAGGAAACAATCTGATAGCAATCAACTAAGCGTTACTTTGTACATATAAGTATATCTGATGTATAGGAGGGCCATTTTAATGCACAGCAGAACATTCAATTCTGTGGATTCAGTTAAACGTAAACACAGTTTGAATGTTGAATATTGGTTAGGCATTAACAAATGGGGACAGAAATGAATTTTTTTTTTTTTTTTTCTCGGTACACGGGCCTCTCACCGCTGTGGCCTCTCCGGCTGCGGAGCACAGGCTCCGGACGCACAGGCTCAGCGGCCATGGCTCACGAGCCTAGCCGCTCCGCGGCATGTGGGATCTTCCCGGACCGGGGCACGAACCTGCGTCCCCTGCATCGGCAGGTGGACTCTCAACCGCTGCGCCAACAGGGAAGCCCCAGAAATGAAATTTTTGAAAGTGTAAAGGTGATGTGAAGTATGACCATGCTAATAGGATACTGGTTAGAAAAAAAAAAACTTCAAAGTAGTACAAGTGAAACTGATATTTCAGTATTATAAAATTATTTTAATGTATATTATAATGGTTCAAAGACAGAGAAGACATGAATTCAAAACAAAATCAACACACAGTGAGTAAGATGTAATTCAATTAAATTCATTTTGATTCAACAGTCAGTTTATTGAGTGCCTGCTATGTGCAAGAAAATGTGCTAGTTGCTAGGGGAATACAAAAATGTGTTCATGCACCCTACATGCACGCTGCCTTTCAGGAGCTTACAGTCTGATTAGGAGGAAAAAACATGTTTATGAGTAACTATACATACTACAAAGTAGAATCATAGAAGCAGAGTTACAAAGAAGTGAGGGAATCATAAAAGATAAAGAATAATCTCAGTTACTAGGTGATAATTGATCTAAGCCCTCCATAAAGGATAGTAAAATTTTAAAATGTGGATGTTTGGGGATGGGGACGTAGGAGGTAAGGTGGTAAAATGCACTGATTGTTTTTTTTAATTTTTGGCTGCATTGGGTCTTCATTGCTGCATGTGGGCTTTCTCTGGTTGTGGCGAGCATGGGGGCTACTCTTCGTTGCGGTGTGCAGGCTTCTCATTGCGGTGGCTTCTCTTGTTGCGGAGCACGGGCTCTAGGCATGCAGGCTTCAGTAGTTGTGGCATATGGGCTCAGTAGTTGTGGAACACAGGTTTAATTGCTCCACGGCATGTGGGATCTTCCCGGACCAGGGCTCGAACCTGTGTTCCCTGCATTGGCAGGCGGATTCTCAACCACTGAGCCACCAGGGAAGCCCTGCACTGATGTTGAGGCAACACAATGTATTTGAAAAGTAGGTGGGAAAATGGTAATACTGGGAGTTAAATCCTGACAGACAAGTTGGTAAAAGTCTCTGAATTCCAAACTAAGCAGGTACTACAGAACCATGAACTGTGTTTGAGCAAAACAATTGTGAATGATTATAATCAATTTGAGGTGTGAGTCCTCCAAATACAGCAAAATCCTACAATGAATACATGTAGTATTAGTTTTCTTAAGCAATATGCTTCAAAATTCTAATATCCAATTTTTACCATGTAATTAAGAGAGACATACATTTATATGTAAATATTAATACATCTTATTGAACATACTATATAGGCTATAGGATGTTCATACTATAACGCTATTTTTGCATCATAGATTTTTGCTGATAATGATATTATCTTCTTCAAGTCCCCTTCTCTTGATACAGTGAAGAAGGCATGCTACAGATAATGATTTGGTTACCAAACATGCATTTCACATTAGACAAGACAGTTTCTATGAAAGCAGTTCTATAGGCACTTCTAGAATAAAAATCTCCTGAGTCTTAAAGACTTAAGAAGGGAAAGATAATTTATAATATCATCACACTTATCTAGCAGGGTACAATTTCTGCCATAAAAGAAGCTCTGGCTCCTGACTCGCTCGCTGCAAGAACCCCCATTCACAAGCCCAAGTTTTACTGCATTAGTCTATGGCCAGACCCTCCCATCTCAAAACATTCTGTACCTCCACAAATAGGATGCAGAAACTTCCCTACAATCCTTTTGTTATGGATCTTGAAAACATGATTGACCATCAGTCCTGCACTGACCCTAAGACCAGACATGTCAATGTTTTGCCATGAGGTGCAATTGTGGGGGGAGGATGCTTTGCAATTATTTATACGTGGGTCAGGGATTCCCAAGCTTTAAGTAGTAGCCTTGATACTGGAAGGGTTGAGTCAATATTATGATTTCTCTCGCAGGCCCTCAAATCTTAAGGAAGGCAGAGGCATTGTATGGGCAATGACTGCTAAATTGGTCTTGAACTGTCCTAGTGTCTCTGCTATATTTAATGGTAGGGTCAAGGACATATCCTTACTAATACAGTACATTCCCTTTCACTGTTAAAGTTTTTAAAGTAATTTTATGAAATACAGAGCAAATAAAAATAAAAGTAAATACACATTTATTCGAGTTTTAATTACACCTATAAAGAAAAATAAACTTAGCAAAAATAAATTGAAAAACAAATATAACATTTTGCCAAATAACTATAAAATTGTGTGTGTGTCCCTGGTTTTTAAAGATGTGAGTTGGTTACCTATTTAATTTGGGGGGAACACATACAGATAGTTAATATGTTTAATATTTATAATAAATAGATAATTATTTTTTAAATTGCCACTGTTTTACATTTTAAATAGCATTCATTTAACACTCAATCTCTGATTTGATTTCAAAGTAATCCAGACTTTATTTTAAAAAAGAGCCAATTAGTAATTGTTTGGATCTTTATGAAAAATATCTGTGTCCCAGCCTGCTATCCTGCTCCCCACCCATCAGTAGAGATGAGTAAGCTCTTTAAAACAGCACCTTCTCTAATTCCATATAGTACCCAGTACAATTTCTGACCACAGTATGTTTTTAATAAATAAATAAAACCAACTGACTAAAAAGAATAAGAGTGAGTAGTGACAGTCCTTGAAATATATATTAAAATCCCAATGGAAATATTTAACGTCAATTGGAATTTTCTTCCTGATAGGCTACTAAGACTAGTGTGACTGAGATGGAAAGAACGATGATATTTAAAGTGATGATTGTAGCTCTTTACTTAAGTAAGCATGGACTTCCATTCCACAGTAGAAAAGAATTTAACAATATGTAGCTGAATACCATTCAATTTCTCAATGCTGCTTCCTCATTACCAGTTGTCTTTAGATTCAGCTATTTTAAGTCAAATGCTCTTAGGAATCTATCCTAAATATAAGGGCTATGTTTATCTTTGGTCTAAAGTATTTCATGTATATTGTTCCAAATAGTGATTCTGTGAGATATTAATAATAGAGGTTTCACAAAATAAACTCACTCCACGATTGATATGCAGAATGCTACGTCAAAAAACAAAAGTTGAACAGGTTTTTTTCCTCCCATCTTCTTCAGGACTTCTCCAATTGTTTATATGTTAACATATATGTCAAATCTCACAGAGGAAGATTTCACATCAGCAGTCCGTGTTTCCCAACCTTATTGATTACAGGATCCCTTTAACTGTAGAATAATGTTTACAGAAGAGATACTGAACTTTTTTTTTTTTTTTGCGGTACGCGGGCCTCTCACTGTTGGGGCCTCTCCCGTTGCGGAGCACAGGCTCCGGACGCTCACGCTCAGTGGCCATGGCTCACTGGCCCAGCCGCTCTGCGGCATGTGGGATCTTCCCGGACCGGGGCACGAACCCGCGTCCCCTGCATCGGCAGGCGGACTCTCAACCACTGCACCACCAGGGAAGCCCTGAACCATTTTTGAATGAATATTTTAAATTCACTTAGGTAAAGTTTGGGATATAGTAAGTTGTCTGTTGAAACTTTACTTCAGTAAATTTTGTGGACAATTTACAATTTATTGTCATTTATTACATTTATAAAGTATGATAACCTTAAATACTTCATTCCTAAACATTAAAAACAAAATCTTAGATGAACTTAAATTGCTTTTTCTTATTTTATCATTTCTGTAACAAATCATATTCAAGTTGACCTGGAAATATCAATATCTTACCACATTCTTCACACTGGCAAGGTTCCTTCCCTACTTGACTAAATAAAATTGATCATAGTCTTTAAGTCTACAAAAATATGAGTTCCAAAACTAAGACATCTTTAATTATTTAAAAAATACAAAAACCTCTTTAAACAGTACACATTTATACTGTACACATAAAGCTAATAATACTTGATAATAATTACTGGATAAAGGTTTAAGTATTTACTTTCTATCTCACTCTAGTCTGTATTTCCAAGACTCTCAAAGAGTTATTAATAAGAATCTCACCTATAAACATTTTACTATTTATGATGAACTAGAAGTAACCAATGGCAACTATTTTAAATTTAAATTCAGGAAGAACAAATTTCTTTTTCAGTTTTCCATTCTTAAAACGTGTAAGAAAGCAGGAATTTTTCTTTTTAAAGTACCACGTACTCTGAATTCCAGTTTGTGATACTGTCCATTGTACATCACTAAAAATATCAGCAAAACAAAGTTGAAAACTACTTTCCATACCTGCCTAAATTTTGCACGGGCCTCTTTTTCTTTCATTCTTCCATGGGCAACTAAGTAATCAAATACTTCACCTGAATCAGAAAGGCAAAGCAGGCAGTAAAATATACATAGATTTTTCAGTTAACAATATATGCAATGTCAAGTTTTTGCCTTGTTTTTAAAGAAGCTTTTGGCCCACACTTTTCTGATAGTTCTATATAAATCACAACTATTACATGAATAGGAAAAAAGGAAAAAAATACATGTAAAATTGAATATGGGTAGAGGCTTATGATTCAACAAAACTCTTTCAATAGAAAGTCATAAAAAACATAAGAGAACTTACTTTCTGCTTTCAAGTATTATGTAAAAATACAGTCAACTCTTTATTATCCATCCTAATAAAGGGAAGCCACAGCATGGGCAATCAAAAATTACATTTGGCTTTGTATTTGGGGCCTACATTTCAAATAAAATAACAGAAGTCATATTATGTTGGCTCACTCTCTTAAAGTCCACTAGTCATAGAGACTTGGTCAAATTCCATCTCTCTACCTCCATCCACATTGATTTCTTTCTTTTCCTTCCTACACCGATTACACTCATTCTCACAGTACTCATTTCATCTGCACTGGTATTTAACTACTTATTATACAGAATGAAATCATCCTTGTGTGCATCTCCTATTACCCCAGATGAGCTGCAAACTCCTTGAATGCTGTCATCATACCCATACTTTACCTGTATCCCCATCCGCATGACAGAACACAAAGTGGATAGACAATACATATTTGTTGAAATAACTTAAAGATACTAGAAACCGTAAAAATGTTCTAATAGATCTTTTACTTTACATGTCTGTATGTTTTTTTCATTTTTCTCCAATCAATAATAATAATAAACCAACTAATATTTAGTTACATTAT
This sequence comes from Monodon monoceros, assembly GCF_005190385.1. Taxonomy (NCBI): domain Eukaryota; kingdom Metazoa; phylum Chordata; class Mammalia; order Artiodactyla; family Monodontidae; genus Monodon; species Monodon monoceros. The sequence continues at coordinate 18,498,847 of NW_021703774.1, read as the reverse complement.
CAAAAATAAAATATCTCAGTGTAAGGGATAAAATTTTTATATCCTTATAATTTGTACCACATAGATATATACATGTATATTAAAAACTCATAAAGTGGCTTAAAGAGCTCTTGTAAAGTATAGCAAAGTGCTTAAAAACTCAGGTTTTAGAATCAGACCAATTTTAATATGAATCCTTATTTAGCCCTAAGTAGCTACTGGGAGACATTAGGAAGATTTCTTAACTTCGTTTAGACCCTGTTTCTCCCTATTACCTATTTCACATGGGTGTTGTGAGGATTAAATGAAAGAATGCACGTGCTTATTAGCACAGTGAGACTGGCATATAGTAAGCACTCAATAAATTATATATTTGTATCTAGGTATACAGATATATTACATATACATATATGCAGTATCAATCCTAGGACATAAGTAAAATGTTAAAAATCAAATATGTAATGATGTATGTCAGATGAAACTAATAAATCTGCAATGTTAGCATATTATATCAAGCATACTTAAATGATTAAATGGGATGATGAAAACAGAGAAATGAACAGATGCTCTAGTTGACCCATCATAGCAGTTAATTCTAGATATGTGAGTTTAGGCGGGGAAAGATATACGGCAGGAGTTCAAAAATTTGGACTACTCTTAAGTTCTGCCTGGAACGCTCACACCCCCCGGATGTTTACGTGATTCAGTCCTTTACTGATTATATATTATTTGTTTATGATTTGCTTCCCCAACTAGAACATAATCTTTTGTAATCTTTTTGAGGGCAGGGACCTTGTCTTTGCTCACCCATGTGTTCCTAGCACCTAGAATACCACTTAGTACACAGTAAACATTTAATAAATGTCTGCATGAGCAAAAGAAGGTATAAACACACTATTCCAAAGTAGTCCTGACGCCTACTTTTAATAGGCTCCTTTGAACGAAACATGGTTCAAAATCATAAAGGAGTTCCCTGCCCTTCTAATCACCGAAGATCTTTTGCCCCATTAGTGAACCAGGATCAATAGATGTACTTCTGGCAAAGAGGCAGTTGTCTGACTCAACCTTGTTCATGCTAGGATTCTCGTGTGCATGTCAGATTCAATCCTAAAATATCTAGAAATTTCAGAGGAAAAATATTAAGCGTTTTATTCTCTAGAGTCACCTTGCCATTTATAGATTAAAAAGGCAAGAGGATGATTCTAGATTTACTGCTACAGAACCAAGATGGTTTGTTACAGGATCACTGACTGGCAAGACTCAAAGAACACCTAACCCTAGGAATCAGAACTGAATAAGGGGCCACTGGCTGAGCTCCAGTACACACCTCTCTACACTACACTAGACCCTTCTGCCCCTCCCAATGCTACTGAAGGAGAGCAGTGAGGACCCTACGTGCTGTCTATTACTCGAGCCATTGCTCCCCTTCATCAGCACCAATAAAGAGTTGACTGCACTTACCATTAATCGTTAAAGCAGTATGCACATTAACACAGCCTTGTGGCAGACCTTCATAAAAATAGAACAATGCCCACAGATCTTTAGCTGTCTATAATTTCTCATATCAAAACATGTTTAGCCCCACTCTCTAGACTTTAGATCGCTAAAAAAAAAAAAAGTCTAACTGGATAAACACTCAGGGTTTCAACAATGATGAATTGATACACAGATCTAACTACAGGATAGAAAAGTAGAGAAAGTTTCATTATGTGGTATTTGTAGGTTCATTAATTTTATTATAGATTAACATTTTATGCAAATTTGCATGGCTGTATTAATATTTCTTAAAATCCTGTAATAATAAAAAACATTAATGATGTAGGTTTCCAGGTTAAGTAAAAAACCTACAATGAAATATCTTCATGATGAAAAAAAGCTATGCAAAAAACTAAACCTTTTAAAACTTTCAATCTACATAAAAAACTGAAAAAGCAATTAAAGTCCGTTTAATATTTGTAGTAAATTTTTTTAGAAATCTGAAAGGGTATAAAAATACATAGCCTAGATGCTATAGACTAAAATAAATCATCTTCATTCTCGTTACAGAAAATCTGAATCATCACAAAAATCTATACACTTTATTAGCTAAAAGAGCTCAAAACTAAATTCAACACTAAGTTTTTCAATTGATTAGCGAAAAAAGGTGATTAGCCAAAGTGGTTTAAATAATTTCTGCTGTCCTCTCTCTTCTTCAATTGCTTAAATTCTCTGAGCCCTTAAAACCTTCAAGTATCCTCATTTTACTTATTAAATGATTTAATTCCATAAATTTTAAACCTGTTTCTGAGAAAGTTAAGTCTTATGCCTAAAAGAACAGTGAATCTGAGCCAATATATCTCTCATTTGAGGGAAAGTATATGAAAATGATTTTCTATTATATATCAGTGTTTAAAAATCATTCCTATTTTGAACACTACATAGTCAGAATATATATTGGCTTGGCCAAAAAGTTCATTCGGGATTTTCATAACATCCTCCCAAAGAAACTGAACAAAATTTTGGCCAGCCCAATATTATATTCTACTAGAAATGTATCTTACTATTTCCCCATCAACTCAGTCTCCTAATTTATAAAATATATAAATACTTGTTTAAATTGAAACATTTTATGGATTTCTTGAAAATGTATGTATATGGAGAATCTGTCATATATGAACAATCAGTGAAATAAACATGTGACCTAGAACATGCTTTTACTCTAAACTTTATTAAATACATTCTGAATTTGAGATTTCCTGTTAATAGCCAAGAGCTTCTACTACTACTAATATTATTATATATTATATTATTTAGATAAGAATCGAAACATTCATAGATAACAATGCAAATTTAGAGTTTTGAAAAATGTCCCTAAGTAATTTTTAAATAAGCCAAAATCCTACTTTTAAATGTAGGATCAATAGGTCTTGAAACTAAACACTGAATTTTCCTTAAGATACCATTTAAAGGCATTTTATGAAACTACAGATTCATTAACATCAAAAAAGACATGAATGTTAATGACTGGTATTAATTAATTCTATATGTCTCATCAAAGATAACTTTTCATTCCCTTCCATCCTTACCTCCACTCGCGTATTCCATGACTAAATAGAGGGTCTTCTCTGTTTCAATAACTTCAAACAATTTTACTGAAAAAGAAATTAGAGATATAACTCTGTGGTTGTGAGCACGTATTGAATATGCTTTAAGGAACTTTAAGGTAACACTAAACTAAAGGAAAATTTGAGTATTTACTAAAAATTATTAATTACAATTTAAAGTTTAAAATTTTCTCAAGGGTTATTACGACTATGGAAGAAAACTATTTACTGTGAAGTGATTTGGAACCAACTGCTGGGTCAAAAGAGAGTTAAATTTCTGGGATTAAAAAAATAATTCCTTTTCTAATTAGAATAAGGTAATAAAAAAAGAAAATCTTAAAATCAAAATAATAAAATTTTAATTAAAGCTTAAAAAGACACTATTATTATAATAAGCCTATCAAAAATGTTAAATAATCTTTGGTACAGAAACAAAAAATTTTATAATTATGTGATATTTTAAGTTTCTGGTTAAAAAAATACTAAATTATGAGACTTATGTATTGACAAATAGTTGAAATTATACACCACAAGTAACTGCATGAGTGTCTCTAATAAACATAAGATTTTTTAATGTGCAAGAAACACATGATTCAAAAATAAACAGATTAAAAGAAGAATTGCTTTTTACTTCTTACAATCCAATGATTTTGTATAATATATGTAATCAATAAACTTATTTGTAAATATGGGGGAAAAACAGAACTTACGGAAGTAAATTCACTAAAACTGAAATCAACTCTATTTTCTCTAAAATTCAAACTAGTTATTTTGCTTATAAACTATGATCAAGCCCAAGTGCCTATTATCAAAATATCTGGAATTATTTTTTATAAATACCTAAATGGCATGCAATCTCTATTTAGAGAGATTTAGTAAGGAGATACAAAAATCATTTATACGCTTTAACTCCAAGTCATATATATTATTTTAGTGACAAGCAGAAGACAGCAAGGTAGGAGAAAACTACAATTTGTAGCCTTCAGTTAACTTCTTTATAATCTATTTTTACCCAAAGTATCACTTTCTGAGGTTATCACTTTTCCTCATTTTATATAAAACATCCTTAAAATTGTATCCTTTCAAATAGCCTCAAATTAAGGAAAATACTTTATCGTTAATTGTATACATAAATTTCATACCTATGTTAGGGTGATTCAATATCTTCATTATTCGTACTTCCCGAAACAACTGTTAAAACAAGCAAACAATTTTGTTAAAAAAGAACACTCAAGCAGAGAACCAATAAAAACATCTATTTGAAGACATTTATCTGCTTATAAGACACTACAGGATTCTGGTCAAATAAGAGATTTACTTCACAGTCCCAACTCTAATTTTGCTGAGACTTGGTTCCCAGGACAATTTTAACTAATGAACTCAAATGGTTCTGTGTGTGTGTGTGTGTTTGTGTGTGTATGTGAATATACCATATACAGTAAAACAAACATTTATTTGAATACTCATTACTAGGAATAAAAGAAAAACACTGTGGGAATGAAACTAAATGATCATTCACATGATTTTTATCCAAAAAAAACCTTCCTTGGGGTTTGGGGGGCCTGACTCTTTAATCACCTCTACTGGTTGATCAGACTATAAGCAATTATGAATAAAGCTGTACAAACCATGTGTAAGTTTCTGTGTGGACATAAGTTTTCAATTCACTTGGGTAAATACCAAGGAGCATGATTGCTGGATGGTATAGTAGAGTATGTTTAGTTTTATAAGAAACCACCAAACTACCTTCCAAAGTGGCTGTACCATTTTGTATTCCCACCAGCAATGAGAGTTCCTGTTGTTCCACATCCCTGTCAGCACTTGGTGTTGTCAGTGTTTTGGATTTTCACCATTCTAACAGGTGTGTAGTGGTATCTGTTTTTTTTTTTTTTTTTAATTTATTTATTTTTGGCTGTGTTGGGTTTTCGTTTCTGTGCGAGGGCTTTCTCTAGCTGTGGCAAGCGGGGGCCACTCTTCATTGCGGTGCGCAGGCCTCTCACTATCGCGGCCTCTCTTGTTGCGCAGCACAGGCTCCAGACGCGCAGGCTCAGTAGTTGTGGCTCACGGGCCTAGTTGCTCCGCGGCATGTGGGATCTTCCCAGACCAGGGCTCGAACCCGTGTCCCCTGCATTAGCAGGCAGACTCTCAACTACTGCGCCACCAGGGAAGCCCCTATCTGTTGTTTTAATTTGCAACTCCTAATAATGTACGGTGTTGATCACCTTTTTATATGCTTATCTGCCGTCTATATACTTTCTCTGATGAGACCTCTGTTCAGATCATTTGACTATTTCTAAATCACTTATTCGTTTTCCAAACTCTTTCCAAACCTCAACAATACCAGATGCCAGTGGACAGCAGTAAGCATGGAATACTCATCAAATACCATGTAGATTCTAGTTAGCGACGTCAGAGAATATGTCCTTCCCATGAGCAGCCCGGGAGGCCCTGGGCAGAGGGAGCCGGAAGTCACACACCCTCACTTCCTCCTCAGGGGTCTCAGAGGGGTAAGGGCCTTGGTGTGAGCTGGGTGGCCTCAGGTCAGCAGAGGGGAGTGTGGAATCTTACTCCTGTGAATATTCAGAGGGAGGATTGAGGGGACCTCCTATACCAAGACAGAGGGGATGCCACCAATACCCGACGTTTCTCACGATTGGCAGCAGGGGCAGAGCTCTGTGGGGTCTCCTGTATTCCTGGTGGGTAGTCCCCTCAGAATGCACTCAGGGTTTTTATCTTGGTTTCTGACACCACCTGGGTCTCCTCACTCTGCTTACCTGACAACCCCCCTAAAAATAAGGCCCTCACTTCCCTGAGAAAACCAAAGAGGAAGTAAGGGGGCACCGCATCAGCTGACCTCTGCCCACGGATTCCTTGGGCTGACAGCAGAGGTAGACTCTGTAGTTTAGATTTTCAGAGAATCTGTACTTCTGGTTTCAACTTTTTTTTCTTATTATGGCACATTAGCAGATAAAATTCACACATAATATGAGCACATAAAACTTATATAACTCACAAATCTGATGATCCTAGGTTCTACTATAAGCAGAATTTTTTTCTCCAGAAAAACAAGTCATATATTATGCCTGCCTCTTATTTTTCCATGGCTTTCATAAACCCATTTTATAAGCACTGAGTAATAAAACAGTCCATTTAAACATTTAAAATATTTTATAAGAAATATACCTATTTGTAACTAAAGTAATTTTTTTAAATGTTAAACTTTATTGTTTAAAAATATTGACTTTTTTTCCTGAATCTCCACTCTGCACCCCAGGAATGTATTATAAAAAATAAATACAGATAGTCCCTATTTTGGTTTTGCTGTCCTATATAGATTTTAAAGTTATTGGACCTATTATTAATATGAGTAGCATTATTGTAAGTTTCATTTGCATTCATTAGTATTATCACTATTATGTATTTCTTTTTAAAAAATTTATTAAAGTATAGCTGATTTACAATGCTGTGTTAATTTCTGCTGTACAGCAAAGTGATAGTTATACATATACACACATTATTTTTCATATTCTTTTCCATTATGGTTTATCACAGGATGTTGAATATAGTTCCCTGTGCTATACAGTAGGACCTTTTTGTTTATCCATTCTATAAATAATAATTTGCATCTGCTGATCCTAAACTCCCACTCCATCCTTCCCCACACCTGCCGTCCCCCTTGGCATCCATATTCTGTTCTCTATGTCTGTGAGTCGGTTTCTGTTTCGTAGATAAGTTCCCTTGTGCCATATTTTTAGATTCCACGTATAGGTGATATCATATGGCATTTGTCTTTCTCTTTCTGACTTACTTCACTTAAGTATGATAATCTCTAGGTCCATCCACGTTGCTGCAAATGGCGTTATTTCATTCCTTTTTATGGCTAAGTAGTAGTATTATGTATTTCTAATAGAAAAGTCCCCAATAACAATCTTGTTCTCCTATACTTACATGTAAATGAACTACCTCTGTTTTCTTCATTGAGTGTTACTTTCTTATTAAAATTTTATCTATTAAGTTGTTAGATGTGACTATACAGTCACAATTCACAAGCACTACAGTACAGAAGCCTCTGTAACTGGCCTCCATGAAGCCAACTGTCACTCGGCATTGCCTCTGCAAAACCTGCTGAGCACACTTGTGCACCCTCGATGCTCACTGTTCGAGGTGCTTCCTGTGCCCCTACACTTCCGCGGTTAAGCAGCACGCTTACCAAAGGTTATTTAGATTTCAGACATGTCTGTCAGTTGCAGTTGTTACTGCAAATAGATCATTCAACTAATGTATTAGTTTTCTATTGCTAAGTAACAAATTACCACACCCCAGCAACTTCTAACAACACACATTTATTATCTCACTGTTTCTGTGTGTCAGTATTCACTGTGCACTGTGGTCACGGCTTAACTGGGTCCACTGCTGGGGGGTCTCACAAGGCTGCCATCAAGGTGCTGTCCAGGCTGCACTCTCACCTAGAGGCTCGACCAGGGAAGAACCTACTTTCAAGCTGACCCAGGCTGTGGGCAGAATTCATTTCCTTACAGCCCTAGGGCTGAGGACCCTGGTTTCTTGCTGGCTCTCCTGGAGGCTGCCCTGACCTCTTAGAGACTGCTCACAGGTCTTGCCAAGTAAGCTTCTCCAACACAGCAGTTTAGTTTATCGAGCCAGCAAGGATAATCTCTAGAGAAAGTTGGCTAGCAGGACAGTCTTATATAACATAATGTGATCGTGAGAGTGAACTCTCATCACCTTTTCCTAATTCTACTGGTTAGAAACCAGGCACAGATCCTGCTCACACTCAAAGGCAAGTGATCATACAAAGGTGTGAACACCAGAAAGCAGGGATCACTGGGGTTGCCTTAAGGTCTGTCCAACAAGATTAAATTTACATAAACCAATGAAGGGCAAGTACGCTGTTTAACAAAACAAACCAAATTGAATACTTTCTAAAGACTAGATAAGAGCTGTTAAAGAGATTGCTGTCCTGTTAGGTGTGGGCAAGAAGACTGTAAAAGATTAAAAGAAAATCTAGGATTGTGCTCTCAGATCACTTCCCGGGAGTCTTTAAATTCTCCATTAATTAAAATAAGAAACCAATTAGAAATAGCAGCAAACATGGGTTTACGAGTATGACTTGTGCAAGATAAACAAAGCCAATCAGTAGACCCAAACTTAAAAGAGAAAAAAAATAAATAAATAAAGCTTTGCACCTAAATGAAAGGACTGGTTGATGAACGTATATTTATGTACTCATTTTAAATGTTAAATGCTTATATAATTTTTAATAATTCCTCACTTTAACCTACTTTTTCGATTACCAGTCCTTACTGCCCCGTGGAAGAGGGCTTCTGCCTTACTTTGTAACTGGCATAGATACCTCCAGGAAGTGTGGCCCATTAAGTTGTAGCATGAGTATGCCACACTGGCTCCTTCATTCTATCTTCTTTCTCTTCTGTCTCAAGAAAGAACATCAAATTGCAACAGAGTGAGAACAAAATTGTCACATAGGTAATCTTGAATTTACTCTTGTTAATTTTTATGACGTTATCGGCCAGTTCAGTAGTTTATTCTTAGAAGCAAACTGGTTGAGACATATCTGATCACTAATTAAAACATACTGGCAGCTCCATGTTTGAGAATAAGTAATCGGACAGCTACACATCCTTCAGGCATTCCCCTATAAACACTGTCTTTTGTTTCTTTACTTGATTGAGTGGTACTGAATTCGTGAATTTAGTCTTTGACTGGAGGAGTCTAGAACGTAGCTCTTTTGTTCTACGGAGAACCGAGATGAGCTGGGGAACAGTGTTAAAATTGTCCTGTGAAAAGTGGGGCACTTAACAAAAACCGTACCTGAACAGAAGGCTGCTCCACTTCCACCTGGAGATGAAGCCAGAGAAATACCACCCCTTTCTCATCAGAAAGGACTTTCTTATTCCAGTTAACACAATAATATACAGTCATCGGGTTCCTACATCTCAATGTCTTGAATACATTGTTCTATCCATAGTTTCCTCTCCTTCAGCATTTAAAAAAAATTTTTTTATTGAGATATAGTTGATTTACAATGTTGTATTAGTTTCAGGTGTACAGCAAAGTAATTCAGTTATACGCACACACATACATATATATACACATATATTCTTTTTTAGATTCTTTTCCATTATAGGTTATTACAAGATATTGAGTATGGTTCCCTGTGCTCTACAGCAGGTCCTGGTTGGTTATCTATTTTATCCCTCAGTAGATTTTGACAAGGAGTGAGAAAAAAACTATAAAAACAAGCAACGGCATGAATGTGTGTATAAGCTGAGTGTGTGCTGGCTAAAAGTGACAAGCAGTTGTGGAAAGAGGAAGAGTGGTTGCCGATGGAAGAAGTGGTGAGGGGGTTTTAAGTGGTATATTGATTCGGGACAATGAAATGCCAGAATTCTGCCCCGTCAATCACCCTTACTCCCAAGGAAACACTTGAACTGTCAGCCAGGTTTGTCATTAACGTTCTAAATCTAGAAAGTCGGGGCCAACTGAATAGTACTAGCACGTGGATTCAGTAAAGCGCTATGATGTTTCTTCCTCTTCCTGACTCCCCATAACTTCTTCCTAAACTCTAATGTTCTAGTTGGTTGTACAGAGGAAAGAGACTGGACTAATGTCAAAGTCTTCTGTACTAGCCCACTGAGTCAAAGGGAGCAGAAGAGGGAGAGACAGTGAGCTCCTTATACATATTTGGTCTTTTCACCCAGAAGAGACCTTTACCAGCAAGGATGCCAACCTCATCTGTGCTTGCTCATCCTTAGGAGAGGGGGAAAGAGGTGAGGGGGAAAGGAGAGCTGAACATTTAGATCAAGATAAGAAGTTTACCCTGAGATGGAGAGTTGTTGTAAAAAAAAAAAAAAAAAGTCAATTATTGTATGTATTGTACATCCAGACACAAGTAAGGAAAACAGAAGTTTGTGAATATATTAAATAGGCCCACACTACTATCTTAGTTCCTGATTCTAATTTTTAGTCCTATTTTTCCTTTCTCCTTTTTATATTTATTTATTTATTTATTCACTCATTCATTTATTTATTTATTTTTGGGCTGTGTTGCGTCTTCGTTTCTGTGCGAGGGCTTTCTCTAGTTGTGGCAAGCGGGGGCCACTCTTCATCACAGTGTGCGGGCCTCTTACTATCGGGGCCTCTCTTGTTGCGGAGCGCAGGCTCAGTAGTTGTGGCTCATGGGCCCAGTTGCTCCGCAGCATGTGGGATCTTCCCAGACCAGGGCTCAAACCCGTGTCCCCTGCATTAGCAGGCAGATTCTCAACCACTGCGCCACCAGGGAAGCCCTCCTTTCTCATTTTTAAACTGTGACATCATGATGTTCCTAGCATATCCAAATTTAGCAGAAGGGCTCTGAATTCACTAATGCCTTTCAAACTACTGTTTCAATTTTGCTGTCAGCTGAAAATTAAGGCCATAGTTTGCTAAGATTGTGTGTTGAATTAAAGGAGTTAAGTGTGGAGAGAAGGCTTGAGATGGGTCTTCCATGACTAAATGGCAGGGACTTCACTGTTTGGACTTTGTGACAGCCGTTCTAGTTGTTCAGAGGCCTCTATTGTTTTCTCCTTGGTTCTTGGCTTTGTTCTAGATAACTGAAGTTAGTGAACAATCCTCAATTCTGTGGACAGGTATTTACTTTCCAGTTCAGTCCTTCCTGGTTAGAGCTTAGGGTCAGGATTAGGCAAACTCCATTAGTGTTAATCAATACATATTTGCCTTAATTATTTCTTCTCTCAACTACTCTGTTCCTTCCTACCTCTTCCATTCCTTCTGCCTACTATTACCCTTTTTTGATGGTGGAAAAATCTGTTCTATTTAGAAGCAGTCAAGTGGACATGGCTTAGACAATCCCCATTCTATTTACTCTCAAAGCAGCACAGCCAGGGGCCGAACACCTATCATCCTCTCTCTACCAGCCCTGCTCACCATGCTGCCCTTGGACTCATCAGTGTCACAGGACTTCTTCACTACTTCCTTGATCTTGAGGCAGATGGGGAACAACTCTGTGGCCACGGGGAGCTTGACAAAGGCTGTGGTCAAGCTTGTTCCCCCCAGGAGAGCTCTTCCAGGCTGTCATCAAAGTCATAGTAGACTGAGCTCATAAAAAGAGGGTGACGTTTGTTTGTGTCTTTTAACACAACCTTTTTTGGCCTTTCAAGTACTTTGCTCTGATTTGGGTTTGAGGAGGGGCAGAAGGCCTTCTTTACCTTCACCGTAAACTCTGTAAAAATTCGACCTATATCTTCAACAGCAGTTTACTGGCCTATTAATGTGGAGTGTGGGTGCTGTGCTGTTGTACCCTGCAGGTGACGTTCAGCTCCAAGAGACAGTGAGGACCTTGTCTAGACTTTGTCTCGGAGACGCCAGTCATAGAGCTATACTAACAGAATCTTATAGATTAAACTCTCAGCTTTTTAATTTCTAGGATCACCATTTCACTCCTCCTTTACTTGAGACATCGTATTGGGACACCAAAATATTTTATAAAGTTATTGCTAGTACCAGTATAACAACTTAGGCTAATTTCTTAAGTTCTTCCCATGAAACAGTAGTTCAGAAAAAGAAATCTGAACATAATTAAATTCATATATAGTGATGATTTCTACCTAAAAAAATGATTGTTTAGTATTACTTCCAAACTTGACAACTTATAGTCAGTTATTCATTGCAAAATAATAGGCTGTGCCACTTTGCCAAAATTTGTCTTCGTACATGAATTGTAAGATTCTTATTTCTTATGAACTGGTACTAAGTTTATAGTACTAGAGTCTTTCCCAAGGCCTTGTACAACTCTGGGCTCAAGTTGGTGCTAAGTAAATAAAATTGTTTGAGATACCAAATCAAATAATTTCAGGGAGAAGATACTAAACATAAAATAGATTAAATTTGAAAAGATGTCCAATCTCACTATAAAGAAATCATGGAAATTAAAACAAGATGCCATTTTGCTTCTATAAGGTTGGCAAAAATTAAGAAATCTGATAATATAAAGTGCTGACAAGAATGTGAAGCAAAAGTAAATCGCATACAATGTTAGCAGAAGTAGAAATTGATGCAGCCACTTTGAAGAGCAATTTGACATTATTTAATACAGTTGAGGATATGCATGCCCTTCAACCTTATTCTACTTGGAGAGATATACTCTTCTATACATCTTCACAAAAAGATATACATAATAAGAATCATTGCAGCGTTGTCTGTAACAGCAAAACCAAAAAGCTAACTGGAAAAAAAAAGAAACACTAAAACAACAGGAACAATCTAAATATAAACTAACAGAAATGAACTAAGTGTAGTAGATGTCTATTAATAAGAAAATGGGTAAACTGTGGCTTATTTGTACAACGGCATATAATAATAGTGAAAATAAATGAACTAGACTATATAGACTAACATGACTAAAACTGTAAGACAATGCTAAATGAAAAAAGCAAGTTGCAGAAGAATACAAAGTTTAAAAATAAATAATACATAGTATTTCATGTACAGATACACATGTGAAATTAAAAAAAAAAATGGGAATAAGACCAAATTCAGAATAGTAGTTATTTCTAGGTAGAAAAATACAGGAATAGAACCAAGAAATGGCACACAGGACTTCAACTGCATCTCTTGTAAAAAAAAAAAAAGATTAGAAATGAAACCTTTTAGTCCAATAAATAAATATCATGAGAAAGCAAGTTTTTAAAATGGGAAAGATGTTTTGAAGTCTCCATCCAAAAATTAAAAATAGACTAGTGTACTGTATCAACAAACTGAACTTAGAAAAAACAGGAGTATGACTCAAAATAACTAAATGCAAATATGATTTTTAAAACAGCCAGACAGTTAGTCTAAAATTCATAGGTGATTTAAAGATTTCTAGCTTCCTCCATTTCCAAGAGAAAATTCTTCCATATTTATTTCAGAAAATATTATGTACTTTCTTGAGAATACAGAAATAGATGTACGCTTTACAGCCAAAAAAGACCAAGCAATTAAAACAGGTCTTCAGAGTCAGAGCCAGAATACAAGAATCCAAAGCAAAACGCAGGGACTTCCCTGGCAATCCGAGGTTAAGAATCCGTGCTTCCACTTCAGGGGACACAGGTTCGATCCCTGGTAGGGGAACTAAGATCCTGCATGCCACGTGATGCGGTCAAAAAAAAAAAAAGCAAAATCCAAACAGTACTACTCAAACCAAAACAAATAAAAACTAAAGTGATTGGTTATAAATAATTCTTGGTTATGAGTGCTTAATTTTAAGAAGGGCAGGGGAATTTAACACTGTTGTTGAGACAGGAAGCTTTCCCTGAAGAAATGACTCTAAGGCTGAAATGTGAGAAATGAGTAAGAATTAAGTGAAGAGGGAGTGATAAAGGATTATGCATAGGGTGGGGTGAAAAGCTGCAAAGGCCTGGTAGCTAGAATAAAGAGTAGGAATAGGAGCAGATGAAAGAAAGTCAGTGAAGTTGGAGGAGTAGGGGATGAGGAGAGTAGGGAGAAGCTGGGGAGAGCTGGTGGACCATGGGGTGGAGGAACAAAGTAGGGCCTGTACACCATGTTAATGAATTTGATTTCTAGACTACAAAAAACAGGGAAAGCCAACTAAAAGCTTAAATAGAAGGATAACATAATCAGACATATTCTGCATCCTTGATGACTTTTTAAACTCTGTGTGTGTGCACCCGTGTGTGTGTGTGTGTGCGCACGCGCACGCACGCACGCAGGGATGCAAAGTGCAGAAAGACAGGTTAGAAGGCTACTGGGGTAGTCCAAGGAGAGATAATAGTAGTGCTGCCTAGAGGATCATGACGGAAAAAGACAAAAGCAAACATTCTCAAAAGATATGTAAGAAATAAAATCAGCACAACTCAAGGTCAGACTAGATGGTGAGAAGGAAGGAGAGGGAGGGGTCAAGGATAACTCTGAGGTTTCTGACTTGCACAACTTGGGTACAGTGTCATTCACTGAGAGAGGACACTGGAAGGGCACTAGGTGGGCAATGTACCAAGCAGGTGGGGTGGAGATCATGAGTTCAGTTTTGGACATAATAAGTTTGGGTTATCTTTGAGGGATTACAAGCAAACGTAGGGGAGGTCTGAGTTGAAGATATAAATTTGTGAGTTTGCCTACCGGTGGTAATTTAAACCAGAGTTACCTCTGAGACAGCCTAGGAAGAGAATACAGAAAGAGAAGTCCTAGGACCGTGTCTTGTGAAACTCCAACACTGAGTGGCCCACAAAAAGGACAATGAGTCCACTTAAAGGAAACAGAAAAGGAGGGGCCAAAAACACAGAGGAAAACATAAGGAGAAATATAATCTTCTTTCAATAAATACTTGTTAGATTAAGAATTAATTAATGAACGCATGTACTGGGCTCCACGACGTGTAGCTTGAACCACAAGACAGTTTCCATTTCTAGTTTTACTTTTTTTTTTTTTTTTTTACTTTTTATTTCTATTAAATTAAAAAAAATCCTAAGTCACAATCATTGACTGGGGGAAGGAACAAAGCATTGGGTGATGTGTCAGAGACGTTCAGATTAATAACTGGATCCAACCTTACAAAAGCATTTCTCCAAGAAGACTATGCCCAGCTCTCAGACAAATTCTAGGCTGCTGATCTAATCACACTAAAAGGTTAGAAGACTGGAAATTTCAATTTGAGGGGTAATAACAATCGGTTCTTAATATACTCTTTGGATATGCTTGCGTTGGAAGGTATTCTTCATATTTGGATGTAACATTTGTATGTTAAATTTGCCCAATAATATGTCATTGAACCCTTTGTCCAATAACTAATGAGGGCTAAAACAGGGTTTAGAAAAGTCAGATTTTTGGTCAGTGAACTGCTTGAAATACAGTTTGGTCTTTCCAGAAAATCTGGTTATCTTATCTTCAACATTTAAACGGTTGATATTTTAGCTAGACATTAACATTATTGATATCACCTTTTAAAAGAAACTTGTTTGAACAACTTCTCCCTCAAATCCATTGTATTTCAGTGTGAAAGATATACTTCCCACCAATTCTTCGCACTGTATGCTAAAGAAACATCTTTCAATAGCCAAGATTTTATGATAGTCCCTGTTTTCAGTATTCCTTTAAAACCGAATCAAGATCAGAGGTTATGTAACTGACCACAGATGTCATGGAGAATGAAGCAATGAGTGACTGGGCATTAGGTATGATCTTATTTATTCACATAGCAGAATCATTCCTTGCAGTATATATATTAAAAAATTCAGTAATGATTCAAAGACAACTTCTGCAGTCTACAACCCAGCTCACTAAATGCTAACCCTTCTCTTTTCACTTAGGTTTTCACTGATCCACAAAAGAATTGGTCAAGACTTTTCCTTCAAATGATCCAGACACATAAAAAGAACTGTATGGAAGAAGTACTCAGCACGTAAGTGGTTTTGTGCAGCTACAAAGTGAAATATGCTATCAAGCACGCATATGTGAGAGTAACTGGTACTTCAACCTATGTCCAACAGAGAGATCTGTTAAGGGATATTGCCAAGAAGCTCCTGCTTTCTCCTTGATCAAAAATATTTCTCAATAATTATACAATTTCTTTTACAAGTTTGGTTTCTTGATAATTTGCTAAAAGAAATGTAATTTTGAATTGCTTCAATGGTTCTGTCCTCTGCTCTACCTTTAGTGACCAAATTCATCAGCATGTTAAAGACTATTTTGCAGATGTTCTGGAAAACTTAACTAGCTTACCAGAGAGGTCTCTGGGCTTTATCTGAAAACTCACTACAGTATAAATGGCTTAGGTCACCATTTGACAACGTTTTACACAACAGGTAACACACTAGACACTAGCAGTAAATGGATCATTCACTTAAGCCTAATTTCCAGATGTCGGTTACTGAAATTTTTTTACACTTGCCCTGCTTGTGCAAAATCACTGTCACAAGGATTTTCATTCTTTATAACTGGGATGCATGCAGCACTCCTCTTTATTATTTAATGAGTTGTAGTAGTCTTGTTTCTGTTTTCATTACAGGTTTTACTATTCAGCAGATCACTTCTGAACCTTTATTTTTGTGAATTTGAAATACAATGCAACACAGTAAAACAATAGAAAATGCAAATTAACAAGCAATACACAGAAGACAGATAAACTGCACCCTGGTGACTGCGATCTGAGACAAGCTAACACAAACTCTGTCATCTGTGTATAAACTAATGTGTCCAAGTTTCAAACTTGGTGGAATTTCAGAGGAAACGATAACTAATCTTACATTTCAAGTATGTGAACTAGGAATAAAATTGCTTCATCATTCTGCTTTTCCTCCAACAGTAACAGGTTGCTTAAAAGATCCCCAGGAATCACGAGTATAGTTCATAGACCCTAGCCTAAAAAACCACTAATATATGAGGTGGGAGTCATGCTCCAAAGAGGAAGAAGGAAATACAGCACGTATATCAAATAGCTCTTAAACTATGAAAACTTATTAAACTGGATTCCATTAATCTAAAATATGTAATACAAATAATAGGAGCATATTACGTAAAGAATGTTGAAGCCAAAGATGCTTAACAATTCCAAAGACCAAACTGTCTTTAAGAACTTTGTATTTTAGAAGTTTGGAACAGTTGGGGTATCAAATTTAGATTACTTTTATCTACCACTGATGTTGACAAAGGAAAGCAATATTTCCTATAAATACGTTATACACAAAAGAGAGTAAAGGAGGGGAACCAGCTTAAATTCAGACCAAGTCCAGAACAAGATTTAACCGAACACTTTTGGGTTGAGATGAGATTAAAATGAATCCTTACTGTAAATGTATGTGCTGCCATTATCTGCCTTTTAACAAGCACACCTAAGACATGGAGAGCCATTTTGCTATTTTTTACCTATAGGGCTTGACTGTCAATGCTAAGGAAAAAAAAATGATTACTTTTAATTCCGTTTTCTACATTTTCATTTTTTAGATATGACTGACTGGGAGATGCTCCCAGCATTCAATGCGTAAGGCCAAATGTTGAACGTTCTACAATGCACGAAAACTAAGCAAGCCTCGATCTGTTTTTTTCCAAACCTTTCAACAAAAAGCGAATCTATGAACACAAATAAAAATTATTTTGAAAACAACAAAATACACACAGTGTATTGGCTACATTTAGCAAATTTCAATCTTTCCTTTGCTTTTATTTTTACAGATTAAAGAAAACAAAATTGCCACCATTTTTTATATGCCTGTTTGGAAAAGCAACAATTTATCAGCAAGATTAGCAGAATTTATAATAGAAATTACATCAACAAGTATATTTTTTATCTGAATAACAGTCCACCTTCATGTCTGCATGTCCACATGTTTCAATAAGCGTGACTTTGGTTCTACAACCTTCTCTGGTCCCCCCTGAGAAAGACAGAGTGGGGGTCACATTACTGTGCCTCCAACAAGCACAACAGGCCTGGACTAGTTCTAAATGTCACTTAAAACCACTTAATTTACCAGAGTAACCCACAGATTAACCTAGGAAAAGTGACAAGGCTAGGTGGGCCATGGACTGGGCCACTGGGCTGGTATGCAGTCTGCACTGTAAAAGGATTCCCAGGAGAAGGGCAGGCAAAAATTTGCCCCACTGTGGCTCTAGTCCAGGAAAACACAGCATCTTTGGATAACTCGTCTGCCCAGGGAGGATGCCTTTTTATAACGCATACCACTAAATCATGATTTAGAAAGATGAAAGATGGGCGCTGGAAGTTTCTCCAAAAAAACATCCAATAAAGTATTATTACCTCACACTCAGAGAGAAAAAAAATCCAGCAAATCTTTCATGTTCTCACAGGTGAGAAATACTAATGCTATGAAAAATTATATTGGTTGTCAAATTTAAAAGGAATCTCAGTAAGTACAAAGACAGATCTCTAAGTAGAAATATATAAAATAAACTGAGTTATCTGGCACTGAGACAAGTGGAAAGCCTTGATATCACAGACCCAAATTTTTAATTTAATATTAAAATCACAGCAGGTGCAGTTAAACATACTATACTAAAATTTTCTTATAAAATTCTGTTTTAGAAATCCAGAGTTATTTACATCACACTTACATATGTGACCACGATCCCATTATATTCTAATAAAAATCATAATGTACTTTATATATATATTATATATAAGTATTATATAGTGAGCTATATACAAACATATATGACATAAATGTTAAAATATTTGCTTCATTTTTAAAGTACTAGTATGTGCATCTGAGAAAATTTTCCCACATAAATAACTAATGAAGCAACATGAAACAGCTTTACCAGGTCAATCCCCATCCTAACTGCTTTTTTTGGTCCCTCTCCTGCTTTATATTTTCACCTTTTGAAGAAACGGTCGTATCTTTTATTGTAAGTTCGTTGAAAGACTAATTCTTGTGGAAGAAGGAAGAAAAGCGAGTGAAGCAATAAAAGGAAACCCACCTATGGACAACAGTATCTCATGAGTTGATTTTTAACGAAGCAGAGTCCTTACTACTTCAAAATATTTGATATGAAAAATTTTATTCTACTGAATTAAAGACCTAAGTTCCTCTGACACGGCACATGCATTTGAGTAGCAGATATTTTTCAAACACTTGATAAACATTTTTTAAATATTATTAAATGTAAATATTATGTTTTATATCAAATCTTTTCTTCATATATTGAGGAAATGTAGTATTGTACCTAACAGTAAGTTTAGAATAACTGAATTTACAGAGTATCATATATTAATAAACTCGTATCCTAATTACTTACTATTAAAATAATTAAATACCTTTTGTAGACTGGTAGGATTTAGCTGAGTTTTGTCTATTATTTTCACAGCAACCTAAAAAAAAGAGAATCATTAAAATATCTTTGAGAATACATATCTTAATGAATAAAATTTATAAGGAAAACATCTTTTGTTTCGTCCCTAACTAGATATAATTTAGCTGTATTTGGTGTTCACATAATTTGATGGTAAAGTTTTGATAATTAGGCAGCCTTAGAATATATTCTATTGACCCAAGTCTTTAACCTATTTGATTCTGAGTCAGTGAAATTACACCTTTGTTAAAGTCATTCCAGGTTTCCCCTTTTAAAGTAAAAGTCATCTGTATCTTCATCTTTTACTCATGATCTTGATAAGTTACAATTATCAGAGGGGAGAGGCTTATAAACTTTTAGTAAATTAAGTATTATGTGGGTAGAGAGACTGGACACCCTAACTTCCTTACAGCAAACTGACAGAACGGATTTAAATGTCCTCTAAGTCTCTGTCTAATACAGCCTGTGTCCCAACAGCTCCTGGGGTCAAAATGGACAGAGAGGACTAAATTTAACCATATGTGACAATAATATTATGTATAGAACAAAATGGAAACTTAACAAAAACATTTTATGACAGATTTTTCATAATGTCCTAACTGGATCCAGTAAACATTATATAATATAGAGTGTTAGATGTTTAACTATTTTTAGTCTTTATTATATGTTATTAAATATATTAATTATTATTTTAAAAACAAATTTTGCTATATAAATACATCTGATTTGAAACACATGGGATTTTAGAAACCCGATTCTCTTATTATCTGAGAAAAACATCTGTATAACACTTGCTCAATGTGGTTTCTAAATAGATAAAAATTAGTGGGTGACTTTCTACACATTTATACCTAATTTACCTCAAGCAGTAATTTAAAAAAAAATTTTATTGAGGTAACAGTGGTTTATAACACTATATAAGTTTCACATGTGCAACCTCATTTTCTGCTCCTGTATTCACTGCAGCGTAAGCAGTAATTAAGAAGAAGTTATCCTAGCCCTGTTCATGGGGTCAGGTAAAAATGAGAAAATTTTACAGAAGCCATATAATGAAAGACAGAAGTCTGAGAAGACCTCATCTGCAGCACATCTGATTTATGAGATGCTAATACATACGGACAATTCTTCTGTGCCATGTATAGATAACTCTATCTACATACATTCCATTCACACATATCCCAGTGTTTACCATATTGCAACTGGTACTTATTCCCAGAATCAGCTGTAGGAAAGCTTTTGTAACTAGACTCTGCAGAGGTCTAAGTAAATATTAAAAGGAATCATGAAAACTTACCTCTCTACTAGTTAGAACATGTCTTGCCAATTTCACTTTGGCAAAATTTCCCTTCCCTATTGTTTTTTGTAAACGGTAATTTCCAATGTGAGGCTGTTCGTCTGCTGCTGACGTAATGGAGTTTCTACACCGAGGGATGTTCTGTCTGCTACTCGATTTGGTCGGCTGGATATGGGGTTCAGTATATCCATCCACAGAGGTATGCTGAGAAAAAGGTTACAAGGTTTCACGGTTAATTAAACTACATTATAAAAGGATAGTTTAAAAAACTACAAACAATTTTCATCAGTAATTCATCTCCAATGAAAATAGGTTGTACTGCACGATTTTAAAACATTTTGAGCATTCTGTTCATAATTTCTACTTGACTTTAGCTCCCTTTGCCAGTGGGAATATAACCATTTAAAATGAAATGTTCTGCATAGCTTTAGGTATATGCTTTTGATTTAAAACAAATACAACTGGTTAGATAGCCAGGAGCCCCAAAGACCATTACTCCTGAAAGGGTGTTACCCCTGTGGGTTGAGAGGACAACACAATCCAAGATTGCTTCATTAAAATGGCAGAACGTCTTCAATGCCAAGGCAAACAACCTCCTGAGTATGGCTCTGTTTCTCTAAACCAGCCCAAGTACTTGTCGGGTTCACTCTTTCATTTGCTGGGCATATAACTTGGCCAGTTGACCTAGCAGCTTCCCACTGTAGGTACACCTCTAATCAATTCCTGCCCAGTCCCCTCACCGCCTCACCATGTCCAAGCAGGAGCTATCTACAGCCCCGCCTGAATCCATTACCTAACATCCACTGCATTCCTCTTCAGTGCCCTTCTCAAGGCAGAGATGTCACTTTGTCTCCTAGTCTCACGCTAGCCCACAATCGCATTGAGTAGCTGACTCTGTTCCCCTGCAGGCTCAGCACCTCAAGTCCCAGGTAAAGCTGCCTAAGGAATCCTGCTTCCCAAGCTCTGATTGTTCCTGCTCTTGTCTAGTTTTGTCTGCATTCTGACATAAATAAAATTTCTCGCTCTTTTTGTGAAAACATAGAATGTAACATCTTTATCTAACTGGCATCTTAACAATAGATGAAGATGAGTAGAACAAATTAGCAAAAGAAGGGGATAATTTTTATTTGCAAAGTAACTAATTCAGACATACATTGTCCCACCTACACCACCAAAAGCTTGTCTAAAAAATTCTGATCAGAAATTTCTTAAAGGCAACTTCGAAGACGACTCCATTTACGAACCTCACACAAAGCATGACTCACGGTCGTTTCTCTACTTGTTATTACTTTCTGATTTTTTAAAAAACTCAGCTCAGGGTTAAAGGATTTTCTGTGTTTTACACACACTTGCAGCCTGCAGCCTCAGTCTGAGTTAGTGTCCTTCTGGTGTATTTCCACAGAAAACTGTACTTCCATGGATCTCAGCGTCCATTCCACTGCACTGTCATTAACACATTCACTTCTTTGTCCCAGCCACCCTACCACAAGCAATCTGAGGGCAGGGACGTTTTCTTTTTACCTTTATATACTCACCACATTGCAGAGTGCCAGATACATAGGAAAGATTCAATAAATCAATAGTTCTCAAAGTATTGTCCCTGGACCACTACCATCAGCATCCTCTGGGAACATGTTACAAATGCAAATTCTCTGACCCTATTCCACACCGACTGAATAAGAAACTCTGGCAGTGGAATCCAGCAATCAGTGTTTGAACAAGTCCTCCAGGTGATTCTGATGCAGGCCAAAGTTTGAAAACTACTGCAGTAAATAATGCAAGAAGGTGGTAAATACAAAGTTATTCATTGGCTCTCAGAGACTTTCCTATTATCCGGGCATAAACAAGAGATTTTAACTATAATCAATTTCTAACAGTTAACAGATTGCTATAATATTTCCTACAAAAAATACTTCTCTACCTGCACTTGTTCTGTAAGGACTGTGGATTTGTCTAACACTCAAAATTTAATCTCCTTCTCAACAAACTTTCTATGCCTTTTCATAAAGCAGAGTTGATTACCCCTCTCTTCTGTTGCTATCTTTATATCTAGTAAAAACTTCTGTTACTGAACTATCACACCACCTTTTAAGTCCTGTCCATGGTCTGTTTTCGCTGTTAGACCTAAAGCTCCTTAAACCCCAGAAGTTAATATGGTGTTAGGCACAAAAAAGACACTAAATACATACTAGTTAAGTTGAAGAAATTTAGGGTCCTTGTGCCCTGACACCTATGCTCAGAATGACTTCTGAGGAATGATGATTCCTTGCTGTCCAGGTCTTTGATGCGTATAAGAGCAGGATGAGTTAAAATATTTGAGTTGTAACCCAGCTCCCAATGCTGGTTGCAGAGTATATCCTCAAATAAACCAAACTATGACAGACTGAATTATTAGCTCCAAATTTTTGCAACCTTTGCCAGGTAACTTTCCAATGTTCTCCCACTGAGGACAGGGTATGGTTCTCACTCTTTGGGCATCCAGTCATGTGATTTGCTTTGGCCAACAGAATGAGTTCAGAGTGGGGCTTCCCTGGTGGCGCAGTGGTTGAGGGTCCGCCTGCCGATGCAGGGGACACAGGTTCGTGCCCCGATCTGGAAAGATCCCACGTGCCATGGAGTGGCTGGGCCCGTGAGCCATGGCCACTGAGCCTGCGTGTCCGGAGCCTGTGCTCCGCAACGCGAGAGGCCACAACAGTGAGAGGCCCGCGTACCGCAAAAAAAAAAAAAAAAAAAAAAAAAAAAAAATATATATATATATATATATGATCTCCTAACTTTCAACATTAAGCATGACCATTTTAAGAGCCAATCAACTTACAAAGAATGCATTTATATGAGTCTTAAATTAGAAATTAAAATAGAATATATAGCACATGTTTTATATTATATAATTCTAATTATAAAACACCCACCCAAACAAATATTCCTCCCCTCAAACCCTCATCTTTCCTTTGGACTGCCACGGCACCACTCAGAAGCAGAATCTTTCCTTGAAGAAACTTTGTGAAGGGTAATTTGGGATAACTGATCTCACCCCTTCCTGATCAATAGATTCTTTCTCAAATAGGAAACCTGGAAAAAATGTTTAATTTTTAAATGTTTAATGTTCATGGGCTGAATTTATAGTGTTAATAAGAACTATCTCAGCCCTAAGGCTGACAGATATAAGACATTATGTGAGCTCAATTATATAATATCTGTAAGTTTTAGTCTGCATCTTTAGCTGAAAATACAAATTCAGATCTTGTATTTTCTTTCTTCAAGTTGTCCACTCAATCCAGTAGACACTGAACTTCATTTTTCTGCAGCAGTGGCAACATGACCCTAAAGCTGGCCCTGAATACATAGCATATTCAAAGTAATTACAGGTAATGGTTTCATTAGTTCTTCAAAGCTGCATCCCATGGATTACCAGACTTCAGTTCCTGAATAATAGTAGAATTTTCCCTGCCTTCAATACCAACTGAAATGAAATAGCTACTCACTAGCCCTGCATCCTTGGGCAAGTTGTTTAACCTTTATGTGCCTGTTTCCTAATCTGTAAGAGGCAGCTAATAATAAAGCTCACCTCATAGTCATTCTGAGGATCAGATAAAATAATTTCTGTAAAGGTGTAAATAGTATGTAATAAGAACCATGTAAGTGTTTGTTAATTAAAACTACACTAAACAAATAAACAAAAATACCCCATTTCCTAGACCAGAACACTCATCCCAAATTTCTGCTATTTCTCTGAGTGTTTGCTGCCTGCAACCACTCCTGGTACGAATATCAGTCAGGTTTCTTGTCTGCAAGCAACAGAAAACAACTCAGGCTAAGTCAAATAGAAAAGAAAGTTTTGGAAGTCTACTCGTAGACGGAAAAAATCCTGAAGCATGAAACTTATATTATAGTGAAAGAAAACAAGACTATGCAAATAGCCAAAATAAAATAACTATACTTGGTAATAGGGGGCAAAAAGGAAATAAAATGAGATGATGTGACAGGAATGACTATGGAAGGAGTTGGGGTGAGTGATACCTAAGATAGAGTACATGGAATAAATGATGTTTGAGCTGGACCTGAAAGATGAAAAGGAGCTAGATAAACAGGGGAAGAGCAATCCAGACAGTGAAATGAATAAATAGAAAAATCCCAAGGTGAGATCATACTTTGTAAATTCAAAGAAGCAACGTACCTAATAAAATGGTACATTATATGGGACATCCTTTCAAAGGGCTACATCTTGAAAATTCAGATGTCCAACTGAATACTATTGGAATTCAAACTGTTTAAGTTACAGATATAAAGCCCTGTACATTTGACCATACAGAGTCAGATTTAAAAGGCAAGAGCAGGTGCAGCTTGCTTACTAATAGGTAATGAATGAATAAGTGAATGCATGAATGAATCAAATAACAAATAAATGATAAAAAAAGAAACCATTAAAGATAAGCCACATCTCTATCTCACAACCTAATTTCTTTCTAGGTAGTTCTTCTCTTTTGCCTGAATCAAACAATTGTTTAGATCAAAGGAAAATCTAGCTGGGACTAGGATTTCCATTTTCATAATTTTTTGCTAAATGAGAATGGCAATACCCTAGTTATCCAGAGGGAAAATGGTAAAAAAAAAAAAAAGCTATCAATTACTGAAGGGTTACTGTGTGCTAAGAGCTGTATTAGATGTTTTACATGCATTACCTCTTCTAATCTTCACAACGGCTCTGTCAAGAAGCATACCATGATGACCTGTTTTATTTATTTATTTAATTTATTTATTTTTGGCTGCGTTGGGTCTTTGTTGCTGCACGCAGGCTTTTCTCTAGTTGTGGCGAGCGGGGGCTACTCTTCGTTGTGGTGCGTCGGCTTCTCATTGCGGTGGCTTCTCTTGTTGCGGAGCACGGGCCCTAGGCGCGCGGGCTTCAGTAGTTGTGGCACGTGGGCTCAGTTGCTCCATGGCATGTGGGATCTTCCTGGACCAGGGATCGAACCCTTGTCCCCTGCATTGGCAGGCGGATTTCTAACCACTGTGCCACCAGGGAAGTCCCTGATGACCTGTTTTAGAGATAGGGAAAATAGTGGCTCAGAGAGGTTATGTACCATTAGACCCTGACCCTTCTAGTTAATGCCAGGTTCTACATAAATATCAATTAAAGTGCATATATGTGTATGTTGGGGTGGGTTGTGATCCTTATGGAGCTTCTACCTTCATGTGCTTTTCTCTGGATAAAAAATTTCAAAAGCAAAAGCAAACAAAAAAGTACTGGACATATTTTATGCTATTCCTAACATTGCTAGTGTAATGGTCATCTATAAAGTTACCAACTCCCAGGAGTAATATTGACCACACTAGTCACATATCAAAAAGAAAACTGGCATTCATTTCATTTAAACTACATAGTGAGTAGAGTTAGCCAAATAGCTGGAATTCTGAGGAAATAGAGATGGTTGTCCTATTTTTGAAAAATGAGATGGTTTATGCTCTAAGTGCAAGTAAAAGGAAAACTTTTTTTTTTTTTTTTTTTTTTGTGGTATGCGGGCCCCTCACTGTTGTGGTGTCTCCCGTTGCGGAGCACAGGCTCCGGATGCGCAGGCTCAGCGGCCATGGCTCATGGGCCCAGCTGCTCCGCGGCATGTGGGATCTTCCCGGACCGGGGCACGAACCCGTGTCCCCAGCATCGGCAGGCGGACTCTCAACCACTGCGCCACCAGGGAAGCCCAAAGGAAAACTTTTTATTTTGGGTGCAGCTTTTTAATTGACTAAACTTTTCTGACTTTGTTGTTAAAACCGGAAAGTAGCCTGGAGATTACAAAGTTCAGGGCAAACTGAATGTGGCTTACAAAATCAAAGCAAAACAGGCACCTTTGAAGTCAATCAGCA
The DNA here is from genome assembly GCF_005190385.1 of Monodon monoceros. Classification (NCBI taxonomy): domain Eukaryota; kingdom Metazoa; phylum Chordata; class Mammalia; order Artiodactyla; family Monodontidae; genus Monodon; species Monodon monoceros. The sequence continues at coordinate 18,472,795 of NW_021703774.1, read as the reverse complement.
TCTAAACTTCCACAATTTTGCTCACTGTATTCATGCCATAGGTAAATATACCTTGAAATTAGGTCCCAATTTTAATTGCTAAACTCAGATCCTCCCACAAGGATGTATTACACTTAGGTGTTTTCCTAGGCAAGGAAGATATTTTTCCACATGTTCCCTCACCTGCTTGGATAAGGTTTATTTCTTTTTATTATTTTCACTATCCATCAATGATTGTCAAATCAGATATTAAAAAGGACAAGTACTACCTCTCCCCAGACACAGAATTAGCGACAAGTGAGTAGGAAGCACTCTCCCACAGGGCACTCACAATGGAGTTTGGGAATGCTGAGTCAACAGAAAGTCAACAAAGGAACTCCAAAGCCTCTGGCTTCATCTTATTTTTTGAACTATATCTCCCATCTCACTACTCAGTGATTCGTTTACTCACTCATTCAATCAACAAAAATTTACTTTGACCTACTATATGCGTATCCTACAGTGCCAGAGAATTGAGAGAAATCTAAATATAAAAAGTCCCGGTCCTCATAAAGTTTACATTTTAGCAGAGGGAGAGGTAAAAGGAAGAGAGAAGGGTAATACGTATGCAAACCAATAAAGAGATAAAATGCCAACCAGTGGTTCATGGTATAAAAAGAGAAACCAGGGAGGGTAAGGAACTGGAAAGTAAGGGTGGTCATGGGTGGTCTCTGATGAGACGACATTTAAGAAGAGGCCTGAATGAAATGAACGAGTCTAGAAATCAACAGAGGTCTGGGCTGGAGATATTAATTTGCAAGTAATTCCTTGCAAAAATAAGCACTTCACATTCACCTTTCCCTTTGAAACATCTAAGTTGAAAAATAAAATTACATTTATATGTTGTCTCTTCCCATGTGTGTGTGTACACATAAACACACTCCCCCAAATTCTACTCATCTTGATCCCTTGAACATTTTTTTCAAGTTGAGGATAGGTATTTTCCAACCATGAAGAAGGAGCAAACATGTACCAGAGGATAAGAAAACCTATTAATTTTCAAAATGGATTTAGATTTTCTCCTTTGTGAATGTCCTCTGGCCACACTTGAAAAGGCGATACTGACTGAGGGGGATACTAAAAAGAGAAAGAAAACAAACTCTCTCCAAATTATTGAACAGTGAATAAATATGGTTCATTATTCTCAGCTATGGTTAGCATCATGGTTTTATTTTTATAAAACCATATCAATTTATTAAAGCTTACTCTAATATCAAAGTAAATCATGATCTTTTATAACAGCCACTGAATCTACTGGGTGACTGAATATTCAAATGTTCCTGATTAGTCATATCATGTATTAGACCTGAAGTTAGGGATGCCACAGCTCACTTCCCAGGACTCTAGAACATGCTGCTTTTGCACACCACAACTATTCTTTGGTCAGCTGATAGCACCATTACAGGCCATGACAATTTAGAAACAATAACCAAATTTCTATTTCTCAAAGTCATTTTTTAAAAAGTAGGGAAATTATGCTTCCAATAATGGATGAATAGTTTGTATCTGACTAACCTATCAGCAGATAAAAATACAATGTCTAGACAAAATATTAAAAACAATTGTTTCGTGGCCTGGAAGAGCCACAAAAAGCAGGCAAAAACTGAAGGGAGACTGATCTTTGTAAAAAGGGAACCAAATAGTGTGAAATTTTTAGTTTTACAGTTTCTACCTGGGGGCAAACTCTGGTCCACCTATTCCTAGTGACTGAAATTTAAGCACAAAGCAACAGTCTTACTGGCTAAAGGAGTCAGAGGATGGAGCTGGGGGCTAAAAAAAATTAACTGGAGAGTGTAAAAGGAAACTGGCAAAAATAAAGTCACAAAGAATAAAACTCTGAAATCTTTATATAAACTACAGTTTCTTTATTGAGCCCTAAACCAAATGTGAGCAAGAGAAACTCCAAGGAACATGTCAGAAGGAGACAGCTAGAAAGTTAAGGAAATAACAAAGATTTGGCTGTTGCCCACCGTAGGGAAGGGAAGGCTAAATTTGAAGTCTGAGTTAAGCCAAATTAACTTCCTGCCAAATCAACACTTTTTAGAGGAAGATAACTAAATCCGGAGTCTCTGTATAGTATCATCAACAATGTCCAGTGTATAACCAAAACTTACTAGATACGCGATGGAACAGAAGAATGAGACTGTCAAGAGAAACAGCAGTCAATAGAAATACACACCAAGATGTTCTAGAAGTTGGACAACAGGCAAGAACTTTAAAGCAGTTATGATACATACGTTTCTACATACATACATACGTTTCTAAAAGTAAAGGAAAATATGATTGGAAAATTCAAACAGATGGAAAATATCAGCAGAGAAATGGAAACTATAGTAAAGAAGCAAATAGAAATTCTAGAACTGAAAGTACAATACCTAAAAAGAACAATTCACTGGAAAGACTTACAGTAGACTGCAAAGGAGAAAGGGTCAGTGAACTTGAAGACAAATGAATAAAAATTAGCCAGTCTGAAGAACTGAGAAGAATAATTAGCCAATCTAAAGAACTGAGAAGATTAAACAAAAATGAAGCGAGTGCCCCTATGATCTCTGGGTCAATATCACACAGACTAAAACATTTGTAAATGGGGTATTAGAGAAAGAATACGAAGGAAATGAGGGAGAAAAACTTACTTGATGTAATAATGGTCATATAATTCACCCAAACTGTGAACTCCAAGCCAGATAAATTCAAAGAAAACCAAAAGTAGGTACATTACAGTCAAACTGCTAAAAACCATGTATAGAGGGGGAAAAAAATCCGTAAAAGGAGTCAGGGAAAAACAGCACAATACATACAAAGGAATGACAATACAAATGATAGTTCACTTCTTATTAGAAAAACTGGTGCTCAGGTGACAATGGAAGTTTTTAGATGTGCTGCAGAAAAAACAAATGCAACTCCATATCCTTTACCCAGTGAAAATATTCTTTAAAAAAAAGAAGGCAACTATTGTAAATCAACTATACTTCAATAAAAAATGTAATAAAATAAAGACAAAATAAAGACATTTTTAGATGAACAAGAACTGAAAGAATTTGCTGCCAGAAGACATATGCTATACAAAATGCTAAGGATAATTTTTCCAGCCAAAGGGAAGTGACCATAGATGGTACGCTGAATCTACAGAAAGGAAAAAAGAGCTCTGGAAATGATAAATATGTGGGTGAATATAAAACAGCATGCATTTTTTCATCTCTTAATTTCTTTAAAAGACATATGACTATTTAAAGCAAAAAAGTATAACACCATACTGTGAATTTTATAACATAAGCAGATGTAATATATGTGAAAACAAAAGCACAAAGGTCAGGGGAATTAAAAGATTCTTATAAGATTCTAACATTTTATCTGAACTGGTACAATACTACCCTATGTAGACTGCAAAAATATATGGGTGCGTTCGGTAATCTCTAGAGCAACCACTGGGGGAAAATGCACTGGAAAAGATACAGAGGCATTGGTAAGTCAACAGAGGAATTAAAATAGAATACTAGAAAATATCTGATTAACTCAAAAGTAGACAAGAAAGAAAAAAAGAGAGGAACACCACCAACGAAAACAAGAACAGATGTAACAAAAAAAACAAAAGAGCAAAATTAAAGACATCAAATATCAAAAATTATATTTAATGTAAATAAAAATTTCAATTCAAAGAAAGGATTAAGTGAATTTTTAAATTAAAAGACATACTTTAAGTATGAATATACAGATAGATTGAAAGTAAAATTATGGAAAAGACATACTAATGCAAACAGTAAGCAAAAGAGAGCTAGAAAAGCTATAATAATATCAGACAAAATAGACTTCAATACAAGGAGTACTAACAAAATAAAGACACACATTTCATAACGATACAAGGGTCAATTCATTAGGAAGCTATAACAATCCTAAATATGTATGTGCCTAATAACCGAGTTTCAGTAAACAAAAACAGAAAAGGGAAAAAATACACAAATCCACAACTACGACTGGAGATTTTAACAACACTCTCAATAGTTTAAAGAATTTCACTCAAAACACAGTAAGGGTAAGGAAGATCTGAACACACTACTAATTTAAGGTGGGTTACAGATTTCTTGAAGCACACAGTTCACAGACTCCATGTCAAGAACCCTTTTCCAGATCTTTAAAGCTCTACATATCAAATTAATTACCTTACTGGAAAACTGCACACAGATACTGACAACTCTGGCTTGTCAAAGAACAACTTAAAGAATATCTACATGTTGTACAAACGCATGACTGAAATGAAAATATCATTAATAATGATTAATGCCTATTTCATAAGGAACCCGGCAATAAATGAGTTTAATTGTCAGAAAAATTCTCTCAAATGGTATACTTCCTTTATTATGATATCATACGATAAAGCCTCCTTCATTCCCCAATTTCAGTGTTCAAGGTGAAATTTCTTTTTAAATAGTGCAGTGGTGAGTTGCACTTCAGTGAAAATAGTAGTTTTATGAGTGTCAAAAACTTACACAGCAGAAAAAAGAATACTTGCTGAAAACGGAAGCCCTGTGGATTCTCTTCCCTGTGTTCTTACAGCACTTGATGGGCATACCTCATTAGCGAGACTCATCAGAAAAAAAGGTAGAAATTTCAAATCAACAGAATTAGAAAAGAAAAAGGAGAAGTAACAAATGACACTGCAGAAATACAAAGGATCATGAGAGATTACTACAAGCAACTATATGCCAATAAAATGGACAACCTGGAAGAAATGGAAAAATTCTTAGAAAAGTACAACCTTCCAAGAATGAACCAGGAAGAAATAGAAAATATAAACAGACCAATCACAAGCACTGAAATTGAGACTGATTAAAAATCTTCCAACAAACAAAAGCCCAGGACCAGATGGCTTCACAGGTGAATACTATCAAACATTTAGAGAAGAGCTAACACCTATCATTCTCAAACTCTTCCAAAATATAGCAGAGGGAAGAACACTCCCAAATTCATTCTACGAGGCCACCATCACTCTGATCCCAAACCAGACAAAGATGTCACAAAGAAAGGAAACTACAGGCCAATATCACTGTTGAACATAGAAGCAAAAATCCTCAACAAAATACTAGCAAACAGAATCCAACAGCACATTAAAAGGATCTTATACCACGATCAAGTGAGGTTTATCCCAGGAACGCATGGATTCTTCAATATACGCAAATCAATCAATGTGATAAACCATATTAACAAATTGAAGGAGAAAAACCATATGATCCTCTCAATAGATGCAGAGAAAGCTTTTGACAAAATTCAATACCCATTTATGATAAAAACCCTGCAGAAAGTAGGCATAGAGGGAACTTACCTCAACATAATAAAGGCCATATATGACAAACCCACAGCCAACATTGTTCTCAATGGTGAAAAACTGAAACCATTTCCACTAAGATCAGTAACAAGACAAGGCTGTCCACTCTCAACACTATTATTCATAATATTTTTGGAAGTTTTAGCCACAGCAGTCAGAGAAGAAAAACAAATAAAAGGAATCCAAATCAGAAAATAAGAAGTAAAACTGTCACTGTTTGTAGATGACCTGATAGTATACATAGAGAATCCTAAAGATGCTACCAGAAAACTACTAGAGCTAATCAATGAATTTGTTTCAGTAGCAGGATACAAAAGTAACACACAGAAATCTCTTGCATTCCTGTACACTAATGATGAAAAATCTGAAAGAGAAATTACGGAAACACTCTCATTTACCATTGCAACAAAAAGAATAAAATACCTAGGAATAAACCTACTTAAGGAGACAAAAGACCTGTATGCAAAAAACTATAAGACACTGATGAAAGAAATTAAAGATGATACCAACAGATGGAGAGATATACCATGTTCTTGGATTGGAAGAATCAACGTCGTGTAAATGACTGTACTACCCAAAGCAATCTACAGATTCAATGCAATCCCTATCAAACTACCAACAGCATTTTTCACAGAACTAGAACAAAAATTTGCACAATTTGTATGCAAATACAAAAGACCCCAAATAGCCAAAACAATCTTGAGAAAGAAAAATGGAGCTGGAGTCATCAGGCTCATGGATTTCAGACTATACTACAAAGCTACAGTAATCAAGACAGTATGGTACTGGCACAAAAACAGAAATACAGATCAATGGAACAGGACAGAAAGCCCAGAAATAAACCCACGCACATAAGGTCACCTTATCTTTGAAAAAGGAGACAAGAGTATACAGTAAAGGAAAGACAGCCTCTTCAATAAGTGGTGCTGGGAAAACTGGACAGCTGCATGTAAAAGAATGAAATTAGAACACTTCCTAACACCATACACAAAAATAAACTCAGAATGGATTGAAGACCTAAATGTAAGGTCAGACACCATCAAACTCTTAGAGGAAAACATAGGCAGAACACTCTGTGACATACATCACAGCAATATCCTTTTTGACCCACCTCCTAGAGAAATGGAAATAAAAACAGAAATAAACAAATGGGACCTAATGAAACTTAAAAGCTTTTGCACAGCAAAGGAAACCATAAACAAGACGAAAAGGCAACCTTCAGAATGGGAGAAAATATTTGCAAATGAAGCAATTGGCAAAGGATTAATCTCCAAAATATACAAGCAGCTCGTGCCGCTCAATATCAAAAAAACAAATAACCCAATCCAAAAATGGGCAGAAGACCTAAATAGACATTTCTCCAAAGAAGATATACAGATTGCCAACAAACACATGAAAGGATGCTGAACATCACTGATCATTAGAGAAATGCAAATCAAAACTACAATGAGGTAACACCTCACACCAGTCAGAATGGCAATCATCAGAAAGTCTACAAACAATAAATGCTGGAGAGGGTGTGGAAACAAGGGAACCCTCTTGCACCGTTGGTGAGAATGTAAATTGATACAGCCACTATGGAGAACAGTATGGATGTTCCTTACCATATGACCCAGCAATCCCACTACTGGGCATATACCCTGAGAAAACCATAATTCAAAAAGAGTCATGTACCACAGTGTTCATTGCAGCTCTATTTATAATAGCCAGGACATGGAAGCAACCTAAGTGTCCATCGACAGATGAACGGATAAAGAAGATGCGACACATATATACAATGGAATATTTTTCAGCCATAAAAAAAATGAGATTGAGTTATTTGTTGTGAGGTGGATGGACCTAGAGACTGTCATACAGAGTGAAGTAAGTCAGAAAGAGAAAAACAAATACCATATGCTAACACATATACATTGAATCTAAAAAAAAAAAAAGAAGAGGTTCTGAAGAACCTAGGGGCAGGACAGGAATAAAGACACAGACGTAGAGAATGGACTTGAGGACACGGGGAGGGGGAAGGGTAAGCTGGGACGAAGTGAAAGAGTGGCATGGACATATATACACTACCAAATGGAAAACAGATAGCTAGTGAGAAGCAGCCGCATAGTACAGGGAGATCAGCTCGGTGCTTTGTGACCATCTAGAGGGGTGGGATAGGGAGGGTGGGAGGGAGACGCAAGAGTGAGGAGATATGGGGATATATATATATATGTATAGCTGATTCACTTTGTTGTACAGCAGAAACTAACAGCCCATTGTAAAGCAATTATACTCCAACAACGATGTTAAAAAAAAAATCAAAATAAATAAATAAATAAGCTATGTTCGTTGTTTTTTTTTTTTTTAAAGACATAATGCCATTGCACACTTAATAGACTACAGTGTAGTGTAAACATAACTTCATATATAGTGGGAAACCAAAATCTTCATGTGCTCATTTTACTGCAGTGGTCTGGAACCGAACATCTCTGAGGTCTGCCTCTCTACTATACAGAGATCCAAGAAACCTAAAGAAAATCTTCACCACTATCACTCAGTAACATTAAAGAATTATCATTACGGTCATTTAGGTATATGACCTAAGAAGGCAAAGTTAACTATACAAGAAAAATATTACAACTTAGCACTTCAATTTGAAAAACATAAGAGTAGCTGTGAGTGATAAGCCATATAAACACAAACAAGAACATCCCCTGAAATACTCAATATTATAGTAGTGCTAGATGGACCAGCAATGCTTTTTAAGAAGAAAAATGCAGTGGAAAGATTTATTTGTATCATCTTTCCACTGCTGACCTGAATATAAACCTAGAAAATGCATGTAAATTAATAAAGTATCTTTTGGAAGTACTACTTGCGCTCAACAAAGCTACAAGAGAGGAAACATCCTTAACAATCAATTACATTCTGAAAGAATCATTTGGTGAACTCTTAACTCATCCTTTCATATTCAGCTTAGACATTACCTCCCAGGAAAAGCCATGCGTTGTATAGCTTCGATTCCACCCTCAACTAAGCTGGGTTCCATACCCAGTTTTGGTCTTTTTATAGTTATTTCTAGCAATGTATTGTCCCAAATTTTAAAATTAATTTTTACTAAAATGATATATGCATATGGTAAAAAATGTCACCTCTAGTAGGTTACTAACCAAAAAGATCAGTCCCCTGTACCAGCCTTTAAAACGTCAAGCCTGCTCCCCAGTGCCTTTTTCTTTGTTTTTTTTTCTTCTAAAATTGACTTAAATGTTTCTAAACAAAATGCTTTCATTGCTAATTCTTAGTTCATCAATCAGACATTCTCTCAATTTCCTACTACTGTCAATTAGGATTAAGATCTTTTAGCCTCTCATCTTCCTAATGTAATATGATTAAATTTTCAGTTGAAAAAGTATTGTTTACATGATAATGATTTGTAAATACTTACTCACTGGAAACCAAGTAGTATATTATGATGCTTCTATTAAACTTTCTTTTTTGGCAGCTTCCTTGTGGAGTAAATAACACATAATGAAATTCACCAAATTTAAGTATATGAGCTGTGACAAACATATAAAGTCATGAAACAGAACATCAATTAATATGTAAAACATTTCATCATGTCAAAAATCTCCCTGTGCCCCTTTGCTGTCAATGCCCTCCTCTCATTGATCTGCTTTCTGATATTATACTCTTGCATAGATAACACTATGCAGAGTTTAACCTGTTATGTTCATTGCAATTACTGACATATTTGGACTTATTTCTGTATTTTGTTCTGTTTTTACTTTAAGTGTCTTGTCTTTATTTTTCTCTATATTCATTGGATTTTCTTTGTTTCTTTTTTTTCTTCTCCAGTGATTTGGAAGCTCTACCTCCTGTATCTATTCTACTGTTGATTATTTTTTTAAAATTTAGGGGTAAAAGTCAAGGTGCAGTGGGCCGGGGGAAAGTGGAAAGTGAGGAAATGGAGGCTGCTAGGGCAGATTATGACCCTGAGAAGTCTCCCTGTGAATTAGAGGCGGAGTATGACAGCTGGGGAAGAAAGAGGGGTGTGGAATTGAAGAAGGTTACTGCTCATTTGCATGTTGTTTTAAGATGGAGGAGACCTGAGCATGTTTAAATCCCAAGGGAAGGATCCTGTGGAGAGGGAGCTGCTGACAAGACGAGAGAGGGAAAAGATAAGTGAAGTTCCTGGGAAGGTGGACAGTGAGAAGATTCAGAGCACGCAGATGGAGAGATTGCCCTTATGCGGGAAGAAAGACATCTCTTCTCCTGTAACAAGTAGAAAGGAAGAGAATTTAGATCTAGATGTAGAAAGGTGCATACATTTAATGGTAGAAAGCTGAGGGAGTTCCGATCTGATGGCTCTTACTTTCTCTGGGTCGTTGAAGGTAAGGTCACCTGTTAAGAGTGAAGAGAGGCCACAGAGGTTTGCAGAGAGTTAAAAAAAGATTTGAAATCTCTTTAGAAAAAGAAAAAACAAGTTAACCAAAGAAACCTGATGTTGGGTAGGGCTGCTGGGCAGTACGGACAGCCTAGTTGAGATCAGTGACCATGAATTTATTATGGCTCTAATCTGTCCTGTTGTGTCATTTTTTTTTTTCAGCAACACTCAAATGCACACAGATTACCAAGGAAGCAGATAAATGAGTTCATCCTGGCCTGGAGTTTGTCAAATAAGTACCACCAAAGAGAAAGCGACAAGGCAAGACAAGTTAGGTTATTGGCAAGTTACTGAGATGACGGGTCATAAATCTAAGCTAGATAATGGAACACACAAAAAATTGATGGATGGGGAGTAGAGGCCAATATACTGGAAGGCTCAGTGAAATCAGAGAATAATTACAGCAAGACTAGCTAAGAAAGCCACCAGATGGCCAAGTACCTGTAGTAACAAATCCAGGTGATTAGACTGGTGATAACTGGAAGGACAATTACCAGATGCTACTAGTATAGAATGTTTTGTTAAAATCACCAAGAATTATTCTGCATATTTTTCAGACTTTTTTACCATGTGCCTATTCTATTTTTAAATGTTTTAAAGAATTGCATTAAATTTCATAGCCATATTATTAGAAATTATTTTTAATTATCTATAATTTTCACTGATTACATTATTCATGGTAGTTTCTTACATCCCTCCATTTCTGTTCCTTAGGTTCGCTTTTTCTAGTTTGTGAATTTTTTTCAGATAGGTGATACACTTTCTAAATCGTTGTAGCTAATTTTTCTTTATTTTAACTTCTACAAACAATAATTCAATTGGAAACAGAATACGGTACAAAGAAACTTTTTCTCACTTACTCCTGTATTTGTTCAGAAGGTTGAATTTTTTAGAATCATGACTTACTGATAAACAGAAAGTCATTACAATGAAATGGTGACCCATGAGTGACAAAATAAAAGTGAAAATATTTTGACAAAAGTTTATCCAAGGAACAGATTCAAATACAAAGGAGAATTAGTGAGATGTCAATGTTAGCATTTTATATCAGAGGGAAAATAATAGACTATTCAACAAATGGTACTGTACCAACTAGGAAAAAAATAAGTTGGAAGTCTAGGAGTGATGCATTACTTCTTACACCAAAATAAACTCCCAATGTATTAAGGATATAAATGTAAAATAAGAAAAAAAAAAACCCAAACAAAAAGACAAAGAAGCTGTAAAAATGAGCACTAGGAAAAATAAATGACAAGCTAGCAACTGTTTTTATAGTCTCAGCATGGCAAATGCCTTCCTAACTATGACACACAACAGAAGCCGTTAAAAATTTGTTAAATTTGACATCATAAAACTTTTAAAAACACAGGAAAGTTTTTAAAAAGTCTTCTTAAAAGATATCCTGTGCTCATGGATTGGGAAAATTAACATTGTTAACATGCCTGTACTACCTAAAGCAATCTACAGATTCAATGCAACCCCTATCAAAATCTCAAGAACATTTTTCACAGAACTAGTACAAAATATTCTAAAATGTATATGGAACCACAGAAGACCCCAAGTAGCCAAAGCAAACCTAAGAAAAAAGAACAAAGCTGGAGGTATCACACTCTCTGATTTCAAACTATATTACAAAGCCATAGTAATCAAAACAGCTTGGTACTGGCTGAAAAACAGATACATAGTTCAATGTAACAGAAGAAAGCCCAGAAATAAACTCACACATATATAATTAATTTACGACAAAGGAGCAAAGAACATATAACAGGTAAAGGACAGTCTCTTCAATAAATGGTGCTGGGAAAACTGGAGAGCCATGTGCACAAAAACCCCAAAAAACCAAAACCAAACAAACCCCAAAGCTAGGCCCCTATCGTACACCATACACAAAAATCAACTCAAAATGGATTAAAGGCTTGAATGTAAGACCTGAAACCATAATACTCCTAGAAGAAAACGTAGGCAGTATGTTCTTTGACACTGGTCTTAGCAATATCTTTCTAGATATGTCTCCTCAGGCAAGAAAAACAGAAGCAAAAATAAATAAGAACTACATTAAAGTAAAACCTGCACAGCAAAGGAAACCACCAACAAAACAAAAAGACAACCTATTCAATAGGAGAAGAAATTTGCAAACAATATATCTGATAAGGGGTTAATATCCAAAATATACAAAGAACTCATATCACTCAACAACAATAACAAAAAACAAACAACCCAATTATAAAATGTGCAGAGGAGCTGAACAATTTTCCAGTGAAGACATAAAGATTGCCAACAAGCACCTGCAAAGATGTTCAACATCACTAATTATTAGGAAAATGCAAATCAACACAATAGGCTACCACCTCTTGCCTGTTAGAATGGCTACTATCAAAAAGGCAAGAAATAACAAGTGTTGGTGAAGATGTGTAGGAAAGGGAACCCTGGTGCACTGTTGGTGGGAATGTAAATTGGTGCAGCCACTATGGAAAACATATGGAGGTTCCTCAAAAAATTAAGAACAGAACTACTATATGATCCAGCAATTCCACTTCTGGGAATATATCCAAAGGAAACAAAAACATTAACTTAAAAAGATATCTGCACTCCCATGTTTATAGCAGGATTTATAATAGCCAAGGCATGGAAACACCCTAAGTGTCCATCAGTAGATGAATGGATAAAGCAACTGTGGTATACATATATACCCTGGGATAGTATGCAGCGATAAAAAAGAATGAAATCTTGCCATTTGCGACAACATAGATGGACCTTGAGAGTATCATGCTAAGTGAAATAAATCAGAGAGAAAGACAAATACAGTATGACTTCACTCGTATGTGAAATATAAAAAATAAAATAAATGAACAAACAGAGCCAAACAAAAACAAACACATAGACACAGAGAACAGAGTAGTAGTTACCAGAAGGGAAGCATGAGGAGGGGGGCAAAAGGGGTAAAAGGGATCAACTGTATGGTGACAGACAGAAACTAAATTTTTGGTGGCAAGCACATGTACAGTATACAGAAGTAGAAACTTAACACTCTACACATGAAACTTATATAATGTTATAAACCAAAACCACCTTCAATAAAAAATTAACAGAACCTCAATAAAAAATTAATGTAAAATTTTTTTTAAAAAACCCTCGGGCTTCCCTGGTGGCGCAGTGGTTGATGCCAATGCAGGGGACACGGGTTCGTGCCCCCGTCCAGGAAGATCCCACATGCCGCGGAGCGGCTGGGCCCATAAGCCATGGCCACTGAGCCTGCGCGTCCGGAGCCTGTGCTCCGCAACGGGAGAGGCCACAACAGTGAGAGGCCCACGTACCACAAAAAAAAAAAAAAACCCTCTCCTGAAATCAAACTAAAAGAGAAATAATAAACCAAGAAAAACTATTTGTAACATGTGGCCAGCAAATCGTTCATTTTTTAAACACTAAAACCTTTGGCAAATCATTAAAAAAAAAAGACACTCAAAGAGAAAATGAGAATAAGCAAAGGATAGGTATAAATAGTTCACAGACAAGGACAAATACATCACTTTCTAACATATTTTTCATATGACAGTCAATCATAACAAGTCAAATACAAATTTGTTAAGCTACAAAGACATACTATTTTTCATTTATCAGATTAGCAAAGATTAGAGTCTGACAGCATTAGCTGCTAAAGCTATAGTAGAAATATGCACACTCAAATAGCACAGAGTGAAAACTAATACAAATTCTACATAAAGGAGTTTGGCAATATCTATCAAAGAAATTCCTATAATCATTAGACTAGAATTACTTCTAGTAATTTATGCTACAGATATAATCACAAATGATTCAAAACAATGAACTCATACAAAGAAATCTACTGCAGCACTTCCTGTAATAGCAAAACATAAAACAAGCGTCAATATTCAACAATAGGGAACTGACCATGTATGTGTGGTAGGTATGCTCTTTGTATGTGTGTGTGTGCCCATGTATAAGCATCCCCATGCTTCGATAAGAAGAGAATATCTTCAGGAGATTACACAAGAGACATAAGTGTAAGTAGTTCTCATTTGGGAGAGGAATTAGGGTACTGGGAATCAGGAATAGAGGGAACACTTGCTTTTTCTAATGTACCTTTTAAAATATTTGGAATGTTGTTCTATATGCACGTACATTAACTCTTCAATATAATGAAACAAATGATTTTTTCAAGTTTATCTAAGAGAATGGGCAAGGGAAGAGGGAACCAGCACTTATTGAACGTTCACTCCGTACCATATGTTAACTGGTTGAATAACGTACTCAAATTCAATCCAATAAGTTGCATTATTGGGATTCAAACTCAGGTGTAATAAACTACAAATATAGTTGGAGACATGTTTTTAAAAATTAAAAATTGAAGTAGAACTTTTGGGGGCAAATGGTAGGTGACAGCACATTTGTATAATTCCTTCTTTATAACCAACCAAAATTAATGAAGTATGAAAGAAACAAGTAATAATCATAATAATGTAGCCACAACCCCATTTCTCAAACTTCAAATTAATAAAAAATGCTAACTGAACAGTTTCAGAGGGGCCTTACTAATAACCCCTAACTAGGAGGGCTGATGACCAGATGTATAGGCAGACCACCCGAAAAATGGCAGATGGGCTAGTTGCTACCTGAAAAGAACCATCTGGTGAGATCGTCTTAACTTTCTCCAACTCAATTTCCTAACTAGTAAAAAGGATTGTAGATCTTCTCATTCTGGAAAGAAAGACCAAAATCCAAGAAGTATTCCCCAATGGGCTAGATGTGACTCTGAAACCCTTAAAATTCAGTGAAACTATTCTAAGAAATTACACCTTACATGAAGTTACCTGATCCCGTCTGCGCCAACCTCCACCATAATCTCAATCTCCTTACCACTCACCACTTCCTTCAAGCTACTAAGAACTGAAAAGAGGCTATGAACCCATATATAATGAAACCGAGCTGTCAGCTCAAGTTCTATTTCCACTAAATGGGGAAACAAGTCAAGGAGAATTCACACACATTATTCTTGAGCAAAAAGCACGTCTAGATAAAATTCCCCATCCAAAGGATGAACTATAAGTAAAAGATTCCCACGCTGTACCTATGCTTAGACACTGGATGGCGGGGGAGGCGGGGGGACTTATAAAGAAATCAGGAAGAATTACTCCAGGAAACGGGAAAGAAAAAAAAAAAAAAAACCCCACCACTTTAGCTAAACCTTCTCTACAACATATACACACAGTTGCTTGTATTTGCAAAAGAACACTAGGATAAACTGAAAACTGAGGAAAATGGTTACCTATGGGGGAGGGAGGGAACGAGAATGAGAGACAGGGAGGGAGTAAGACTTCACTGAATACACCTTGTTACACAGCTTCAATTTAGAAACCATGTAAATGTTTTAAATATCCAACCAACGAAATCAAAAGTAAAACGTAACCCTGAAATATTTAAAACAAAATGAAACACATGAACTTAACTATATGTCAAATCGGTAAAACAACCAAAAAGAAAAAAATTCCTTTAAGTGACTTTAGAACTGTGTTTGGACTGCATATCCTTAGAGCAACAACACTTTTAGACAAAGAACTGTTAAATATCATTCAGTAGTCTGATTCATAGTGATATTATTTGGAGACTGTATTTTTTTTTTTTTTTTTTTTTTTTTGCAGTACGCGGGCCTCTCACTGTTGTGGCCTCTCCCATTGTGGAGCACAGGCTCCGGACGCGCAGGCTCAGCGGCCATGGCTCACGGGACCAGCCGCTCCGCGGCATGTGGGATCCTCCCCGACTGGGGCACGAACCCGTGTCCCCTGCATCGGCAGGCGGACTCTCAACCACTGCGCCACCAGGGAAGCCCTGGAGGCTGTATTTTATATATGTATATATACATATAATATGATAAAGCAAATAAGTAATCACAATATGTATTCATGTTATTTTAAAACTTCAGTATAAAATCAAAGTAAAATCATGTAGTATTAAATTTGAAGTACTACTATCAGTATGAACTCATGCTTTTTTTTACTTTAACAAAATGCCTACTTCCTGATCCTGGCCACAAAAAAGGCCTAGAGACGCAGACAACCGAGTTACAATGGCACCCTCGTTAGAAACATGGCTGATTCCAGGTCTGGGGGGCAGGAGATTTACAAGATAAACCTGGGACACATCTTGTGCCAGGAGCAAGAAAGGTGGCAATTATTAATGAAGTTGTGTCAGAAGCCAGCCTGACAGGGCTCCCAGCGTCGCTCAGCTGTCTACTAAATAGCAGAGCTGGGACTGAAACCCAGGGAGTGTGGCTTCAAGAGTCATGTTCTCAACCACTATTCTAGACCACCTCTCAAACAAGGAAAATTAAGAGGGGAGGGGGCGGAAAGAGATGAAAACCAGAGACCAGAACAGAGGAAAAATATCGTACTTGACTCACAAGCATCTCTTAAACGAGTTGATCCTTCTTTCCTCCCTTAAATTCTTTCTTTACTTTGCTTTCTCATATTCCTCCTGCCTGAAGGCACCTTTTCAGACCTTGTTGCTTCCTTCCCTTCTCCCCAACTTCCTAATATTGAAGGGCTCCAGGAATTCAGACCTTGGTACTCTTTGTCGTCTCTGTCCACACTATACTAACTCCCTTAGTGATTCCACCCAGCCTCATAGCTTTAAGTAACATGTATGTGCAGACAACTCCAAAATTTCTATCTCCATTCAACTCTCCCAAACTCCAGACTGCCGCCTTGACATGACCATTTAGATTTCTGTTGATATCCCAACCTCAGCTTGTCCCAAATTGGTCTCCATCCCCAATTCCTACACAACCTGCCCCAACACAGCCCCCTCCATCTCACTGCAGACAAAGCCATCCTTCCAGGTGCTCAGACCCAAAACTCTAGGGTCATCCTTAACTCGGACCCTTCCAACCCTCCCTCCCTCCCTCTCTCTCTTTCTCTCATCCTAAATTCAATCTGTCAGGAAATCCTGCTGCTTCTACCTTAAAATATATCCAGAATCCAGCTACTCTCACCATCCCTATTGCTACCACTCAAGTCTGAGCTACCTGGATTATTGCATTAGCCTCCTAAGAGCCTCCTAACATGTCACTCTGTTTCTAACCTTCCCCATTCTACTCAGGGTAAAAATCCAAGTCCTTATAATGGCCCAACAAATTCTGACCCCCTATTACCTCTCTGACTTCATTTGCTATCACTCCCCTTTTTTCACTCACCTTGCTCCAGCCAATGTGGGCTCATAGATGTTCTTCAAGCACGGCTGGCACACTTGTACAAAAGGACCTTTGGTCTAGCTATTCCCTTTGCCTGGAACATTCTTCTCTCAGATACCCATCTGGCCAACTCCCTCAGCAAGCCAAATCTTTCCCCAAATTTCACCCTCTCAGTGAGGTTTACTCTGACCTATTTGATACCACATTACCCCCTTGCTCTACTTATTTATTAATATATTAGCTTTCTCTTCCCTCCCTCACTCTGTTAAGAACAGAGGTATTTGTCTATTTTGTTTACTGTTGTACCTAAAATGCCTGAGAATGTACAAACATCAAGAAGCACTAAAAAGGTTCAAATAAAATAATTTAACAAAACTAAATAAATGTATCATATTATTGGAGCATAAGTGCGTTATTTAAAAGTAACTATTTGAAAGGAAGACTTTTACACTGGGGGAGAAGTATGCCTAAATTCACCTATATGCTGCCTATGAGACACTCTAAAACAAATGGAGTGGGAGAGACCTTCAAGATGGCGGAGGCGTAAGACAGGGAGGTCACCTTCCTTCCCACAAACACATCAAAAATATATCTACATGTGGAACAACTCCTACAGAAACTTACTGAATGCTGGCAGAAGACCTCAGACTTCCCAAAAGGCAAGAAACTCCCCATGTACCTGGGTAGGGCAAAAGAAAAAAGAAAAAACAGAGACAAAAGAATAGGGACGGGACCTGCACCTCTGGGAGGGAGCTGTGAAGGAGAAAAGGTTTCCACACACTAGGAAGACCCTTCACTGGTGGAGACTGGGGGTGGCAGGGGGGAAGCTTCGGAGCCACGGAGGAGAGCACAGCAACAGGGGTGCAGAGGGCAAAGCGGAGAGATTCCCGCACAGAAGTTCAGTGCCGGCCAGCACTCACCAGACTGAGAGGCTTGTCTGCTCACCCGCCGGGGCGGGCAGGGCTGGGAGCTGAGGATCGGGCTTTGGAGGTCGGATCCCAGGGAGAGGACTGTGGTCGGCTGCATGAACACAGCCTGAAGGGGGCTAGGGTGCCACAGCTAACCAGGAGGGACTCTGGGACAAAGTGTGGACCTGTCTAAGAGGCAAGATACCATTGTTTCGGGGTGCGCGAGGAGAGGGGATTCAGAGCACCGCCTAAACGAGCTCTAGAGACAGAGACGGGCGCAAGCCGCGGCTATCAGCACAGACACCAGAGACGGGCATGAAATGCTGAGGCTGCTGCTGCTGCCACCAAGAAGCCTGTGTGCCAGCACAGGTCACTATCCACACCTCCCTTCTTGGGACGCTGTGCAGCCCGCCACTGCCAGGGTCCCGTGATCCAGGGACAACTTCCCCAGGAGAACACATGGCATGTCTCAGGCTGCTGCAACGTCATGCTGGCCTCTGCCGCTGCAAGCTCACCAAGCATTCCGTACCCCTCCTCCCCCCAGCCTGAGTGAGCCAGAGCCCCCGAATCAGCCGCTCCTTTAAAGCCCTTCTCTGTCTGGGTGAAGAACAGATGCCAGAGGGTGACCTACATGCAGAGGCAGGGTCAGATCAAAAGCTAACCCCAGGAGCTGTGCGAACAAACAAGAGAAAAGGAAATTTCTCCGTGCAGTCCCAGGAGCAACAGATTAAATCTCCACAATCAACTTGATGCACCCTGCATCCCTGGAATACCTGAATAGACAATGAATCACCCCAAAATTGAGGCAGTGGACTTTGGGAGCAACTGTAGACTTGGGGTTTGCTTTCTGCATCTAATTTGTTTCTGGTTGTATGTCTATCTTAGTTTAGTATTTAGAGTTTATTATCACTGGTAGATTTGTTTACTGATTTGGTTGTTCTCTTTTTATCTTGATATATAAATATACACATAATTCTTCCTTTTTCTCTTTTTGTGAGTGTGTATGTGTATGCTTCTTCGTGTGATTTTGGTTGTACAGCTTTGCTTTTACCATTTACCTTAGGGTTCTGTCTGTCCGTTTTTTGGTTCTTTTTTTTTAGTATAGTTTTTAGTGCTTGTTATCATTGCTGGATTTGTTTTTTGGTTTAGTTGCTCCCTTCTTCTTTCTTTATTTTCTTTTTCTTAATTACTTTAAACTTTTTTTATTTAAAAAAATTTTTTTAACTTATTTTAATAACTTGATTTGACTTTATTTTCTTCTTTCTTTCTTTCTTTTTTTCCTCCCTTTCCTTCTGAGCCATGTGGCTGACAGACTCTTGGTGCTCTGGCCAGGTGTCAAGCTTGTGCCTCTGAAGTGGGACAGCCGAGTGCAGGACACTGGTCCACCAGAGACCCCCCAGCTCCACGTAATATCAAATGGCGAAAGCTCTCCCAGAGATCTCCACCTCAACGCTAAGACCCAACTCCACTCAACGATCAGCAAGTTATAGTGCTAGACACCCTATGCCAAACAACTAACAGGACAGGAACACAACCCCACCCATAGAAGAAAGGATGCCTAAAAATCATAATAAGGTCAGAGACACCCCAAAACACACCACCGGACACGTTCCTGCCCACCAGAAAGAAAAGACCCAGCCTCATCCACCAGAACATAGGCACCAGTCCCCTCCACCAGGAAGCCTACACAACCCACTGAACCAACCTTAGCCACTGAGGGCAGACACCAAAAACAACGGAAACTACAAACCTGCAGCCTGTGAAAAGTAAACCCCAAACACAGTAAGATAAGCAAAATGAGAAAGCAAACAAACACAGCAGATGAAGCAGCAAAGTAAAAACCCACCAGACTAAACAAATGAAGAGGAAATGGGCAGTCTACCTGAAAAAGAATTCAGAGTAATAATAGTAAACATGATCCAAAATCTTGGAACTAGAATGGAGAAAATACAAGAAATGTTTAACAAGGACCGAGAAGAACTAAAGAGCAAGCAAAAAATGATGAACAAGACAATAAATGAATTTAAAAATTCTCAAGAAGGAATCAATACCAGAATAACTGAGGCAGAAGAAGGGATAAATGACTAGGAAGATAAAATAGTGCAAAGAACTATCGCAAAGCAGAATAAAGAAAAAAGAATGAAAAGAAATCAGGACGGTCTCAGAGACATCTGGGACAACATTAAACGCAAAAATATTTGAATTACAGGGGTCCCAGAAGAAGAAGAGAAAAAGAAATGGACTGAGAAAATATTTGAACAGATTATAAATGAAAACTTCCCTAATATGGGAAAGGAAATAGTCAATCAAGTCCGAGAAGCGCAGAGAGTGACTTACAGGATAAATCCAATGAGAAACATGCCATGATACATATCAATCAAACAATCAAAAATTAAATACAAAGAAAAAATATTAAAAGCAGCAAGGGAAAAACAAAAACTGACATACAACGGAATCCCCATAAGGTTAACAGCTGATCTTCCAGCAGAAACTTTGCAAACCAGAAAGAAGTGGCAGGACATATTTAAAGTGATGAAAGGGAAAAACCTACAACCAAGATTACTCCACCCAGCAAGGATCTCATTCAGATTCAACAGAAAAATTAAAACCTTTACAGACAAGCAAAAGCTAAGAGAATTCAGCACCACCAAACCAGCTTTACAGTAAATGCTAAAGAAACTTCTCTAGGCAGGAAACACAAGAGAAGGAAAAGACCTACAATAACAAAACAATTAAGACAATGGGAAGAGGAACATACATATCGATAACTACCTTAAATGTAAGTGGATTAAATGCTCCAACCAAAAGACACAGACTAGCTGAATGGATACAGAAACAAGACCCGTATATATGCTGTCTACAAGAGACCCACTTCAGACGTAGGGACACATACAGACTGAAAGTGAGGGGATGGAAAAAGATATTCCATGCAAATGGAAATCAGAAGAAACCTGGAGTAGCAATTCTCACATCAGACAAAATAAACTTTAATATAAACACTATTATAAGAAACAAAGAAGGACACTACATAATGATCAAGGAATCAATCCAATAAGATATAACAATTGTAAATATTTATGCATGCAACATAGGAGCACTTCAATACATAAGGCAAATGCTAACAGCCATAAACAGGGAAGTCAACAGCAGCACAATAATAGCATGGGACCTTAACACCCCACTTTCACCAATGGAAAGATCATCCAAAATGAAAATAAATAAGGAAACACAAGCTTTAAATGAAACATTAAACAAGATGGGCTTAACTGATATTTATAGGACATTCCATCCAAAAACAACAGAATACACTTTCTTCTCAAGTGCTCATGGAACATTCTCCAGGATAGACCATATCTTGGGTCACAAATCAAGCCTTAGTAAATTTAAGAAAATTGAAATCGTATCAAGTATCTTTTCCGACCACAACACTTTGAGACTAGATATCAATTACAGGAAAAAATTTGTAAAAAACACAAACACACGGAGGCTAAACAATACACTACTAAATAAACAAGAGATCACTGAAGAACTCGAAGAGGAAATCAAGAAATACCTAGAAACAAATGACCATGAAAACACAACGACCCAAACCTATGGGATGCAGCAAAATCAGTACTAAGAGGGAAGTTTATAGCAATACAATCTTACCTCAGAAAACAAGAAACAGGGCTTCCCTGGTGGCGCAGTGGTTAAGAATCCACCTGCCAATGCAGGGGACGCGGGTTCGAGCCCTGGTCCAGGAAGATCCCACATGCCACGGAACAATTAAGTCCGTGCGCCACAACTACTGAGCCTGCACTCTAGAGCCGGCTCTCTGCAACAAGGGAGGCCACCTCAATGAGAAGCCAGTGCACCGCAGCAAAGAGTAGCCCTCGCTCACCTCAACTAGAGAAAAGCCCGGGTGCAGCAACAGAGACCCAGTGTAGCCAAAAATAAAAAATAAATAAATTTCAAAAAAATAATAACAAAAAAAAAGAAACAAGAAACATCTCAAATAAACGACCTAACCATACACCTAAAGCAATTAGAGAAAAAAGAACAAAAAACCCCACAAAGTTAGCAGAAGGAAAGAAATCATAAATATCAGATCAGAAATAAACGGAACAGAAATGAAGAAAATAGCAGAGATCAAAAAAATTAAAAGCTGGTTCTTTGAGCAGATAAACAAAATTGATAAACCATTAGCCAGACTCATCAGAAAAAAAGACAGAAATTTCAAATCAACAGAATTAGAAAAGAAAATGGAGAAGTAACAAATGTCACTGCAGAAATACAAAGGATCATGAGAGATTACTACAAGCAACTATATGCCAATAAAATGGACAACCTGGAAGAAATGGAAAAATTCTTAGAAAAGTACAACCTTCCAAGAATGAACCAGGAAGAAATAGAAAATATAAACAGACCAATCACAAGCACTGAAATTGAGACTGTGATTAAAAATCTTCCAACAAACAAAAGCCCAGGACCAGATGGCTTCAAAGGTGAATACTATCAAACATTTAGAGAAGAGCTAACACCTATCATTCTCAAACTCTTCCAAAATACGGCAGAGGGAGGAACACTCCCAAATTCATTCTACGAGGGCACCATCACCCTGATACCAAAACCAGACAAAGATGTCACCAAGAAAGAAAACTACAGGCCAATATCACTGATGAACATAGATGCAAAAATCCTCAACAAAATACTAGCAAACAGAATCCAACAGCACATTAAAAGGATCATACACCATGATCAAGTGGGGTTTATCCCAGGAATGCAAGGATTCTTCAATATATGCAAATCAATCAATGTGATAAACCATATTAACAAATTGAACAAGGAAAACCATATGATCATCTCAACAGATGCAGAAAAAGCTTTCGACAAAAGTCAACACCCATTTATGAAAAAAAACCCCAGAAAGTAGGCATAGAGGGAACTTACCTCAACGTAATACAGGCCATATATGACAAACCCACAGCCAACATCGTTCTCAATCGTAAAAAACTGAAATCATTTCCTCTAAGATCAGGAACAAGACAACATTGTCCATTCTCACCACTCTTATTCAACATAGTTTTGGAAGTTTTAGCCACAGCAATCAGAGATGAAAAAGAAATAAAAGAATCCAAATCAGAAAAGAAGAAGTAAAACCGTTACTGTTTGCAGATGACATGTTATTATACATAGAGAATCCTAAAGATGCTACCAGAGAGCTACTAGAGCTAATCAATGAGTTTGGTAAAGTAGCAGGATACAAAATTAATGCACAGAAATCCCTTGCATTCCTATACACAAATGATGAAAAATCTGAAAGAGAAATTAAGGAAACACTCCCATTTACCACTGCAACAAAAAAAATAAAATACCTAGGAATAAACCTACCTAAGGAGACAAAAGACCTGTATGCTATGACACTCATGAAAGAAATTCAGGATGATACAAACAGATGAAGATATATACCATGTCCTTGGATTGGAAGAATCAACATTGTGAAAATGACTATACTACCCAAAGCAATCTACAGATTCAATGCAATCCCTATCAAACTACCAACAGCATTTTTCACAGAAATAGAACAAAAATTTTCACAATTTGTATGGAAACACAAAAGACCCCGAATAGCCAAAGCAATCTTGAGAAAGAAAAACAGAGCTGGAGGAATCAGGCCCCCCACTTCAGACTATACTACAAAGCTACAGTAATCAAGACAGTGTGGTACTGGCACAAAAACAGAAATACAGATCAACAGGTTAGAAAGCCCAGAGATAAACCCACGCACATATGGTCCCCTTATTTTTGATAAAGGAGACAAGAGTATACAGTAGAGAAAAGACAGCCTCTTCAGTAAGTGGTGCTGGGAAAACTGGACAGATACATGTAAAAGAATGAAACTAGAACACTCCCGTAACACCATACACAAAAATAAACTCAAAATGGATTAAGAACCTAAATGTAAGGCCAGATACTATAAAAGGCTTAGAGGAAAACATAGGCAGAACACTCTATGACATAAACCACAGCAAGATCCTTTTTGACGCACCTCCTAGAGGAATGGAAATAAAAACAAAAATAAACAAATGGGACCTAATGAAACTTAAAAGCTTTTGCACAGCAAAGGAAACCATAAACAAGACCAAAAGAAAACTCTCAGAATGGGAGAAAATATTTGCAAATGAAGCAGCTGACAAAGGATTAATCTCCAAAATATACAAGCAGCTCATGCAGCTCAATATCAGAAAAACAAATAACTCATTCCAAAAATGGACAGAAGACCTAAACAGACATCTCTCCAAAGAAGATATACAGATTGCCAACAAACACATGAAAGGATGCTCAACATCACTAATGATTAGAGAAATGCAAATCAAAACTATAATGAGGTATCACCTCACACCAGTCAGAATGGCCATCATCAAAAAATCTACAAACAATAAATGCTGGAGAGGGGGTGGAGAAAAGGGAACCCTCTTGCACTGTTGGTGGGAATGTAAATTGATACAGTCATTATGGAGAACAGTATGGAGGTTCCTTAAAAAACTAAAAATAGAACTACCATACAATCCAGCAATCCCACTACTGGGCACTTACCTTGAGAAAAACCATAATTCAAAAAGAGTCATGTACCACAATGTTCACTGCAGCCCTATTTACAACAGTCAGGACATAGAAGCAACCTAAGTGTCCAATGACAGATGAATGGATAAAGAAGATGTGGCATATATATATACAATGGAATATTAGTCAGCCATAAAAAAAACGAGATTGAGTTATTTGTAGTGAGGTGGATGGACTCATGGTCTGTCATACAGAGTGAAGTAAGTCAGAAAGAAAAACAAATACCATATGCTAACACATACACATTGAATCTAAAAAAAAAAAAAAAAAGAGCTTCTGAAGAACCTAGGGCCGGGACAGGAATAAAGACGCAGACGTAGAGAATGGACTTGAGGACATGGGGAGGGGGAAGGGTAAGCTGGGACGAAGTGGGAGAGTGGCATGGACATATATACGCTACCAAATGGAAAACAGATAGCTAGTGGGAAGCAGCCGCATAGCACAGGGAGATCAGCTCGGTACTTTGTGACCACCTAGAGGGGTGAGATAAGGAGGTTGGGAGGGAGACACAAAAGGGAGGAGATATGGGGATATATGTGTATGTATAGCTGATTCACTTTGTTATAAAGCAGAAACTAACACACCATCATAAAGCAATTACACTCCAATAATGATGTTAAAAAAAATAAAAACAAAGAATAAAACAAATGGAGTAAAAAAAAGTTAAAAGTAACAGAATGTACCCAAACACCAGCATGGATAGAAAGCAGGGGTCATGTGGTATATAAGAAGATAAGCTTTGAAACTAGAGATCTAGGATCAAACTGTCTGCACCACTTTATAGCTCTGTGACTTTTATTTAGGAAGCTTCTCTGAGCCTCAGTTTACTCATCTATAAAATAGCGGTATTACTTATACCTCGAAGGGTTTTTAATGAGAATTACATGAAACAAAGCATTTAACACAGTGTCTGGCATATAATCAATACTGGAACATACTGTAATCACTGCCCTCGTCATACACCAAAATGGAACAAATATCTTTCAATATTTCTGATACCAAAACTATAGTCCTTATAAGAGTTGTTTTACAGTAGGAGGAAACACCAGATTAGCAATTCTAGCTTTCAGATATCTATTCAGTTTCCTGAAGAGGCATAAAGAAGCCCTTAATGTTAAAAGGCCTAGCATACAACCTATCCTCTCTTCCCTCTCAGGTAAAACACAAATATTTATTATGCCCTGTCAGAGGCTTCTTAAGTACTTACTCACTGAGCCAGTATCCCTACTCTGCTCTAAGAACTTAGCCTACAAATAAACTCCCATAAGTGAGAAACGCGAAGTGACATTTATAAGACAGATGTACTCGCTGCAACATAACATTTATAATAACAAAAGGTCAGAAACAACTTAAATAGCCATCAGTGGGAAACTTGGTTAAATATATCCGTATAGTAGAGTACTAAGCAATTTTTTTAAAGAAGATCTTTATTTAGTGATATGGAATAATCTCCAAGACACACTCTTAAAAAAAATCAAGGGAAAGAGTGAGTATCACAGGGCTGCCACTTGTGTAAACCTTGGTGGGAGGAGATCTATATTTGCTTATAAATGCATAAAATATCTCTGGAAAAAACTTATGATAACTAGAGACTAGATTAGCAAAAGGTATACTCTTTCAAACTTTAAAACTTTTCACGTATTTGAATACATCACCTGTCATCAAAAATATTTAAATAAAGTAAAAAGACTATTGAGTAGTTAGTTTCTATCAGTGACAAGCAAGGTAAAGTCTGCCTGAATTTATTCACCAGATGTTAACTGCATACCTCCTACATGATGATGTTTTCATTTTTTTATCTTCAATTTTATGATCTGACATCAAAAGCAAAGGCAACAAAGGCAAGAATAAACAAGTGGGTCTACATCAAACTAAAAGCCACATTTACTAAGCATGGCAAGCACAGTGTATTTACACCACTCACATTACCTTAGTTTTCAAAATAAAATAAAATAAATCCCTAGCAATGGTTTGCTCTCAGCAATGTGCCTTATCAATAATAGTTTCAAGTGCGACTAGTCTGGTCTACAGACGGAGATCCAAACTAGAAAATTCTAGTGATTAGAGCTATGGTGAAATGGTGTGCTCCGTATGACCCACTAACGGATCAATCAAGAATAAACAGGTTATATTTACCTCTCAAATGGTGGTTCTCTCATCTGGCTGCTCCTCCCTCATTTTATCCTAACTCTACTATGACCAGAATACACTGGCACCTACTTGTAATCCCTGAAAACAGGAATAACGTTACTACCAGTCTACCAACAATAACAGCAGCCATCATTTATTCAATACGTACTGACGATGTCCTCTGTGGTGACTGCTTTATTTAGACATGATTTTATTTAATCCTCAGGGTATACGTGAGAAGCTGAAAACATTACCCGCTTTATAGATGAGAAACCAGAAACTTGGCAAGTAAAACAAATTGGCAGTGGCCACATACCTAGGAAACGGCAATTCTAGGAGTCGAGGCCAGGTCTGGCTCACCCTGAAGCCTATGCTCTTCGCTAGAATGCTAATTCACCTCCCCAAACCCTCCTCCTATCCCCAAATTAACAGGGTCTGAAAATAGCAAAAGCAGTCCTTCTGGAACCCTTTTCCGAGGTGAGTGCTTACAGAGAACATGCGTCCTTATCAACTCTCATTCACTTGCAGGGCAGGCTCAGCTGCTGGCAGAGGCCTATGGTTGCCCAGACTTGCCAACAGCTAAAATCAAGATGGAAAGAGGAAGAGATCAAAGATCTGATGAGAGTTCTGAAGGACATGGACAAGGAGAAATCCCATTTGTATCGCTCACTGGCCACCATGACTTGGGTGGTTTGCTCCAGCAGAGTCCAGGGCGAGAGCTTTTGGTCTGGGGAGGTCTTTGCCTCCACCCACTCCCAGTAAACTTTGTTGCTCCAAATGCCCCACTCTGCAGTAGACCCAAGACCAAGGGCTCACCATGTAGCCAACCCTCACAGAATAATGCAAGTAAAAGCACACTTTGATCTTTCAGCATTTCCTTCTATACCTCCGAAACCCTGAGGACAATGTCAACAAACTGAGAGTGTGAACCAGTTTACCGAAGCAAGTGTCAAAGCAGTGCTCTCCCGACAGTGCCATCAGAACAACCTCACTACTGTGGCACCATCTGAAACTGGCTGTTAGCTAATCACAGGCTCTCAGTGATGGTCACTGCTAAGAAAACCAATCATCTATTTCACAGCTTAAATGCTCAGTTAGAAAGGAATGGAAAAATATCTCATGAATGTGATCAAAATATAGTAATCTAATTTCCCCCTTAAAATCTAGTCATTTTTCACATCTACTATTCCATTCTTAATGCAAAAACTGTTGCAAACAATGCCTTATCGAGATATAAAAGCAGAATGTTCCACACTTGGAATTTTATATCCTTTTGCATAAAATGGGTAGCTTTGTACTGGCCTAAACTATAATACAAGCAGAATGTCTCTCCCTCAAAAAAAAAAAAAAGAGAGAAAAGGAGGAAAGGTAATCTAGTAAAAAACAGAATGAGAATCAAGAGTCAATTATTTTGGAGGATTCCCCCTTTGGTATCTGAATAAACTGTCTTAAAGATGAAAAAATAGTATTACTTCAATTACTTCAGGAATAAGATGAAACCCGTATACCTCGACATCACATTGTTTAGTTTAACAAACATTAATTGAGAACCTACAATTGCTGAACGAACATGATAACAAGAAATGGCCCTAAATATTAAAAGTTAGTGGGAAAAACTAATACAGTTTTGATATGATATGGTAATTATTAATAGGTATACATAGCATGTTATTTTACTGTCCGCTAGAGCTGTTTTCCAACAATAAACAGTTATTTTCTGGCCACCTGAGTTGTAACTCAGTAAATCTTCTTTTGCCCATCTTGTACCACCTGGAACCTATCTGGATAATATATATAGGAAATAATTTGCATATACATCTGGTCTTTCACCTTTCCAGCAATTGTCACTATAATTAAATAACTGTACATCTCCAGGGGGCAGAAAAGGTGCTGATTTGTTTGTCTCTCGCTGAGCAAAACACCTTGTACAAGATACCTGGCCTACAACCTGGCCTACAAGGCTCTCGTGTGAAATGAATGAGCGAACATCCAAAAATATAAGACCCATACAATGATGGACTTCCTCGATGCAGCCTCTAATCCTCATTAGGTTATACACAGCCTTCAGTTAAATATAGTTTCAACTCTAAGCCACAAAAAGAAATTACAAACCAAAATATCCTAAAAACTCCGAAGTATTTGTATTAAGTGAAAATCACAGAGAACAGAGAGAAATTAAATCCACAGACCATTTAAAAGCCACTTAATGCAATAGTTTCTACTTTGTCCCTCAGCAAACTAATGTTTTTAATGAATAAGCATGTAATCCATTTTAACTTGGCAACCCTTCTCTTTTCTACTGCTATCCTCAAACAGAAGTGCTGATTAAGCGTGAAATGACCAAAAGGAAAACAGCACATGAAGGAGGAGAGCATTCAGTCTGGATAAACAGGATTATCAGTTTTTAAAGCAAAAAATGGCTGGGTTCAAATAAAAACACTTCCACTGAAAACACGATTTGATTATTCACTTCCACAGACCCTAGCGCAGCGATTAAAAGAAATGGGTCTGGAGTCGGGCTGCCTGACTTGAATCCTGGCACTGAGACTTAACAGTTGTGTGACCTTGGGCAAGTTACCTAACCTGGGAAACACAGTGATGATAGGACCTACTTCAAAGAGCTATGTTCAACTGTCTCCCACCTACACTGCGGGTCTTCTCTAACCACCTCCCACCAGTTTCTCTCCATTCTTTAACTCTTCTTTATTATCTTCATATCACTTACTACTAACTAAAACTGTTACTTTACAAGTTACTTGCTTTCATATGACCTCTCTCTTAAGAGTAAAAATCTTGTCTGTCTTATTTACTTCTATATCCCTAGTGCCTAGAAGCAGTGCTCATTACGCACAAGTAGGAACTTGATAAATATTTGTTGAGTAAATGGATGAAGAACGCACAATACAGGGAGAGGTACTTCGTAAGCATTCAATAAATGTTAGCCATTATTATCCAGGTAAATAATTCAGGCTTTTGTGTTATATCTTTAAAAAATTTTTCTCATTGCCCTTACAGGTTTTATTTACTACTCACCAAAATCAAGAATTACATTAATTTACAGCTTGAAAAGATTTTTTCCTTCCACTATCAGGAGCTGCCATTGGGATCGACTACTTCACTGAAGTTCACTGCAGACATTTATTGAGCAACATACTATGATCCACATTCTGTAGACACAGCAATGAAAGACAGTCCCAGTCAGCCAAGACATTTGTGTCTTAGTTTTGTGCCTGGCTCTGGCCAAGTTACCTACTTAAATGCAGTATGAGCAGGAATAAGGACCTGTGCAGAATGTAATTGGATTGGGGGAGGTGGGAGTTTGTAAAGGTCCTGACCATTTCATGGAAATCCTCACAAGGTTCAATGTGGAACTTCAAATTCCTGAACTCATTATGGCTAAAATTCTACCTTAGCTACTGTTTTTTTGATAACAATAATGAGACAAACTAGGCTACTGCCTAGGTAGGTTCTCAAATGAGCAAGGTAGGTGTTTCTGAAATATTCCCCAGTAGATGGACGTTTACACAGGTCCTCAGCACACTAAGGACAATATATTGGTGTGTGTATGTTAATGTATATACATTGTTAGTATAAGATTGCCAAATGCTCTCTCTTAAAAGGATCATTCTTTATTCTGAGGCGATGTCCTTCTACTCATTTGATATTAAGCTATCCTTTTTTGTAAAGTAATTATGTTGATAACTCATGGTGAGTTTTTCCCCCTGCTTACTTGACAAACAAAAACGTTCTTATTTTTGTTTGTTTTAAAAAAATTTTTTTATCAGTGAAATTCTGAAATCTAGAACATTCAGAACACAACAGCAGCCTGGCCAAACTCCAAATGCAGAATACTGGATCTTTTTTTTTTTTTTTTTTTTGCGGTACACGGGCCTCTCACTGTTGTGGCCTCTCCCATTGTGGCACAGGGAGAGCACAGGCTCCGGATGCGCAGGCTCAGCGGCCATGGCTCACGGGCCCAGCCGCTCCACGGCACGTGGGATTTTCCCGGACCGGGGCACGAACCCGTGTCCCCTGAACCGGCAGGCGGACTCTCAACCACTGTGCCACCAGGTAAGCCCTGGATCTTTTATTCATTAACACACTGTCTCTTCATTCACCCAAGCCCAATTTTCTTTAACCATCTGTCTATAACCGTTGTCTACACTATTTGAGCAGATCTAAATTATAACTCAGACAATATTTACACAATTTTCCTCATCGTGTATGTGTTTGAGAATGGAATGGTATGGACCTTCCCAGAAAATGCTTAAATCTTATCATGCACTGATATAAACACTATAATCAAACTATACTCTCGACTTTGTAACTTTTTTACTTTTCATGTATCCTAAGTAAGTCTTGTCATAGAGATGTTGAGAGCACTTGAAGCACTGATTTGATGTAATTAGCTCTTGTCCCCAGAATATTCAAATAATCTTGCACTGGAATATTCAAAGCTTTCTTCAACCTCAAAACCTCTAATCCACTGACCCTTCCCCATTCACACCATTCATCCCTGTCAGGTCTTCATGTATCTCCTTATCCAGGCGATATGCCATGACCCTTTTCTATAACTGCTCCTTTACAAAATTCCTTAACTCCTGCTTTCCAGTTCCTCTTTCACATTTGCTTGGCAAACCCTCATTACTGTGAAACTCAATTATGCTTCAACTCCGCATCAACTCAACATCGTTAGAGACACATTTACAAGTGGGCTACCTGATTCACTTACATTTTTGACCACAAATCCCAAGTGAGGGCTCAACACCATCCGACAATCCTTTATATTATACTTTGCAAACTCTCACTTTACCCTTTAAAACTTCCATTTCATGCTTTCTCCTCCCTCCTCTTATAACCCCACTTGCCAAATGATGTTTTGCTTTATAGTTCATTAATAATACGGAAACAATTAGACAGCCACTCAAATGTTTTACCCACATCAAAACTACAGCCTATCAACAACCTTTATGAAATGTCCTTGATGTTATCAAAAACCCAAATCACCTCCCATGCTGTGGATCCCATTCAGTCTCACCTTTTCAAAGGTTTTGTTCCTGTACTTACTCTTCCTCACCTGAGTCATCAATTACTCCCTCTCAAATGGACTTCATCCAATATCATATAAACATACCCTTGTATCTAATTTTTAAAAGAGAAAATTGTGACCATATTTCCCCTTCCAACTCTGCTCCCCTACACCTAAAAAGTATCAAAAGAAACTTTTGTGGTTGTAAATTACTGTTGTCACTTCTCAATCTTTGCTTCAACACACTCCAACCAGATTTGTCTCCACCATTCCACTGGGACTAGTCTTCTCAAGGTCACCAGTCGAAAAACCTCTATGTCGAAAAACCCAACTACATTTGACATGGTTGCCCACTCTTTCTTTATTCCCTTGGCTTCTGCAACACAACACTCTCCAGATTTTCCGCCTAACCTACTAACAGTTACTTCAGTGCCCTTTGCTCCTCTTCTCATGTACCACAGCCCTATCCTAAACATATTTTATTCATCTTTTCAAAGATTTTTTGGTGTTACTGATGTCTCTCGTTTTTGTTTTTCTATTTCCTTACTGTCTGCTCTAATTTTCATTATTTCCTTCCTTCTACTTTCCTTATGTTCAACCTGCTAAGTTTAAGTTGCAAAACTGACCTGAACTTACTTCATTTTTTTCTAATTAATTCTTAGTCCCTTGTTTTCCAATATGTGTATTCAGAGTAACAAATGTTCATCTTAATTATACTTTAGCTGAACTATTCTATATCTGTTCAAAAAGAGTATATTCTGTTTTGAGTATACATTCTACACACATCCACTGAATAAAACATTTTGCTTGTTCAAATTTTGTTTATTCTTACTCATTTTGTTTGTTTCATCTTTAGATTTAAAAACAACTATTTGTCAATTTCTTTAAAATGACAAATTTTTGTTTTATGTATTTGGGGGCTATGTTGTGTATACTTAGACTCAGTAATATGGTAAAATTATAGGATATAATTATTAATATAATATTAATATATATAATATTAAGGTGTTTTAGAGTAATATAGTAATATATCCATGTGAATAGCACCTTTGATTACTTAGGGTAAAGATCTACTTTACCTCTAATAATGCCCTTTATCTTGTTCGTCTGATATTAATGTTAATATGCCAAGTTTTTAATTAGCTCTTTCAACATTTCATTCACATTAAGCTTTAGTCACTTTTAAATTGTTGGAGTTAGGGTTTTATACAAGCTAAGAAACCCTTTCTTTAAACTGGGGAGTTTAATCCCCTTATATTTATTCTGTGATTATTATACCAAATTTTTTTTTCCTTTTCTTCCTTCTACTGGATTTAGTTTAATTTTCCTTCTCACTACAAGCCGGCATACATTCTATTTCTTTTAGTTAAAATTTAAAATGTACGATATGCCTTAAACTTTCAAATAATCCATTTTACATCCTCTCCCCAGTAAACCAAGGCCTCAGAAGTTTTCACTGCAATTTTTCCCCTGCATTGTTCATGTTATTCTTATCTAGCATTTTTGTTCATTTTTTCCCAACATCCTAAAAATAAGCAATTACTCTTTTTGTTAGTGTTACAATCCATGTTTATATTTATCAACCTGAAACTCTTTGCTTATTATTTCTTGCATCCAATTCCTTTTTTCTAGATTCTATTTTCTTCTTCCCAAACAACATTTTTTGGTAGTTCAAGAAGTCAGGATGTGTAGGTGGAAAAATCTCAGTCTTTGTCTGAAGATACCTTTATTTTGTCCTTACTCTTAAAGGACTGTTTAATTAAGAAGAGAATGTGAGGTTTATAGTTATTCTCTCTCACATTATATAAAAGTATTATCCCAATTTTAATATATTAATTATCGCTAATGAGACCTTTACTGTTCATCCAATTATTGTTACCTGGGAAATGTTTTCTCTTGGACTGCTGTTCAGATTTTTTTTTTCTATTTTGACTTAGCAATTCCACTAGGTACGGATTTCTCTATTTATTCTGCTAGGTATTCAGCAATTCCACTAGGTACGGATTTCTCTATTCTGCTAGGTATTCAGTATGTACCAATCTAAAGACATGTATCTCCTCAATTCTGGATAACTCTCAACCATCATCTTTTCAAATACAGCCTCTCAAAGATTTCTGTTATTATCTCCTTCTGGAATGTCTACTAAAGGTACAGTGTACTTTTTCATTCTATGCTCCATATTTCCTAATCACTCTTTAATATTCTCAATGTCTATTGCTTTATGATTCATTCTAAATCATTTCCTCAGATCTATATTCTAGTCCATCAAGTCTATCTTCAGCTTGGTATAATCTGCTGCTTTTTAAAATAGAAGTACAGCTGATTTACAATATTTTAATAGTTTCAGGCGTACAGCACACTGATTCAGTATTTTTACAGATTATACTCCATTAAAAGTTATTACTAGCTAATAGCTATAAAAATCCCTGCACTATACAATATATCCTTGTTGCTTATCTATTTTATACATGGTAGCTTGTGTCTCATAATCCCATACCCCTCACTGGCCCCTTCTTCCTTCCCTCTCCCCTCCAGTAACCACTAGCTTGTTTTCTTTATCTGTGAGTCTGTTTCTGTTTTCCTATATACGTGTGTTTGTATCATTTTTTAGATTTCATATATGTGACAACACACAGTATTTGTCTTTCTCTGTCTGACTTACTTCACTAACCATAATATTCTCTAGTCCATCCATGTTGCTGCAAATAG
The DNA here is from genome assembly GCF_005190385.1 of Monodon monoceros. Classification (NCBI taxonomy): domain Eukaryota; kingdom Metazoa; phylum Chordata; class Mammalia; order Artiodactyla; family Monodontidae; genus Monodon; species Monodon monoceros. The sequence continues at coordinate 18,438,454 of NW_021703774.1, read as the reverse complement.
CAGAATTTCCTTTTTTAAGACTGAGTAATATTCCATTATTATATATGCCACATCTTCTTTATCCATTTATCTCTTGATGGACACTCAGGTTACTTCCATATCTTGGCTATTGTAAGTAGTGCTGCTATGAACACTGGGGTGCATGTATGTTTTTGAATTAGTGTTTTCATTTTTTCCAGATATATATACAGGAATGGAATTACTGTGTTCCCTTTCCTCCACATCCTCTCCAACATTTATTATTTGTTGGCTTTTTGATGATAGCCACTCTGACAGGTGTGAGGTGAGGTGATAACTCATTGTTTTTATTTGAGCATCAATGTTGAGCACCTTTTCATGTGCCTGTTAGCCATCTGTATTCTTCTTTGGAAAAATGTCTATTCAGGTCTTCTGCCCATTTTTTAATTGCATTGTTTTTTTGATATTGAGTTGTATGAACTGTTTATACATTTTGGATATTAAGCCCCTGTCAGTCATATCAAGTGCAAATATTTTCTTCCATTCAATAGGATGTCCTTTTTGTCTATGGTTTCCTTTGCTGTGCAAAAGCTTTTAAGTTTAATTAGGCCCCACTTATTTTTGTTTCCTTCTTTTGCCTTAGGAGACAGATCCAAAAAAAAGATTGCTACAATTTATGTCAAAGAGTGTTGTGCCTATGTTGTCTTCTAGGAGTTTTATGGTTTCCGGTCTTACACTTAGGTCTTTAATCCATTTTGAGTTTATTTTTATACAGGGTGGGAGGCAACATTCTGATCTCATTCTTTCACATGTAGCTGTCTGGTTTTCCCAGCACCACTTATTGAACAGACTCCATTTTCTCCATTATATATTCTTGCCTCCTTTGTCACAGATTAACTGTCATAATTAATAAACCCATACATGTGTGGGTTTATTTCTGGGGGCTCTATTCTGTTCCATTGATCTCTGTTTCTGGTTTTGTGCAAGCACCATGCTGTTTTGATTACTGTAGCTTTATAGTGTAGTTTGAAGTCTAGGAGGGTGGTATCTCCAACTGTTCTTTTCTCTCCAGATTGCTTTAGCAATTCAAGGTCTTTTGTGGTTCCACATGAAATTTAGGATTATCTGTTCTAGTTCTGTGAAAAATATCATGGTTATTTTGACAGGGACTGCATTAAATCTGTAGACTGCTTTGGGTAGTATGTCCATTTTAACAATATTAATTCTTCTAAACCAAAAGCATGGGATATCTTTCCATTTCCTTGTATCATCTTCAATTACCTTCATTAATGTTTTATACTTTCCAGAGTATAGGTCTTTCACCTCCTTGGTTAAGTTTATCGCTAGGTATTTTATTCTTTTTGATGTGATTTTAGACAGGTTTTTTACTTTCTCTTTCTGATAGTTCATTATTAGTGTATAGAAAAGCAGCTACTGTATCCTGCAACCTTACTGAATTCATTTATTAGTTCTAATAGTTTTGGGGTGGATACTTTAAGGTTTTCTATTTATAGTATCATGTCATCTGCAAATACTGAGTTTTACTTCTTCCCTTACAACTTGCATGGCTTTTATTTGTTTTTCTTGTCTGACTGCTATAGCTAGGACTTTCCAATACTATTTAAATAGAATGGCAAGCGTGAGCATCCTTGTCTTGTTCCAAATTTAGAGGAAAGGCTTTCAGCTTTTCACTGTTCAGTATGATGTTGGCTGTGGGTTTGTCCTAAATGGCCTCTATTATGTTGAGATATGTTCCCTCTAGACCCACTTTGTTTTTTTTTAATTTTTATTTAAGTTTTTTTGATGTGGACCATTTTTAAAGCCTTTATTGAATTTGTTACAATATTGCTTCTGTTTTATGTTTTGGTTTTTTGGCTGTGAGGCATGTGAGATCTTAGCTCCCTAACCAGGGATCGAACCCACACGCCCTGCATTGGAAGGCAGAGTCTTAACCACTGGACTGCCAGGGAAGTCCCCCTCTAGACCCACTTTGATGAGAGTTTTTATCATGAATGGATGTTAAATTTTGTCAAATGCTTTTTCTGCATCTACTGAGAGGATCACATGGTTTTTTATCTTTCCTTTTGTTAACGGTATATCACACTGATGATTTGCAAATGCTGAACCATCCTTACAACCCTGGAATAAATTGAGCTTGACCATGGTGTATGATCCTTTTTTATATATTGTTGAATTTGGTTTATTTAATACTATGTTGAAGATTTTTATATCCACATTCATCAAAGATATTGGCCTGTTATTTTCTTCTTTTGTAGTGTCTTTGGTTTTGGTGTCATGTAATGGTGGCCCCATAAAATGAATTTGTTACTCTTCCCTCCTCTTCAATTTTTTGGGAATAGTTTGAGAAGGACTGGTATTAATTCTTCCTTACACGTTTGGTAGAATTCCCCAGTGAAGCCAACCAGTCATGGACTTTTGTGTGTACTGGGAGGGTTTTTTTGGCTGCATTGGGTCTTCGTTGCTATGCGCAGGCTCTCCCTAGTTGCAGCGAGCAGCTTCATTGCAGTGCATGGGCTTCTCATTGTGGTGGCTTCTCTTGCTGTGAATGAAGTGCATGCAGCACTTCATTGCAGTGCATGGGCTTCTCATTGTGGTGGCTTCTCTTGCTGTGGAGCATGGGCTCTAGGAGCACGGGCTTCAGTAGTTGTGGCACACAGGCTCAGTAGTTGTGCCTCGTGGGCTCTAGAGCGCAGGCTCAGTAGTTGTGGGGCAGGGACTTGTTGCTCAGAGGCATGTGGGATCTTCCCAGACCAGGGATCAAACCCATGTCCCCTGCATTGGCAGGTGGATTCTTGACCACTGTGCCACCAGGCAAATCCCTGTGCTGGGAATTTTTTAAATTACAAATTCAATTTCACTACTAGTGATCAGTCTCTTCAAATTGTCTGTTTCTTCTTGATTCAATCTTGGCAGGCTGTATGTTCCTAGAAATGTGTCCATTTCTTCTAGGTTGTCCAATCTGTTGGCATATAACTGCTCATAGTATTTTCTTTTTGTATCTCTGTGATATCAGTTGCTATTTCTCCTCTTTCATTTCTTATTATGTTTACTTGAGTCCTCTCTCTTTTATGCTTGATAAGCCTAGCTAAAGGTTTATCAATTTTGTTTATCTTTTCAAAAAACCAACTCTTAGTTTCATTGATCTTTCCTATTGTTTTTTGATTTCCACCTTATTTATTTCCTCTCTGATCTTTATTATTGCCTCCCTTCTGCTGATTTGGGGCTTTGTTTATTCTTCTTTTTCTAATTCCTTTAGGTAGTAGGTTAGGTTCTTTGAGTTTTTTTCTTGTTTATTGGGGAAGACCTGTATCACTATAAACTTCCCTCTTAGAACTGCTTTTGCTGCATTCCACAGATTTTGGAGGACTGTGTTGCCATTTTCATTTGTCTCAAGGTATTTTCTGATTTCCTCCTTGATTTCTTCACTGACCAACTGATTTTTTAGTAGCATGTTGTTCAGTCACCACGTGTTTGTGCTTTTCCCATTTTTCTTTCTGTAACTGATTCCTGGTTTCATACCATTGCAGTCAGAAAAAAATGCCTGATCTAATTTCTATCCTCTTACATTTATTGAGATTTGTTTTGTGGCCTAGGATATGATCTATGCCAGAGAACATCCACGTGCACCTGAAAAGAATCTGTATTCTGCTGTTTGGGGATGTTATATGCTGTAGATATCTATTAAGTCCAACTGGCTCATTGTGTCATTTAAGATCACTGTTTCCTTACTGATTTTCTGCCTGGATGAGCTGTCCCTTGATGTAAGTGGAGTGTTAAAATCCCTATTATTGTATTATTGTCAGTTTCTCCCTTTATGTCTGTTAGTATTTGCTTTATATATTTAGGTGCTTCTGTACTGGATGCATATATGTTAGTAGGTGTAATATCCTCTTCCTGTATTGATTCCTTTATCATTGTATAATGTCCTTCTTTGTCTTTTGTTATAGCCTTTGTTTTAAAGTCTATTTTGTCTGATGTGAGCATTGCTACCCCTGCTTTCTTGTCATTTCTATTTTCATGAAGTAACTTTTTCCATCCCCTCACTGTCAGCCTGTGTGCGTCTTTGGCCTGAAGTGGGTCTCTTGTAGGCAGCATACTGAAGGTTACTGTTTTTTCATCCAATCAGCCACACTATGTCTTTTGTTTGTAGCACTTAGTCCAATGACATTTAAGGTAATTAATAATAAGTATGTGCTTACTGCAACTTTTTAACTTGTTTTCCAGTTGTTTTATAGTCTTTTATCTATTCATTTATTATTTTTGTTTCTTCCCTTGTGGTCTGATGATTTTCTTTAGTAGTATGCTTCTGTTCCTTGCTCCTATCCATATGAGGGTGCTGGAATCACATTTTTTTTTTTTAAAGATTTTTTTGATGTGGGCCATTTTTAACATCTTTATTGAATTTGTTACAATATTGCTTCTGTTTTGTGTTTTGGTTTCTTTGGCCATGAGCCATGTGGGATCTTAGCTCTCCGACCAGGGATCGAACCTGCACCCCCTGCATTGGAAAGCGAAGTCTTAACCACTGGATCACCAGGGAAGTCCCAGGAATCACATTTCACAATGCTTACACTGTATCCAGAAGACCTGAGCACTGTCATGCTGTCAGCTTGTGCCTACCTTTCTGGCTTTGATTTCTCTCCATTCCTGCCTGCTTTAGAGCTCAGTTGTATAGCAAATATACCTTAAAACTTATAGTTAAGCCAATCTATGTTTTTGTAGCAAGAAGGAAGGAACCATCTCAATTCCTTCCACCATGGTATTGGTACTCCCCTCTATTTTTCTAACTACACATTTTCCCTAGGTGAATTTACTATCGTATGACTTTCCATATTAGCTATACCACATGACTCCCAAGACTTTTATCTCCAACAGTGACCCTTCCTTGGATTTTAGACATATTTTCTGACAAAGAACTTCTATCCAGAAAATGTATTTTTAAAAACTCCTACAAATCAAGAACAAAAAGACAACTGACCCGACTTTTAAAATAGGCAAAAGACTTGTACATACATATCACAAAAGAATATACACAAATGGCCAACAAGGACACTAAAAAAGCGCATATCATCATTAGTCAGTAATGAAATATAAATTGAAAATTACAAGGAGATTCCACTAAATACCCACCAGAATGCCTAAAATAAAAAAGACTGACAACACCAAATGTTGGTGAAAAACAGTGAGAACTCTCACACATTGCTGGGAGGAGTGTAAAATGGTACAACCACTTTGGAAAATATCTTGTCAGTTTCCTAAAAAGTTAAAAATATGCCTTTGCTACAACCCAGCAATTCCACTCCTATGTACCTCCCCAAAAGAAATAAAAATATAAGTTAAAAAAAGACGTGTACAAGAATGATTGTAACAGCTTTGTTCTTAAGAGCCCTAAACTGGAAACAACCCAAATGTTCATCAACGGGTGAAAGGATGAACAAATTTTGGTATATTAATACACAAGAATACTATTCTGCAATAAAAATGAATTACTTGTTGATATATACACAACATGGATGAACCTCACAGACAAGTGAAAAGAAATAAGGAAAATGCACTGCTTGATCCACTTATATGAAGTTCTGGAACAGGCAAACCTAATCTATACTAATAGAAATAAAGAGGGGAGTGTGCTCATTAGAAAAAGGCTGAAGTGAAATTTCTGGGATAATGGAAATGCTCTTTATCTTGATTGGGTTGGTATATACTTTTATCAAAACTCACTAAACTGTAGCCAAAATATCTGTGCATTTCTCTATATGTAAATGTTACCTTAATTTAAACAACTAACCATCATTCTTTTACTTAACTGTAACTTAAATGCTTGGTTTTCACATGATCATTAGATGCTTACTTACTAAGGAGAGCTAAAACACACCACAAAGTGGAATACTTTTGGAATATATATTGGGAATATACATACCCAATTGTTCTAAGTATACATGTACTAAAACATCTAGATTTTCGGCCATTTTTTAGGAGGGGGGGAAACTTTTTCAGAAGCATTTCATTTGCCAAAGCTACCATTCTGAATACTGTCCAAAATTTATAGAGAAAAACATCTCTTATGTGTCTGCTAAACAAATTGTACACTCTCACTTCCTTGCAAAGGTAGTTATCAAAAGCCACAACCTATCAAAAGCCATCACCAGCTAACATTCTGATCAAAAAGAGCTTAAACCATCAGAAGCCAGGAATATCCTTATTATATGTTGGTCACACACAGAGTCACACAGCAGCCAGGCTGCTGTGTTGCACAACTCCAGGGCACAACTTTCACATTTTAGTCCATTTCAAAGGTACCCCTGGACTTACACACAGCCACACACAGTGGCCCTGATCTCAGCTATTCCAAATGGGTAAGTAAACTGAGGCAGCAATTGATATGACTATATATAAGCAACACAGATCAGCCTGGAAAGTTAAATTACCCATGGTCAATACGAGGAATAACAACTTCCCTGTACTCAACATAACGGTGCCACCAACTGTACCATCAATTTAACTAAGCTGCCATGTTTCCCCCAAATTCCCTTCACTCTATAGAGTTACTATGGGCCATAAGGAACATGTGCAAGATTTGGAAGGCAGAAATGTTATGTTCTGGGTCTAGGTCAGGTGCTTTTGCAGCTCACACTTTGACTTGAATCAAAATATAGTTACAGCTTTCAAACAATTCCCAGACTTGAGTACTTTCAAGACCCAGAGCCTCTTGAATGAAGGGAAGGATACGTCCAGAAGAAAAACAACACTACTTATCCCAAAATGTATACTGTAAATCTTCCTCCTAGCTTTCCCCCAAGTGGAGCTGTGCTAATTTACTAGGATGACTATGCACTGGTGATGTGGGGCAAAAAAATCCAAACTGTCTCCAAACTAACAATAACTCCTCAAAACCCAAAACTCCACTGTGTTCCACCAGTCACAGCAGGAGCTTAAGGAAATCAGATGATCAATGAACTTTAGAACTGGGCTCATTTCACTGTGGAACCAGATAACCCCAAATCTGTCCTGTGGTTACCTCCCCAGTTCTGGGATATACACTTGGAATATACAAACTCAGCACCTACCAGAACCTACACGCTGGCTCCCAGGCCTGTGAATTAATATAAGGGCATTAGACTGGGGAAGGGCAGGAAACCATTAGAATTATGTGGTCTTAACAAAATAGTAAACCAAAAGCAATACTGCCTCCTGGAGGGACTGCAGAGATTAATGACAGCACAGAGACACAGGGATGGTAATTCCCCCCCATACATCCATTCCCACTCCATCTCCATTTCAACTCAGTTATTTGGTCCATGCAAAAAACAGATAAATCTTGGAAAATGACAGTAAGTTATCAAAACTTAACCAGTTGGTAATTCCAATTACAACTGCTATTCTACATGTGGTTTCCATGCTGGATCAAATCAACATACCCTCTGGTACCAGGTGTGCAGCTACTCAGCTGGTGAATGCTTTTTTCTCTATACTTCTTAGAAAGAACATCTGAAGCAATTTACCGCTCCACTCACTATGCTACTTCGGGGATATTTCAAACCTCCAGCCTTATCTCATAATCTAGTCCACAGTTACACAATCTGGGCACTACAGACATTTGGGAGCAGATCATTCTTTGTTGTAGGGGACTGTTTAAAAGCATCCCTGGGCCTCTACTCACTAGATGACAATAGCACCCACCCACTCACCCACACAAACATACTTGTGATAATCAAAAAAGTCTCCAGACATTGCCAAATGTCCTCTGCCAACTGCCCACAATTGAGAACCACTGATCTACTCCACAGGGACCTTATCATCTTTCTTTCCATAGGACATGTCACTAGTCTGTTATATTGATGATATTAGGCTGATTGGATCTGGTAAGCAGGAATTAACTACTCTGATACTTTGATAAGGTATATGTGTATCAGAGAAAATAAACCCCACAAAAATCCAGGGGCCTGGCTCCTCAGTGAAACTTCTAAGAGTTTAATGGTCTGGGACGTGTTGAGATATCTTCCCGGGTAAAGAACAAATTGCTGCATCTGGTCTCCCCAACGTTTAAGAAAGGGACACCATGGATACGGAATTTGAAGGCAACATATATTCTTCTTTTTCATTACAGGTAATCCAAAAGCTTGCCAGTTTTGTACTGGGACTAGAAAAACAGTACTCTGCAGAGATCTAAGGCTGTCATCAAGCTGCTCTGCCACTGGAATTCAGAAGACTCACTGGTGCTTGAAGCATCTGTGGCAGAAAGAAATCAAGTACTGAGCTTTTGACAGGCCCCTATATGTGAATCGCACTGCAGACTTTCAAGATTTTGAAGCAAAAACTATGCCACCCTCTGCAGATAACTATTCTCTTTTGAGGAAACAGCTTCTGGCTTGACATTGGGCCCCAGGAGAGACCGAACCGTTAGTTGATCATTCAACATGAGCTTCCCATTATGATCTGGGTGTTGTCTGATTCATCAAGCCAAAAACTGGGGCATGCACAGCAACATTCCACTACCAGATGGAAGTGCTGTATATTAGAAAAGGCTTGAGCAGGTCTTGAAGGCACAAGTTGCACATCCAAGTGACTGAGGTGCCCCTGGCCCATCATACTCCAGGTACACTGCTTATTCTATATATTTATTCTAAATCCACACCTTTGGCCTCATGGGGCACTTAGAGGAAGAAAAAAATTCAAACCTAGTTTACACTCGTTTCTGTGGACAGTTGTAGCACTACAGCCCCACTCTGCGGTGGCACTGAAGGAAGAATAGCAAAAAGAAAATTTCTCATGGGTGGAACTTTAAGCAGTGCACCTGGCTGTTTATTTTGCCTAGAAAGAGAGAGTGTGAATTATGGATCAACAGAGATTCACAGACTTGTGCTACTGGCTTGGCTGAATGATCAAGGACTTGGAAGGAACATGATTTGAAAATTAATGACAAGGAAGAAGTATGCTAATAGATCTCCCTGAACGAGCACAGCATGTAGAGATAGTTGTCCCATGTGAAAGTTCACCAAGGATGACTCATGCAATAGATATCACTCAGCCTCTTTCTCTAGCCACCCATCTTCCTAGCAACAGGGACTACCATTCACCAAGGCTAATCGGCCTATTGAATAGAATAATACTGAGGTCCCAAAGTGACACTGCAATTCCCAGGAGGGGGTGAGGTTAGCCTGGTAGCAGGTTGATTATATGAAACTAGTTTCATCATAGAAGAGGCAGTGCTTTGCTCTCACTGGAATAAATATTTGCTGTAGATAGGAATTTGCCTTCCCTGTCCATAATGCTTTTGCCAAAACCTCCATGGGTAGGCTTACAGAATATATTTTTCGCCATCATGTTATTCCATACAGCATTGCTTCCAAGCAAGGAACTGATTTTATAGCAAATGAAGCATGGCAATGGGCTCATGCTTGAAAAATTCACTGGTCTTATTATGTTCCCCAATACCCTGAAGGAGCTGGCTTGATAAACCAGTGGAATGGCCTTTTTAAAGATTCTGTTATGATGCCAGATGGGTGACAACACTTTGCAGAGCTAGTGCATCTTCCAGGATGCAATATGTACTCTGGATCAGTGACTAATATATGGTGTTATTTCCTCCATAGCCGGGATTCAGAGGTCCAGGAATCAAGAGATAGAAATGGGAGGAGCTCCTTTCACTATTATCCTTAGTGATCCACCTGTGAATTTTTTTCTTTCCAGTCTCTGCAACTTTGGGTTCTGCTACCATGGAAGTCCTCCTAAGGGAGGAATGCTTCCACCAGAAGTCGTAGCAATGATCCATTAAGTTGCAAGTTGACACTGCTTCATGGCAGTGAATCAATAGGCGGAGAAGGGGGTTATTATACTAGCTAGGGTGACTGACCCTGACTATCAAGGGGAAACTGCGTTGCTATTACCTAACGGCTTAAAGAGGAGTATATCTAAATGCAGAAGATCCTCTGGGGCACTTCTTATTACTCCCATGTCCTGAGATAAGTCCATGGAAAATTACAATAACCCAATACAGTCAAGACTTCTGATGACCCAGACTCTTCAGGAATGAAAGCCTGGGTTACCTCACCATGCAAGGAATTATAATCAACTAAAGTGTTTATTGAGGGCAAAGGGAATATGGAATGAGCAGTAGAAGAAGGTAATTATAAATACCGTCTATCACCACACGACTAGTTGCAGAAACAAGGACTGTAATACTTATATTTCTTCCTTATATTGCTATAAATATATCTGCATATGTATCCACCAATTATTTCTTCCTTTTTATTCCCCTTCCCCATTTCCCTATCTCCCAATATTAAAGTGTTAACATTAGCTAGTTTCTTATGTTAATACTGAAGTTACAGGGTATAAAAGGAGAGTGTGACTCAGAAGTGAACATCACCCAGAGAGGGATAAAGGGACTTCATATCTATCTTCTTTTAAGGAGAGGATTAGCATGTTTTTGGTCTGCCTAGGATAGGTGCATCATATTAGGCAAAAGCATAATTTGCTGTTATCTTTCATTGGAAGTTAAGTATGGTTAAGATTAGTGTGGCCACATCCCATAATTAAAAGAGACGGCCAAGGTGACATGGGACAGGCTGTGGCGGCTTCTGGTATGTTAACTTAGCTAAGCTGGAACTATATTTCCCAGAATTCCCTTCCCTCTATGGTCTGGGGTTAGTATTGGCACATTTATTTGCTTTGAAGGGCAGGGCAGGGCCAGACACAGCTGCAGCTCACGCCTGACACAGATGATCTGTTGGCATGTCTTGTGGGCACGGAGCAGCAGCCAGGCTTTCACAGCTCCTTCAGCTCCCACGGGATCACCTACTTCAGCTGCTCTGAATCCTGGTCCAGGTGACTGCGTACCTCTACGATGAAGGGCATCAGCTTACCCTGCACGTCACCCACCTTAGAGGCTGGAAAGCAGTGAGAGATAGACGTTGAGTTCCAGTTTGTCCTCAGAGATTCCAATGTGTCTTGCTCTCTCCCACTTCACATTCATCTTTCCTTCCTAACTGGATGGCCCTGCAGATTTCAGCCTCTTAATACCAGACTCCAGCGCAGCAACCATATAGAGAATGCTTAACCAGTTCCCACAACTGTGTAGCTTTAATCCCATAGCAAAAGCCTTAATCTATATCGCTGATAGGATTCTGCTTCCCTGGCTGAACTCAGACGTAATAATATATGTAAACTTGCAATGTTCTTACTTTTAAAAGGCAGTTGAACATGGAACTGTATTTCTAATTTAAGTCACTATTACGTAAACTTCACTAAGGTGAAATTAACTCCTCTGAAGAGAAAAATACCTATCAAGCATTATTTTTAGAAAGATGAAGAGAAATGTTATTTCCTTAAAAGAGAAGGAAGACAAATACAGAATTAGAAGAACTTTTCGGAACTCCACCAAAACCTTGCTCATCAAACCATTATCTATCATTTCTAAGGGGCAAAAATATAAGCCTCATGATTCCAAAAAGTCAAGAGAAGAACATTCTATTCCAGCGTACACGATGGCACTATCAAAATTACCCTCAACTTGTAAACGCCTGACTTAAAACCTGCCTTTAAATTTGGTTTCAGTAAAATCAATGCAGTCTCAAGAGAGAGATTCCATTAGCATGTTTAAAGCAGTAATCCATGCAAGTATATTTGTACTCAGTCTGAAGAATGAATGTATTGACGTGAAGAAAATGGTAAGCATAGGAAAAAAAGAAGCCCAAGGAACATGAGTTTAGCTGTGTATCTTCAACACTGTGGAGTAGAAGAAAAAATATATCCTGATGAGCAACTGTGAATCTTCTTTTCACCTTGGTTTTGTTTCTTTGGTACCATTACTGAAAAACTAACTATTGCCAAGCATGTAATGTGTATCTAATAACTTAAAACTGACAATCCATCCAACCAGGTATGTATTTTACTCATTTTACGGATAAGGAATTATACACCTTATAAATGACTAAACTGGGAATAAACCAACCTCAGGGATGTCTTGTCTACAAAATTTATGCTCTTAAGCATTACACATACCATAGGTATGTCCACTGCCAATTGAGAACACTGATGTCACCACACACCTATCCTCCTCTGTGCCCTGCTCTGATTCCTTGTTTACCTAGCCACCTGCGGACAATTCGGATTCCCACTTGGCTTTCTTACACTTAAAAGAAGCATTTCAGTACGCCAGAAAGTTATACTTCACACTGTAAATTTAATATAACTTTTGTATTAAAATTTAACACAATCATTTTTGGGTATAAAAAGGAATAAATCCATGACTTAAAATACAGAAATTCTTAACAATTAAAATCATGTGTAATCCAGTAGCCCTAAGGTAAGCACTTAAAACTTTGGCATATTCACTTCCTTTATCTAAGTGTAATAATAATAATGATAATGGCAGCTAACAGTTACATAGCTTCTACTAGGTGCCAGGCACTGTTCTAAGGGCATTATATGTGTTCAGTCATTTAAACCTCACAACAACCCTATAAGATAGGCACTACTGTTATTCCATTTTATAGATAAAGAACCTGAAACATAAAGAAATTAAGTGGCTTCCCAAGGTCACAGAGCTAGTAAATGGCAGAGCTTGGATTTGAACTCACACAGTCTGACTTTAGAGCATGTGCCCTTAACCAAGGAGTGATGTCGCTTCTGTATCTGAACTGGGGTATACAAAGGGTGACTACCCCTCTTCAGGAGGTGAACAGGGAGTGGCTGAACCTGTGTTTTATTTCTAGACGCACTCCTCCCTAAGATACTCTCCTCTACCCCAAAACATTCCTCTGGGAGGTCTTTCACTACAGCATGCCATAAGACATTACAGGCTAACACAACTGAGTCCCCAGGGGATACAAGAAAACATCTGCCTAAATTTATCTAAAAATACGGTATTATATTGTTTTAGAAACTTCCTAGTTCTTTCACTCCCACAAGTGCAAAAACCTTACAGCAAACTCATGCCAGAAATTACAATGGATATTTGTTCTTTAAATCATTAACTTAACACTCTAGTAGTCAAAGCTTTAGTCTTTTTTTTTTTTGGCTGCGTTGGGTCCTTGTCGCTGTGTGCGAGCTTTCTCTAGTTGAGGCGAACGGGGGCTGCTCTTCGTTGCGGTGCGCGGGCTTCCCGTTGCGGTGGCTTCTCTTATTGCAGAGCCCGGGCTCTAGGTGCGCAGGTTTCAGTAGTTGTGGCACGCGGGCTCAGTAGTTGTGGCTCACAATCTCTAGAGCGCAGGCTCAGTAGTTGTGGCGCACGGGCTTAGTTGCTCTGCGGCATGTGGGATCTTCCCGGACCAGGGCTTGAACCCGTGACCCCCGCATTGGCAGGCGGATTCTAAACCACTGCGCCACCAAGGAAGTCCCAAAGCTTTAATCTTTGACTAAAGACTACATCCAGTTTAGATATATTTAGTAAATCTAACAAAATCCAGTAATTATTCCTGAATATAAGCTAATAATCGTATCAACTTAAATGTTAACACACTTCCTGAATAAATTTTGTAAAGTAAAGTAAAATTTTAACTGATGACTCTAACTCATGAACATGAATATGAGGGGTAGGGGGAAACCTCTCTGAAAAACACCTCAGAAGTTCATTTTTAAAATGACCAGAATTTAAAAGGCAAATACCATATCTACATAGCACCACTTCAGATTCTTAAAGTACTTCAACATTTTCCAGAGAATGAGTGACTCAATTGTATATATTTACTGAACACCCATCAAGTAGCTACTGTGTGTACAGGACTGTACCAAAGGACTTTTAGAGAGGGATGTGTTTTACTGACATATTCTTGCTGTTTAATAGGACACAGCAAGCAATTCTGAAAGCCAACTATACCAGCACCACTACTTGACTGATATGGGAATCAGTAACAGGGTTCTCAGTCTCAAGGAGTTTGCAGCATTGTGTGTGAGACAGGCTTAAAAAAATGACAGTACAGTGTGAAAGGACTGTCACTAAGAGCACACAGAGTAGAATCAACTGCGTGATAAATACTCAATTCTGGCCGAACAGACAGCAGAGTCCCCTATTTGACATACTCTTCCCTCTCCTGGTTTTTCCCTCTCCTGGAGAGGAAGGGAAGGTAGAAGAAAAAGGTTGAATAGAAGTATTCAACCAAGCTGGTACCAACCTTTTCTATTCAAGGCGTTCCTCCTTAGCATGGTTTTTGGCCACTAGTAGTTAAGAACTTACTAAAAAATCAATCCTCAGGTTTAAACAAGCGGCCACTGATGCCGAATTTATTCCCCTCTAGTTTTTAGTATCTAAGCAGTAAGCAGAAAGAATCTAGAGTGGCCAGAAGGACCAGTGGCATAATTTAGTAGCGCTATTCAGTCAACAAATAATTTCTACAGTGAAAAGGAAAGTACCAAAATGAGGTGTACCAATAAGTGCCAGAAGAAAAGGTAAATGACTTACCCAAGATAACTAGCTAGTGACTCATTAGCAGCTAAATAATCTTCCCCCTTAGGTCAACTGTATTCACCACGGATAAAATTCACAAAGACAGGATGCAATGAAAGGATAATGAGTTACCAATCTCAGCATCTGCTAAATCCTTGTCCTAAGCCCCATGTATCACCCTATTCTTCTGCCCTAAGTCTGGAGAGGCTCTACTTTCTGGCCTCGTAATTTTTTTAAGGTTACTATGGGCTTCTCTAACCTTATTCTGAATACGTACTACCACAGTGAAATGTGTATGGGATTTCATCATGAAACGTGAATCTTTTCTTAACTGGTGTCAAAGAAATCATTATTCTAATACTTGTTAAAACAGTAGAAGGAGTTTATTCAAGATTCTTGCACAGGGATATTACAATATGGGAGAGAGATCAACCCTGAATACAGCGAAGACATCTGGGGATTTTACAGCCAAGGAGCACAGGGAGGGAGTCAGTGGAAGGAAAATTACTGAGGAAACATCAAGGTAGGGGGATTCTCGCTAAACTGGCCAAACAGGATTCTTGCTGGAAGCAGGTCAAGAGCTTACACATCAAAGGTAGGGGCTGAGGAGCTTGATTAGATATGCAGGGTAGTCAGACAGCAATGATTCTCGCTAAACCGACCAGCAGAATTCTTTGCTGAGATGGGACTGCGCAGGCTGCAAGGACAGGACAGACTGGAAGGCCGAGGTCAAAGCCTAGTTGAAAAGAAGGCTCAGAGTAGCCCGAGTGAAGTGTGATCAAGGAGAGAGCCTCTGTCACCAGCACTAGCATCTCCCCTTTACCAAACCCTTCTCCCAATATGCCAAATAAAGTTTTTATAAGCACCATATTAAAAGCTCTTTCATGGGCCATGAGAAAGCAGGCCATGGGATTTAAAACCCGGAATGTCTCTAAAACATGCCAGCATACCCAGAACACAAGCTAATCATGCTGACCCTTTGCCTAAATCACCCAAGGGCCACCACTGCCCCCAGGGCCACTTCTTGCTGAGGCGCCCATGCAGGGCCCTGCCTCCTCTCCTGCCTGGTCCTCTCATGCAACGCTGCCCCTCCAGGCTGCCGTCTGCCTCTGAGCCGCCTTACACACAGGGCCTCTGCATAACGCTAGCATCTTCCTCCCACCAACTCAATTTTTCACAGAGCCGCTTGGCAAAGCACCACTTATCCTTCAAGCCTTAGTTCAAAGGCTATAAACTTTGCTTGAGCACTCCCTCCTGCTTCCCCCTTCCTTCTTTATTCTGTGTTCTGATCACTCAGAAGACAAGGAGCTGTAACTTTCTACTGCACTTGTTTGTCTCTATGTCTATCTCCCTCTGCAGGCTCTGAGTCCTTCCAGAACAGGGAACAGGTTTCATTGGTCTTTGTATCCCTATCCTCTCCAGTTGAGATGAAACAAATAGAAAAGGAAATAAAAGCAAACCGTCTTTTGAAATTGTGAAAGCAGCACTGTTGATCCCCAAAGGAAAGGTAGTCATGCTTTAAAGATTCAAAGCAAACCTGTTACTATATCCCTTACAGGTAGTTCATTAAGACTTTGGACTGTTTCTCAGCTTCTGACTTGTTTACAACCTGAACTAAACTGATACAGTGGTCAAAAAAATACTAAATAATACTTTCTCAGAAGAGAGATTCAGCCTACAATCAAAGGCACCCTTTATTTTGTTGGCACCTCCCCCTCAAATAGAGTTCACCATGTAAAGCTGGGAGGTGGAAGGAAGGAACACGAAATTCCTCCTTATCCCCTTCTTCCATCTCACACAAATGCTACACACGTACCTTACAATCTCCAAGCAAGACAATTCCATTATTTTCTACTGCTGTCATCACCCACCGAAAGGACTGATTCACCATTTCTCCTATCCCACTTTCTTTAATAACCATCAAACATGGTTCTTTCTTCATTTTAATCAAAAGATGAGACTTATTACAATGTCGTCGTCATCATCATCGTAGCAGTGTTTTACACAGCCTAGTCAATGGATAGCAGCACCACAACTACCTGGGCCCTACCCTAGAGAAACTGAGTAAGTACATGGAGTGAGAGGGAGAAGGGCTTAGGGAATGTGAATTTGAAATGATCTCCCCAGCTGGTCTGCAGACTCACTATATTTGACTCACTCACTCACTATAAAAAATAACATTGATTTACTAAAATCCTGAGTGTCAAAAAATGTGCCAAATACTATGGTAGGTAACATAAGATATACGTAAGTAATTTGGAAGTAATTGCTGACCTCAGAGCTCTTCCAATTGAGTTAGGAAGATAAAATTTACACACAGAGGAATTTTAGAACAATGTTAATCTCTATCATATAGAATCTTCAGACATTAGATCAAGTGCCCAATCTTTAAAACCTTTAAGTATGGACCACTTTAGAAATACTGATTTATAAATTATATATGTATTACTTTACAAACAGATTATGTACATTAAAAAACATAACATAAAAAAGGTGAAAGTTCTTGGACATATACTAAATCTATAGTAGAGCAAACTTTATAGTAATTAATAAAACATTACTAATATTATGCAATATAAATATGTTTCTTGACTCTTTTAATCCTGGGTTAACAACTGGTAATACAGAGATTTGAAGGACTGGTTACAAGTTAAATTTATGTCAGTACTTGATCTCAATGACTGTCATGGATAAAAAAAAGTACCTCATACAAATAAAAGCAGTGCATCTCTGGTTACATTTGTCCATATTTCAATCTACCCACCAATTATGAGAAAAATTTTTATAAAAGTCATGTTAGGAGACAGCTTCCTGATGACAATTAGCTGTTCTTGAAAAGTAACTATTTTAATAATTGTAACAGGGCTTCCCTGGTGGCGCAGTGGTTGAGAGTCCGCCTGCCGATGCAGGGGACACGGGTTCGTGCCCCGGTCCGGGAAGATCCCACATGCCGCGGAGCGGCTGGGCCCGTGAGCCATGGCCGCTGAGCCTGCGCGTCCGGAGCCTGTGCTCCGCAACGGGAGAGGCCACAACAGTGAGAGGCCCGCGTACCGCAAAAAAAATAATAAAATAAAATTAAAATAATTGTAACAAATGGCTTCCAAAATCTAAGATTTTGATCTGCAAGATTTATAAACAGGTTTGAAAACTGTCCATATTTTAGAGTATACAGATATGAGAATTTCAGAAATGACACAGTTTAGGGTAATAAAACTATATAAGTATGAAAATTTCTGAATACCCATTTTCAAAACGCTTACTCCAGCCTTTCTGTAGTATAGCAGGCAAGATATTGTAAAGAGTCCTCCAAGATAAAACACACTTTTTTTAATGCACTGCTGATCTTGAAAGGCATAAGAGAAACATCCAAAGAAAAAAAACAAAACAAATAAACTAATAAAAAAGACAAACTCCAGCTGAAAGCTACCACAAAAGCCACCATTGCCCTAGGATCAAATACTAAGCCTTGGACCCACTACAAGGTGGGAAAGCTGAACCTACAACATCCTCACTGAGCCAGGATCCGTAGAGTAGACAAGTGTCCCAGGTCAGTAGGGGTCCCCATTAGGGGCAATCACAGACCTTCTATACAGGAAATCATCCTCAGTTTGGTCTTCCAAGTTTCACACAGATAAAACCAGACAAATATGAGTTCATCAGCAAAGATCAGCAAATAAAGGGAAAAAAAACAAGTCACAGTGAACAAGTAGACAAACAAGAGAGCTAAATCCCCAGGGACTTCAGGTAATGGAATTTCTAGGTATAGAATGTAAATAACTATATATTAAATGTTTAAAAAAGTGAAGATTAAATTACAACAGTAAACAAAGACCAACAGAATATTTTAAAAAAGCCCGTTTGGTCTAAGATAAAACCTTAGAACTTTTAGAGATGAAAAACAGTATTAACAAAACTAAAAATCCAACAGATGGGGACACAGAAGAATGGAGCATGCATCGCACACTCTGGCTTTTCAGGGAATTGCCCAAGGGACTGGTTTCTGCCCAGCTCTACTCAGGGTGCTGATGGGAACTGGCATATGCTAGATGCCTAGTGGCTTCTGAGAACAAAAAGAGCTGTTTAGTGTGCTGCAGCTTCAGAGCAACCACAGTACAGCAGACAGACACCAGAGGGAGCAAGAGATTACAAGCTGCCCTCCTACAGAAAGGAAACCTAAAATTCCTCTCATCAGGAATCTACCCAGACAAGTGAAAAAGACGCAACTACAGAAAAGGTTTGAGAGTCCTGAGCATCCCCAGCTGAACTGAATAGTGAAAATCTTTCCATGTATGAAGCCAGTACAGAAAGATTAGGAGAGGTAGCCATTTTTTTTTTTTACAGGTGTGGTTACCAACGCAAAGCTACAAGGAACATAAAAACAAAAACCAAAAAAACACATGACCATGATCCACTCAAGGAAAGAAAATAAGTCTCCAGAAATCAAGCCTAAAGAGACCAGAGCTATACGTATTACCTGACAAGGACTTCAAAATAACTGACGTAAAGATGCTCAATGAGCTTATGAAAATGATGCATAAACAAAATCAGAATATCAATAAAGAGATAAAGAAAAGAACCAAACAGAAATTTTGCAGCTGAAGAATGCAATAACTAAACTGAAAAATTCATTAAAGGGGTTCAACCAATTCTTGATCAAGCAGAATAAAGAATCAACAAACTTGAAGACAGGTTGTTTGTAATTATCTAGTCAGAAAAACAAAAAGAAAAAATAATGAAAAAAGAGTGAAGAAAGCCTAAAGTGCTTATGGAATACCTATGGTATTTATAGGGACTAATACCCACATTTTGGGGTCTTAGAAGATGAGAGAGAAAGGACAGAACGTTTATTTAAGGAAAAAAATGGCTGAAAAATTCCCAAATACGGAGAAGGAAATGGATATCCAGATTTAAGAAGCCCAAGAGAATTTAAATAGGAGGAACCCCAAACAGGATAAATCCAAATACGTCCACACCAAGACACATTATAATCAAATTCTCAAAAGTCAAAGATGGAGAATTTTGAATGCAGCAAGAAAAATAGTACTTGTCAACATACAAAGGAACTCCCACAAACCTAGCAGCAGATTTCTCAGCAGAAAATCTGCAGACCAGGAAAAATGCAATTAATACATTCAAACTGGTGAAAGAAAAAAAAAAAAACCCTGCCAACCAAGAATGCTGTATCCAGGAAAACTGTCCTTCAAAATGAAGGAAAGAAAAATTTTCAAAGATAAACAAAAGCTGAGGGAATTTATCACCACTAGACCTGCCTTACAAGAAACAAAAAGACACTAAACAGCAACAGGAAAGCATATGAAAGTATAAAGTCTGCTGGTAAAAACAAATACACAGACAAATACAAAATACTATAATACTGTAATGATGGTACATAAATCATTTTAATTCTGGTACATTAGTTAAAAAACAAAAACATTTTTTAAATTATAGCTATAAATGTATGTTAAAGAACACAATATAAAAAAGTATAATTTGTGCAATCAATACTATAAAGTATTGAGGAGGGAAAAATAAAAGTGCAAAATTTTTGTATGAAATTGAAGTTAAATTGTTATCAGCTTAAAATAGATTGCTGTAACTATAAAACATTTTAGATGAGCCCCATGGTAACCACAAAGAAAATACCTACAGAAAACACATACACATACACACACACACACACACACACACACACACACACGAGAAATAAATCAAAGCATGTTACTACAAAACAAAAATCAAAACACATAAAAAGACAGCAAAAGATGTTGAGACAAAAAAAATTATAAGACAAAACAATTAACAAAATAACAAAAGTAAATCCTTCCCTATCAATAACTACTTTAGATATAAATAATTTAAACTCCATGCTCAAAAGACACAGTGACTGAAAAGATTAAAAACAAAAAAAAGAAAATCCCAACTAGATGCCGTTTAAAAGAGACTTGCTTTAGATTTAAGGACACACATATGCTGAAAGTGAAAGCATGGAAGAAGATATCCATGCAAATGGTAACCTAAAGAGAGCAGGCGTGGCCATATTTATATCAGACAAATTAGACTTTAAGTCAAAATATGTCACAAGAGACAAAGAAGGACATTATATAATGATAAAATGGTCAATTCACCAGGAAGATATAACAATTATAAATATTTCTAGACCCAACACCAAAGCACTTAAATACACAAAGCAAACACTGACTGAAATTAGGAGAGAAATAGACAGCAACACAGTAACATTAGATTTTACCACTCACTGTTAATAATGCCTAGAACCCCAACAGAAGATCAATGAGAAAACAGAGGACTTGAACAACACTACAGTCTAGATGAACCTAACAGAAATATTACGAACATTTCACCCAACAGCAGCAGAAAGCACGTGCAACGGTCTCCAGGTGACAAAACAAGTCTGAACAAATTTAAGAACACTAAAATCATACCAAATATCTTATCCAAACTGGTATAAAATCTGAAAACAATAACAGGAAGAAAAAATGGAAAATTCACATGTATGTGGAAATTAACACATTCTTGAACAACCAATGGATCAAAGAGGAAATTAGAAACATATCTTGAGACAAATGAAAAGACAATACACAAAAATGTATGGAGATGAAGCAAAAGCAGTACTGAGGGGCATTTAGAGCAATAAATGTCTACATTAAAAAAAAATACATATATATTATATACATATATATATACATATATATATATCTCAAATAGCCTAACTCTACACCTCAAGGAGCTAGATAAAGAAGAAAAACCTAAGCCCAAAACTAGTAGAAGGAAAGATATTACAATTAAAAGTATAGCAGAAATAAATGAAATAGAGAATAGAAAAACAATAGAAAAAGTCAACAAAGAGTTGGTTTTATGCAAATTAACAAACGACATTTTTTTAGCTAGGCTAACTAAAAAAGAGAGAGAGAAGACTCAAATAAATAAAATCATAAATGAAAAGGAGACCATTCAACTGATGCCACAGAAATATAAAGGACCCTGAGGGACTGCTATGAACAATTAATTACATGCCAAGAATAACCTAGAGGAAATGGAGAAATCCCTACAAACACAACCTACCGAGACTGAACCATAAAGAAACAGAAAATCTGGGGATATATATAACTAGTAAGGAGATAGAATTAGTAATCGAACACCTTCCAACAAAGAAAAACCCAGTACCAGACGGCTTTACTGGTGAATTCCATCAAACATTTAAAGAAGAATTAATACCAGTCCTTCTTAAACTTTTCCAAAAATTGAAGAGAGGGGAACACTTCCTTACTCATCATATGAGGCCAGCATTACACTAATACCAAGGCCAGAAAAAGACACTACAATAAAAGAAAACTAAAGGCCAATAACCCTGATGAATATAAATGCAAAAATCCTGAACACATTAGCAAACCAAATTTAAAACATATTAAAGGATCATACACTATGACCAAGTTGAATTTATTGCAAAGACACAAAGATGGTCAACATATGATAATCAATGTAACACACCACACTAATAGAACAAAGGATAAAAATCATATGATCATCTCTACTGATGCATAAAAGACATTTGACAAAATTCAACGCCCTTTCATTATAAAAATTCTTAACTCTCTAGGAATAGAAAAATTACCTCAGCATAATAAAAGCTTCATATGAAAAGCCCACAGCTAACATCATACTGAAAGTCTCTCCTCTAAGATCAGGAATAAGGAAAGTATACTCACTATTATTGCCTCTTGTATTCAACACAGTACACTCATCCCTCAGTATCCTCAGGGGACAGGTTCCAGGCCTCTCTCCCCCCATGGATACCAAAATCTACAGATGCTCAAGTCCCTTACATAAAATGAAAGAGTACTTGTATATAACCTACACATATCCTTCCACATACTTAAATCATCTCTAGATTACTATTAATTAATATAATAATATAATATGAACAAAAGCTATGTAAATAGTTCTTAGTCCACAACAAATTCAACTTTTGCTTCATGGAACTTTCTGTAATTTTACTTTTCGAACTTGTTTTAGTTGCAGTTGGTTGGACCCATAGATGCTGACCCTGCAGATATATAGGGGCCAACTGTACTGAAAGTCCTAGCCAAAGCAATTAGGCAAGAAAAATAAACAAAGGGCATCCAATTGGAAAAGAAAAAGTAAAAGTATCTTTGTTTGCGGACGAAACAAATTACACACAAACTGTTTGAACTATAAACAAATTCATAAAAGTTTCAGTACAAAATCAACAAATATCAGATACGCTTCTATACAGAACCAACAAACGACGCAAAAAGAAAATTAAGAAAACAATTCCATTTATAATAGCATCAAAAACAATAAAATGCTCAGGAATAAACTTAACCAAGGAGGCAAAATACTTTTATACTGAAAACTACAAAACATTGCTACAAGAAATTAAAGACACAAGTAAATGGAAGGATCTCCTATGTCATGGATTGTAAGATTTAATGTTGATAAAATGTCCATACTACCCAAAGAAACTACAGATTCAACACACTCTCTATCAAAACCCCAATGGCATTTTTTACAGAAACAGAAAAAAGTCCTAAAATCCACTGGGAACCATAAGGACCCTAAACAGCCAAAACAAGCTTGAGAAAGAACAAAGCTGAAGGTCTCACACTTTCTGACTTCAAAACATATTACAAAGCTACAAGTAATAAAACAGTATGGTACTGGCATATAGACAAACATATAAACCAATGGAACAAAAGCTAGAGACCAAAAATAAATCTATCTATATATGGTCAAATGATCTTTGACAAGAGTGCCAAGAATACACAAGGGGGAAAACACAGTCTGTTTCAACAAATGGTGCTGGGAAAACTGTATATTCAGATGTAAAAGAAAGAAAATAGAACTTTCTCTTGTATAATACACAAAATTCAACTCAAAATGGATTAAAGACTTAAACTTAAGGCCTGAAACTATAAAACTCCTAAAAGAAAACATAGAGGGCAAGGTTCACCACGTTGGTCTTGGCAATGATTTCATGGATATGACACCAAAAACAGGCAACCAAAGCAAAAATAAGTAGGTGGGATTACATCACACTAAAAAGCTTCTGCACAGCAAAGGAAACTATCAACAGAGTGAAAAATCAACCTATGGAATGAAAGGAAAGATTTGCAAACCATATATCTGAAAAGGGGTTAACATCCAAAATACGTAAGGAACTCCTACAATTCAACGTCAAAAAAGCAATCAGACTTTTTTAAATGGGCAAAGGATTTGAATAGATATTTCTCCAAAGATGTATAAATGGCCAACAGGTATATGAAAAGATGCTCAACATCACTAATCATCAGGGAAACGCAAATCAAAACTACAATGAGTGATCACTTCACACCTGTTAGAATATATTATCAAAACACAAAACTAGGAAATAACAAATGTTGACGAGGATATGGAGAAATCAGAACCCTTGTGCAGTTAGTGGTAATGTAAAATGGTGCAGCCACTATGGAAAATGGTACAGAGGTTCCCCAAAAAGTTAAAAGTAGAACTACCCTATGACCCAGCAATCCCACTTCTAGGTATTTATTCAAAAGAATTGGAATCAGAAATATCAAAATATCAAAGAGATATTTGCACTCCCACAGTCACTACACCATTATTCACAATAGCCAAGATATGAAAGCAATCCAAATGTCCATCAATAGCTAAGTGGATAAAGAAAATGTGTGATATACATTCAACAGAGTATTTTTCCACCATAAAAGGAAGGAAATTTGTCATATGATACAACACGGATGGAACTTGAGAATACTATTCTAAATTAAATTAGCCAGTCATACAATGATTAATACTGTATGAGACTAGTAGGGCCAAGATGGCAGAGTAGAAAGACCCTGAGCTCACCTCCTCTTAAGAACACATCAAGATCACAATGCTCTGCAGAACAACCATCAATGAGAAGGACCAGAACCCACCAGAAAAGATCTTCTATAACTAAAGACATAAAGAAGGAAACACAGCAAGACAGGTAGGAGGGGCAGACTTGCAAAATAGTCAAGTCCCATACTCCCAGATGGGTAACCCACAAACTGGGGAATAATTACATTCCAGAGGTTCTCCCGTAGGAGTTAGAGCTCTGTGCCCACGTCAGGCTCCCCAGCCCCAGAGTCTTATACCAGGAAGACAAGCCCCCAGAGGATTCGGCTTTGAAGGCCAGCAGGGCATAATTTCGGGAGCCCCACAGGACTGGGGGAAATAGAGACTTCACCATTAAAGGGCGCA
Organism: Monodon monoceros; assembly: GCF_005190385.1. Lineage (NCBI taxonomy): Eukaryota > Metazoa > Chordata > Mammalia > Artiodactyla > Monodontidae > Monodon > Monodon monoceros. The sequence continues at coordinate 18,413,829 of NW_021703774.1, read as the reverse complement.
CACAAAATCTCACATGTTCTAGGACTCAGGGTAAAAGCAGTAATCTGATAGAAGCCTGGACCAGACCTATCTGCTGATCTTGCAGAGTCTCCCAGAGAGGTGGGGGTCAGCTGCAGCTCACACCACGGACCCCTTCTGCCTCATGAATGCTTGTGCTGGCGGGTGCCACTGTGGGATTCCGCTCCCCCACTCATCAGCACTGAGACTTGTGCCCCCCAAAACAGCCTGTAGGACCAGTGGTGGGACGTCTCTGGCCAAGCAACTGGGTGGGGACACAGTCTCACCCATCAGCACACAGACTCCCTAAAGCCCTCCTGAGCCCACAGCACCTCTAGACACGGCTCAAGATATGGCCCTGACCACCAGAGGGCCCAGGACTCAAATCCACCCACCAGACAGGCACCAGCTCCAGAATCTACTGCCCCACCCAGCTGCCTTCCAGGAAGCTTGCTCTAGCCTCTGGAGCAGCCTCACCAATCAGGGGGCAGGCTAGATGCAAGAAAACGACAATCCAACAGCCTGCAGGCCCGGCCTGCCCACAGCAGGCCAGGCCCTGCCCTGAGACCAGCTGGACCCCACCCTGCCCACTATCCGGCCAACACAAGCTTCAGGACACCTCACACCCCATATTCAACTCTGTCAGGAACCAGCCCCCCCAACCAATGACCTGACACCAGCTCTGGGATCCCTAGGCAACCAAACTCCAGGACCTGGTGCTGTCTGCAAGCAGTCCAGCACTAACCCCAGGACCTGGCTTCAACCACCAGTGAGTGGGCAACAGCCCCAGAGTTTTCTGGATCCTGACTCTGCCCATCAGTGAGCCAGCATAAGCCCCAGGGAGCCTAGGGGTTCTGTAAACAGCCACTTCGTGACCCAGTACCACTAACCAGCGGCCAGCAGCCTCTGCACAAAGCAGGGCCTGGTAAACTAGCAGACTGGGAGCCAATCAAGCCTATCAGACTGCCCACAGAGCCCACAACAACAGAAGGACCCATGCAGCCCTCATAGGGGGAACTCCTAGAGCATATCGCTTGGGTGATGAGAGGAACTGCATTCTTGGGAAACGTAATCAACCTACCAGACACACAAAAAATAAAAACAGTAACTTAGATAAAATGTCGTGACAGAGAAATAAGATAAAACCTCAAACAAAGAAACAAGATAAAATCCCAGAAAGAGAACTAAGTGAACTGGAGAGAAATAATCCACACAAGAAGGTGTTCAGGGTAGTGATCATAAAGATGATCAAAGAATTCAGGAGAAGAATGAATGCACAGAGTGACAACTTAGAAGTTTTTAACAAAGAGTTAGAAAATATAAAGAACAACCAACCAGAGATGAAGATTACACTAACTGAAATGAATAATACACTAGAAAGAATCAACAGTAAACTAAATGATAAATAGGAACAGATCAGCAAACTATAAGACAAAGTAGGGGAAATCACTGATGCCAAAGAGAAAAGAAGAAAAAAAGAATGCAAAAAAAATGAGGACAGTTTAAGAGACCTCTGGGACAACATCAAGCACACTAATATTCACATTATAGGGATCCCAGAAGGAGAAGAGAGAAAGGGGAAGAGAACATATCTGAAAACATCATAGCTGAAAACTTTTCTAACCTTGGGAAAGAAACAGATATCCAAGTCCAGTAGGCACAGAGAGTCCCATACAGGATTAACCTAAAGAGGAATACACAAAGACACACTGTAGTTAAAATGGCAAACAGTTAAGACAACATTAAAAGCAACAAGGGAAAAGCAACAAACAATATACAAGGGAACTCCCATAAGGCTATCAGCTGACTTTACAGCAGAAACCCTGCAGGCCAGAAGGGAGTGGCACGATATATTTAAAGTAATGAACGGGAAAGACCTACAACCAGAAATACTCTATCCAGCAATGCTCTTGTTCAGATTTGATGGAGAGATTAAAAGCTTTACAGATAAGCAAAACCTAAAAGAGTTCAGCACTACCGAACCACCTTTAAACAAATATTAAAGGAACTCCTCTAAGTGAAAAAAGAAAAGGCCACAACTAGAAACATGAAAATTACAAAATGAAAAAGCTCATCAGTAGAGGCAAATATAACAAAAAGGTAGGAAATCATCCAGGCACAAAGCTAATAGGAAGGTAAAAAGACAAAAGTAGTAAAGTCATCTATATCCACAATAAGCAGTTAAGGGATACACATAACAATTAAATGTAAAATATGATATCAAAAACAGTTAGTTGTGAGGGGAGGAGAGTACCAATGCAGGGTTTTCAAAATCCATTTGAAATTAAGAGACCAGCAAATTAAAACAATCACATATTACAGGTTGCTAGATAAAAACCTCATGGTAACCATAAACCAAAAATCTATAATAGATATACACACAAAAAAAGAAAAAGGATACCAAACATAAAACTAAAGATAGTCATCAAATCACAAGAGAAGAAAACAAAAGGAGGAAAAAAGAAAGACCTATAAAAACAACCCAAAACAAGTAACAAAAGGGCAGTAAGAACATACACAGCAATAATTACCTTAAATTTAAATGGACTAAATGTTCCAATCAAAAGACACAGCCCAGCTGAATGGAAACAAACCAAAAAAAGACCCATATATATGCTGTCTACAAAAGACTCACCTCATATATAAAGACACAAACTGAAAGTGAGGGGATGGAAAAAGGTATTCCATGCAAATGGAAATCTAAAGAAAGCCGGGGTAGCAACGCTTATATCAGACAAAATAGGCTTTAAAATAAAGACTGTCACAAAAGAAAAAGAAGGACACTACATAATGATTAAGGGATCAGTCTAAGAAGAAGACATAATAATTGTAAATATATATACATCCAACATAGAAAATCCTAAATACATAAAGCAAGTATTAACAGACATAAAGGGAAGAATCGACAGTAACACAGTAATAGTAGGGGACTTTAAAACCCCACTTATATCAATGGACAGATCATCCAGATAGAAAATCAGTAAGGAAACACTGGCCTTAAATAACACAATACAGCAGATGGACTTAATTGATATATAGAAAGCATTCCATCCAAAAGCATCAGAATACACGTTCTAGAAAGAGTGGATATATGCACGTACAAACCTGATTCACTTTGCTGTACAGAAGAAACTAACACAACATTTTAAATCAACTACAACAAAAATATTTTAATTAAAAAACGAAAACAAAGGGCTACCCTGGTGGTGCAGTGGTTGAGAGTCCACCTGCTGATGCGGGGGACACGGGTTCATACCCCGGTCCGGGAAGATCCCACATGCCATGGAGTGGCTGGGCCCGTGAGCCATGGCCGCTGAGCCTGCGCGTCCAGAGCCTGTGCTCCGCAACGGGAGAGACCACAACAGTGAGAGGCCCGCGTACCGCAAAAAAAGAAAAAAAAAAGAAAACAAAAATGAATTTAGCACCATGATGAATAGAATTGCATCATTACCCAAAAACTGAAATGCAGAACTTTTTTTAATATTTGTGATTATTTTTACCAAAAGTACACTTTAAGAATAAATAATATGTAGATTTTACACGTTCTTTCCAAGTGCACATGGAACACTCTCCAGGAGAGATCACATGCTAGGCTACAAAACAAGCCTTGGGAAATTTAAGAAAACTGAAATCCTATCTAGTGTCTTTTCCAACCACGACACTATGAGACTAGAAATCAACTATGAGAAAAATACTGCAAAACACACAAACATGTGGAGGCTAAACAATATGCTACTAAACAACCAATGGATCACTGAAGAAATTAAGAAGAAATGAAAAAATACCTAGAGACAAAAGAAAATGAAAACACAACGGTCTAAATCCTATGAGACGCAGCAAAAGCAGTTCAAAGGGCGAAGTTAATAGCGTTCCAAGCATCTGGGGAAACAATAAAAATCTCAAATAAGCAACCTAACCTTACACCCAAAGCAACTAGAGAAAGAACAAACAAGGTCCAAAGTTAGTAGAAAGAAAGAAATCATAAACATCAGAGCAGAATAAATGAAATAGAGGCAAAGAAAACAATAGAAAAGATCAATGAAACTAAAAGATGCTTCTCTGAAAAGATAAAATTGATAAACCACTAGCCAGACTCATCAAGAAAAAAAGGGAGAGGGCACAAATCAATGAAATTAGAAATGAGGAACAAGTTACAACTGACACCACAGAAATACAAAGGATCATAAAAGACTGCTACAGGCAACTATATGCCAACAAAATGGACAACCTAGAAGAAATGGACAAATTCTTAGAAAGGTACAACCTTCCAAGACTGAGCCAGGAAAAAACAGAAAATGTGAACAGACCCATCACAAGTACTGACATTGAAACTGTGATGAAAAATTTCCAACAAACAGAAGTCCAGAACCAGATGGCTTCACGGGTGAATTTTATCAAACATTTAGAGAAGAATTAATGCCTATCCTTTCGAAACTCTTTCCAAAAACTGCAGAAGGAACACTCCCAAACTCATTCTATGAGGTCACCATCACCCTGATACCAAAACCAGACAAAGATACCCCCCCAAAAAATATTACACCCAATATCAGTGATGAACATAGACACAAAAATCCTCAACAAAGTGCTAGCAAAGGAGGCAAGAATACACAATGGAGAAAAGACAGTCTCTTTAATAAGTGGTGCTGGGAAAACTGGCCAGCTACATGTAAAAGAATGAAATTAGAACAATCTCTAACACCATACCGAAAAATAAACTCGAAATGGATTAAAGACCTAAATGTAATGCTGGATACTATAAAACGCTTAGAAGCAAACATAGCCCCACAAATTGTGAGGCTGGGAAGTAGATATAGTCATGTTCAAGAAGTCCAAGAATGGCTTAACTTCCTTAGGTTTGTTTTAAACAATTAGTGTTGCTCTTTTAAAGACAAAGAATACCAAGTTGATATGCTGTATGACTAGGTCTTTGTTAGGTTCTCTGACATAAATCACAGCAGTATCTTTGCGGATCCACCTCCTAGAGTAATGAAAATAAAAACAAAAATAAATAAATAGGGTCTAATTAAACTGAAAAGCTTTTGCACAGCCAAGGAAACCATAAACAAAACGAAAAGACAGCCCACAGAATGGGAGAAAATATTTGCAAACGAAGCGACCAACAAGTGATGAATCTCCAAAATATACAAACAGCTCATACAGCTCTATATCAAAAAAAACAACTCAATCAAAAAATGCGCAGAAGATCTAAATAGACATTTCTCCAAAGGAAACATACAGATGGCCAAAACACACATGAAAAGATGCTCAACATCGCTAAATATTAGAGAAATGCAGATCAAAACTACAATGAGGTATCACTTCACACTGGACAGAATGGCCATCGTCAAAAATTCTACAAACAATAAATGCTGGAGAGGGGGTGGAGCAAAGGGAAACGTACTACACTGTTGGTGGGAATGTAAATTGGTACAATCAGTGTGGAGAACAGTATGGCGGTTCCTTAAAAACGCAAAACAAGAAGTACCATACAAGCCAGAAATCCCACTCATGGGCATATTATCTGGAGAAAACCATAATTTGAAAAGATACATGCACCCCAATGTTAACTGCAGCACTATTTACAATAGCCAAGACATGGAAGTAACCTAAAATGTCCATCAACAGATGAACAGATAAAGAAGATGTGGCATATATATACAATGGACTATTACTCAGCAATATAAAAAGAATGAAATAATGCCATTTGCAGCAACATGGATGGACCTAGAGATTGTCATACTAAGTGAAGTAAGTCAGACAGGGAAAGACAAATATGTGATATCACTTATACGTGGTATCTAAAAAAAATGATACAAAGGAACTTACTTCAGAAACAGAAACAGACTCACGGACTTCAAAAACGAACTTACGGTTACCAAAGGGGAAACGTGGGGGTGGCGGGGGAGGGATAAATTAGGAGTTTGGAATGAATATATACACACTACTATATATAAAATAATCAACAAGGACCTACTGTATACCAGAGGGAACTCTACACAATATTCTATAATATTCTATAATAACCTATAGTAGAGTATATAACTCTACTCAATATTCTATAATATTCTATAATAACCTATATGGAAAAAGAATCTGAAAAAGAATAGATATATGTATATGTATAACTGAATCACTTAGTTATACACCGGAAACTAACACAACATTGTAAACCAGCTATACTCCCAATGTAAAATAGAAAATTAAATTAAAAGATAAACAGCTCATACACCTCAATATCAAAAAAATAATCCGATTTAAAAATGAGCAGAAGAAATGAACAGACATTTCTCCAAAGAGGACATGCAGATGGCCAAGAGGCACATGAAAAGATGCTAAACACTGCTAATCATCAGGGAAATGCAAATGAAAACCACAATGAGATATCACCTCACAACTTTTGGGATGGCTACCATCAAAAAGAGCACAGATAACAAATGTTGGTGAGGATGTGGACACAAGGGAACCCTCCTACACTTTTGGTGGGAATGTAGAGTGTTTCAGCCACTGTGGAAAACAATATGGAAGTTTCTTAAAAAACTAAAAATACAACTACCATGGGATCCAGCAATTCCGCTCCTGGGTATATACCCGAAAAAAAAACAGAAACACTATTTGGAAAAGATATATGCATGCCAATGTTCATAGCACCATTATTTATAATATGGAAGCAATCTAAGTGTCCATCAACAGACAAATGTACAAAGAAAATGTGGTGTGTATGTATGCAATGGAATACTACTTAGCCATAAAAAAGAATGAAATTTTGCCATTTGCAGCAGCATGGATGGACTTGGAGGGTATTATGCAAAGTGAAATAAGTCAGACAGAGAAAGGCAAATACTGTATGCTATCACTTATATATGGAATCTAAAATATACAACAAACTAGTGAATACAGCAAAAAAGAAGTAGACTCACAGATACAGAGAACAAACTCGGGTTACCAGTGGAGAAAGGGAAGAGGGGAGAAGCAATATAGAGCAGGGAATTAAGAGATACAAACTATTACATATAAAATAAGCTTCAAGGATATATTTACAACACAAGGAATATAGCCAATATTTTATAATAACTATAAATAGAGTATAACCTTTAAAAATTGTAAATTGTACACCTGTAACTTACATGATATTGTACGTCGACTATACTTCAAAAAAGAAAAAAAACTGCATGAGTCCACTTAAATGAGTTACCTAAAGCAATCAAACTTACAGAAGCAGAAAGTAGAATTGTGGTGACCAGGGGCTAGAGAGAGAGAAAAATGGGAGCTGTTCAATGAATATAAAGTTTCACGCATGCAAGATGAGAAGGTTCTGCCTCAGTTAACAATATTTTATTGTACATTTAGAAATTTGTTAAAAAGGCAGATCTCATGTTATGTGTTTTTTCCCACTATAAAAAATAATTTCAATAAAAAGGTTAACAGTGATTTAAATACAGCTAAAGAGTTTTAGTTAACTGAAAGATAGACCTAAACATGTTACATGCAGAAATTGTACAGCAGATTGTACTATAGATTACAGTACAGGGAAACAATGAAATAGGGGGAAAAAAATGAATGAGCATCTAAGACATATGTAGGACAGAAAGAGAATTTTAGCATATCTAATCAGAGGACCAGAAACACTAGAGAGAACAGTAGTAAGGCTATATTCAGAGAGATAATGGCTGCTCCATTTCCAAAATTTATGAAAGATATAATCCACAGAGTTTAGATCTAAACAAATTATACAGTTTGTAGTACAAAGACACAACAACTCACAGAAAAAATGAATCAAGAAGTTAAAGCAAAACTATGGAGAACAGTATGGAGGGTCCTTAAAAAACTAAAATTAGAGTTACCATATGATCCAGCAATCCCACTCCTGGGCATACAGCCAGAGAAGATACAGGCACCCCAATGTTCATAGCAGCACTATTTACAATAGCCAAGACGTGGAAGCAACCTAAATGTCCATCAACAAATGAATACATAAAGAAGATGTGGCACATATACACAATGGAATATTACTCAGCCTTAAAAAAAGAATGAAATAATTCCATTTGCAGCAACATGGATGGACCCAGAGATTATCATACCAAGTAAAGTAAGTCAGAGAGAGAAAAACAAATATCATATGATATCACTTACATAAAAAAATGATACAAGTGAACTTATTTACAAAACAGAAATAGATTCACAGAAATAGAAAACAAACTTACGGTTATCAAAGGGGAAAAAGGGCAGCGGGAGGGAGGATAAATTGGGAATTTGGGATTAACAGATACATACTACTATACAAAAAATAGATAAACAACAAGGACCTACTGTACAGCACAGGGAACTATATTCAATATCCTGCAATAACCTATAATGTAAAAGAATCTGAAAAAAGAATGAAAAAAAGAATCTGTATAACTGAATCACTCTGGTGTACACCTGAAACTAACACAACATTGTAAATCAACTATACTTCAATTTAAAAAAAAAGAAAAGAAAAGAAGTTAAGGCATATGGAAGAGTTAAGGTACAACATAATCTAATCAGAGTACCAAAATAAAATTCTAAAGAGAACAGAAGCAAGGCAATGTTCAAAAAGATAATATATGGTAAGTATCCAGAACTAATAAAAAGAATATGAATTCAAAGACATGAGAAGCAAACAAGAAGAAAAGAAATCCATACTTAAATACACTGTAGTGAAAGTATAACACCTAAGAAAAAGAATCTTAAAAAGAGACAGACAGAAAAGACACCTATACCTACTGGCAGATGACTTCTGAACAGAAACAATGGAAATAAGTAGACAATGGAAGATCAACTTAGAATTGGAGACTGAGCAAGGCTCTCTTTCAAGAAAATGGACAAAAAATATTTTCATATTTAAAAAAGAAAGTTTATGACTAACAATCCTTTACCAAAAGAACTGTGAAGATGCTATCAGGAAAAGAGAAAATGACCTCCAAAGGAAAGTCTGAGATGGAAAAGGGAATGGTAAAAAAATAATAATAATAATTTTTAAAATGTGGCTGATTCTAAACAACCTGAGCTTTAAAAGAATAAGAAGGAGAAGGAGAAGAAGGAGAGTTAGTAATAGCACTGAATTCAGAAGGAAAATGATAGAAGGCAAAGACATTTTTTTCTCACGATGGACCGTCCTGCATACCCACTTTGGAGACCAGTGGTATGGACTATACACACACAGATATTCAGCTACATCAGACAGCAATGCTGGCTGCAATCATTTCAGAGGTCTTCTTAAAAACATAAGCCATGCCATAAGGGACTTGTAAGTTTGGGATAAGGGGAAAAGAACAGGGCACTCAAGACAGAGAAAATAGCAAAGGTTCAGGAATGAGATGAGCATGGCACACCCTGTTCTTCAACCAATAAAGTATCTCATATCATCGCACATGCTCTTTTGAAATCTCTAAGACAAAAGCCAAACAAACCAAAAACCTCAAGAAGCAATAACGTGAGTAGAGCAACAGTGGAAGACATCACATATTCGTTATGACCTTGGGCAGGTCACTTCACTCTCTGAAGGCTTTGTAGTATGTAATATCTACCGTTCCTGGTGTCACTAGTATATTTTGATGACAAATGAAAAAATTCAAAAGGGGAATATTATAGGACTGATCTCATATATTACTACTAGTCATTGTACTGGCACTGGCGATACAGAACAAAGGAGACAAAGTAAATCAGCAATTAGAAGGCAATGTGATAGATCCTGTGACATGAGGTATGCACAGGGTACTGAGAAAACCCAGCAGTAGTGGCAAAAGCATGCTTCACTCTTGCCTTTTCAAACTACTAACGTCCACCTTGGTAGTTGTTCCAGTCATCACAGTGAAATTCAGATCTATGAAAAGAATCATCATCAAGAGTTTTGTTATTAAAAGTTTCAAAACAAATTTAACCAGAGTCAATTTTAAAACATCCCGAGAAGGAATCAAATCAATTTCCTTCATACTGATCAAAATTTCACCACAGAAAGCTAGTAGGGACACTTTGGATCCATAAAAATTAGCAAAATTAGAGTTTCTCTAAAACATGAAAACAATTCTTGCTCCATTTAAAAGTACATAAGAGTAATGGTAATATATTCTCTCTATCCACGCTGGAATTATCCAAGTATAATCTAACAGAAGCAAAAAAAAAAAAAAAAAAAAAAGGAATATTTCAAACACCCATTCTCTTTCTGGACTTACACTTTACAACCTAACATCAAACACATTTTGCATAAATTAATTCTATGATCTACAACATATGTTTTCTACTTCACTGCGAAGTATTCATTGCCTTTAATCATCGGTTGTTCTGTTGTATTTAGCCATTTGAGGCCTATTAATAATGCACACACAAATCCTTCATCTAAGAAAATACTCCTGAAAAAATACACACAGAATGTTCTCAGAGAAAAGCAATTCTTTCTCGCTCTACTAGATACAGTGGTAGTAAAGAGGAGAATATTTGCTACTAATGTTACAGTGCTGGAACATTCTTCCTCTGAACTGTTTAATATGTATATAATATTAACATTTACTTACATATCCTCAATATATATTAGAGACATGGGGAAGGGTAGATATCACATATTCCCAAGGATACCAAATCCATTCACATATGACTAAGATGCTTATAATAACTGCAAATGACAATACAATTCAAAGATTCTTTAATTACCTTATTTGTTTAAATTAAAATATTTTGGGCAGTAATAAAATGTTTTTAGTTATGTCCTTAATATTCCAAAAGGCTTACAAGCATTTAATAGTCACACGAATGTAGATTTTCACAACCATTTTTTAAAATGTGTCAATTTAACTGAAAACAACTTCAAACAAATGTTCATTTTGATTACCACACTGGCCTTAATATATTAGCTAACAAGCAGATATGTTCCTTTATTTCACTGATGAGAGGTAAGCAAGAATGGGTATGACATTTACTACCAACCAGAGAACAGAGAGAGAGAAGAATGGTGATTTAATAGCCATCACTGGTGGTCCCTTTGATAAACACCTATAGCACCTATAAACCAATTTAGCCCTATTTACACACAGCTTTCTACTGTACACTATTTCTTTGGGACTATATTTACCTTTCTTCTTAAGTTCTTTGAGGGGAAAGGCCTTGTCTTAAATACTGCTTCTCTATCCCTTCCAGCTCAGAAACCAAAACTGAGTGCATATGTATTGATAAATTAACAGCCACAGTATAACAGGTACTTCGCATGGCAATTAGGAGAAAATCAGGATGTGGGTAAAGGAAGCTAAACGGAGCTATAGCTATGCACAATGCAACCAACACCAAGGGACAAGATCATAAAAGTGACTTTGAAATAACATGCTCAGAAACAGAGCAAATCAGTTTACTTAGCATAATCATTTTCAGAAGGTACAGCAAAATTTAGCACACTGTTATTGCTTAACTGAACCCCCCCCCTTTTTTTTTTGGTCTTACAAGTGATGCTGCATTTTGTACTACTCCCTGATTCAGATTTCTATAATAATATCTCATGTCTGTATAAAGCACCTTATTCATACAACTGTGGAAAGAGCTATACTATTCAAAATCCGAAAGAAAATAAAAACAATGTATTTTTCCACCTTTCCTAGGTTAAAAACACACAGAGTGTTTTGCTAATAAAAACAAAGGTCATCATCTGTCTTACTTTTCATTCATACTGAATGACACGTTTTTTTTAAAGATTTTCTGTTAGAAAAATTCTGTACTACCTTGGCTTTAAAATCAACTTTAACCCAATTTTGCACCTTTTTCAGTCACCTTCTTCGATCTCTTAATCAAAATTATGTATCAATTATATTTTTAAAAACAATTAGGAGGCTTTTAAAAAGTTACAATGTAAACTAAGTTATAAGTTACGGTAACAGTAACCTTACTCTATATCTTTACCATTTGAAATGCAAGACACTAGACAAGACGAAAGCATACTCTGAAATCTCTTCCTGGGTCTTCTACAACAGTCTCTTACCAAAATTTCTTCTCCCTTTGTATATCAAGTTTCTGTGCTCCCCTACTCTCCAAGATTAAAAAATCTGTTTATACCTCCCTCTAACACTTCAGGGGTGAGTTTGTATGTCTTCTGTCTCATATCTTTTGTTTAAGAACGCCAAAACCCTTCATTATTTTATTTTACCAACCAGTGATACAGTGATACACCAAGGGCTGGAGGGTCAAGGAGTTAACTAGGCAATCAGAAACTGGAGAGCCGACCAAAACTTAACACCCCTCTAAGGGGTAGGCAAACCCAGTCAGAAAAATCAGCAAAGGCCCTCTTTACAGGTCATGAGGGCTTAAAAAAAAAAAATTATTTTTAAACCCTCTCCCACAAAGGAACTCGCGCACACACACACAACTGCACTTTTCAGAATGTGGAAATACAACTGATCTGGTTCTTTCGGTTTTCAAGAGTTTAAACACCAGGGACATCTGCATCTAGATAAAAACTCCTGAGGGCAATTTGATCAAAGACACAGAAAATCGTTCCTTCAAAGAAATGCACCTTGTGACACTCCAAGGAGGAGAAGAGGTATTTAAAGTAAAACCTGCCCTGAATTATTACCACCGACTTGAGAAAGAGAAGCAAAAGCCGTTGGCTTCATACAGCTTTTAAACATTTTGCTGTAACCCTGGGGCCACAGAAGCTGATGGTGAAATTCTTCTGCTCATTTCTATAGAAGAGTATCACACAGCAGTAGAAACTCGGGACACACCAACACACACATCCATCTCTACTCCCATTCTCGTCCCTTCCATTCCCGACCTTCCCCCTTTGGTGCCCAAGACCCAAATGGGGACACAGTTACAAAAAGCAAAGTCATGGGGCAATGCAGGCGGGTGGGAGGGCAAAGGACCGAAAGAGCCAGAAAAGCAAGGGAAAAGAGGCAGTCGGCTGGCTTGTCTGTGATCATAAAGCAAACATTCGGGTGGGGATACAGAATGCCGCGTGGAAATAAAGCCATCCGGGATGCCCACTCTGCCATCTCCTCGTGCCTGTCGCCCTCCATCACCCCACCGTCTCCCGGAGGACCACCTCCGCGGGGAGGGCGCCACTTACGGTGCCCCCACCCTCACCCTTCAGGGGAAAGCAGTGAAATGCGCCTGGAAGGGAGGATGGGGGCTCAGCCGGGGGCGAGGGTCACGCCGGGCGCCAGGTGGACACCCTGCGGCGGGTGGCCGCTCTGGGGCCCCGGGGCGGCCCATGCGGAAGGTGAAGCGGGGGTCCGGGGAGCGTCCGGCCCCGCCGCTCCCGGGGAGGCTCCGGCTACTCACGTTCTCCGTGTCCCGCTCATTCACCGTCGGCAATGGCGTCCGCGCCGACATTTTGTGCGGGCGGCGGGGTCGGGCCGGGGTCTCGCGGGCCGGGCTGCGGGCCCCGGGAGCGAGCGGCAGGGGCTGCGGCCGCGGGCGCGAGGCCGGGGCCGGGCGAGCGGCTCCCACAGGCCGCGAGCGGTGCAACAAGCGGCCCCGGCGGCGGAGCGGGGGGAGAGGACGCGGAGGAAGAGGAGGGGGAGCCGCTTCCCGCGGCGGCGCCGCCGGGGGACGCGAGCCGGGGCGAGGGAGGGCTGCGGGCGAGGGCGGTTGCCCGGCGCGGGCCGGGCGGCGAGGCCGGCGGGATGCAGCGCCGAGGCTGGGAGGCGGGGCGGGAGCCGGGGGGCGGTGTCCGGGCCCCGCTAGGCTCTCCCGGCCATGGCCGAAGGTGAAGCGGCGCCGCAAATCACTGCTTGGCTCGTACCGCCGAGCGCGGCCGGGAGCCGGGAGCCGCGGCCCTGACAGCGCCGCCCGCGCCGCGCCCAGCGCCCCGCCTCAGGTGAGCAGCTCCGCCCGGCCGAGCCGCAGCCAC